>NC_091637.1:61719633-62025502 GCF_027580195.1 Bos mutus
GATACAACGAATCTGAGTGTTAAATGGTATCGTGAAGCTGCTACTCTTCCAGCCTTTCCCTGCTTACATCTAGAAATTTAAGGTGAAAATAGCAACCTCATAATTGCTTAATTGAATAATTATTGGATTTTCATAATCTACAGAATCCTTTTCTGATACAGTAGAATTCCAGCTTGATCACTCTTTTTGGTATATGCCTGAGGGATTTAATATTCACTGAATGGTTTATAACCCCTAACACTTTTTAAAATTATTTGTTTTGGGACTTCCCCAGTGGTCCAGTGGTTAAGATATCACCTTCCAATGCATGGTGTGTGATTTCAATCCCTGGTCAGGGAACTAAGATCCCACATGCCTCATGGCCCAAGATCCAAACACATAAAACAGAAGCAATATTGTAACAAATTCAGTGAAGACTTTAAAAACTGTCCACATAAGAAAAAAAAGTCTTTAAAAAATTGTTAAAGTGGGCAATATATTAATTGATTTATCTATCCAACAAATGTTGACTGTGTCAGTCCAATGTTTTAAGTGTTTGGGGCCTATCAGGAAATGAACTGGACTGAGATCCTTCTCCTTGTGAGGATTAAGGCCCACCTATTCCTTCCCCTCTATGCACTTCAGAGATCTTCACTGGAGTGCGTCCAGCACATGAGTATTCTTCCTCACAAGTTTCTCAGCGTCCATGCCAAGATCACCATCAATTTCCTCCGGCAGAGGCTGACCCAGGGAATGTCACTGACACCATCATCAATCACAATTTAAAAAACACACAGGACATAGAAAGCACAAATGTTTTGCATTTTCAATCACTGACGTGGCTATCTTGATATCATCCTGAAAACAGGAAAAAAGTGGACTCACATGACCAGCTTTCCCTTCTGCATCCCCTTCTGCTCTGGACACAAGAAGGCAAGGTCTGTTATCACAGAGAAGGGCTTAGAAAACATCAGGGTTCATCTTCACCGCTGTAGCATTTCAACAAATTCTTTTTGGCCTTTAAATACGACTTTGGGAATTCTCCTACATCTTGCAGTCTTGTCTTTCTTGGATGACAATGTTTCCTTATTTCACTGTATTATTTTTTGTTCATTTTCTCACAGCCTGCTGTGGATCTTAAAATATTTTTAGAATTGTGGGGAGATGCTCAAAGTTTGGATGTGTGTGAGGCAGACAGTCATATTTATCAGTGCCTTTTCTGACTTGGAAAGAAAAAAAAAAAAAGGTCTACATCTAAATTTAGTGAGGAGAAAATATCCTAAGTTGGGGCCTTTCCTGAAAGAGAGAGAGAGAGAAAAAAAAAAAATCTCATCTTTTAATATTATAAATATGTCTTCTCAGATGAGAATTGTTAGTGTCATTTGAAAGTAGTAAGATTCAAAGTTGCAGTAAAAGCAAAACTTTTGTAATAAGAAAAAAAAAAGAGTAGAATCTATAAATGGTTTCATTCAAAGGGCTGTTTTTAATGTTGCTGTGGTGACAGATTAAGAAGGAGAAACTTGAACCAGACCTTTGACCAGTTGTGGGGTCAGGGGTTGCCTCTGTCTGTGTTCGGGCTCCTCTGACAACTTCCTGTATAATTTGACTATTATTTGCGTGTCTGGGCACTGTCTGACCCTGGAGTCTGGAAAAATGAGAAAGGCAGCCTGCATTTCCATGCCATATGGGCTGCAGTGAGGGAGGGAGCGTTTAATCAGATTTGGGTGGGAAACATCGTTTGATCCCAGGTTAGAGGAAGAAGCGTGCATGGGCTTTCCAACAGACTGGGGGAGGAAGGGTCAGATGACAGACATGGCCGTGATTTAGGGCACATGGCCCCCGCCAGACGCTGGTGTGGCTGCAACTACATTTTAAATTTGGAAGCAGATCAATTATGAGAAAAGGGAAGAGAGGTGCTGGTGGCATTTCAAACTGCAAGTGGACTTCTGCCATGAAAGTCCAGAAAAACTAAATTTTCAAAATCCAAATAAATGCATTTCTAACACAAACTTAAATAACAAGAAAATGGGCCCTTTGGGCAGAAATAAAGAACTTAAAAAAAAAAATGTAGGTATATATATATATATATGGGCTTCCCTGGTGTCTCAGATGGTAGAGAATCTGCCTGCAACAGGAGATGTGGGTTCGATCCCTAGGTGGGAAATATCCCCTAGAGAAGGAAATGGCAACCCAGTCCAGGATACTTGCCTTAAGAATCCCATGGACAGAGGAGGCTGCTGGGCTACAGTGTGACTCTTTGGATCACAAAGAGTAGGACACGATTGACCAACGAACACATATGTACGTATCTATGTGTGTGTATATATATATACAATATATGATTTACTTACTTAAAATATAACAAATGTATTTCTCTACTTAGGGGACTTAATACAAGAAAATTGTATAATAGTACATCCAAGTTTCTGAGCAGCATGAAATAGTTTACATGGCCATGCAAAGTTCTTAAAATGTTAGCAAAGGTAAAGTCTTAACTTTCTAACCTGTAAGATGTTATCATGTTAAACGATATACTCACAGATTTGAAAAGCCCTGGATTTTATTAAGAAAATTCCCAGGACCAGTGACCTCACTTGTTACAAAGGCTCATCTTCTTGACACCCATCGCAGCCTTCTGAGATGGATGGCAATGGGGGAGAGTCCAGGGCGGGTCTCAGATGGCACCCGCTCACCTTTGGATTCATAAAGATAGACTCTCAACAGCAATCAGTAGCCATGTCTGGGGGTTGGAGCCAAGAACTTGGGCATTACTTCAACAAACAGAGTGAAGGTATGATGAGCGAAACCCAATTGGTCTTAAAAGTCTGTAAGGGAGTAGGGAGCAAGGCAGGACCAGCTCAGGGCATGGTCAAGAGCCAAAGGTCTTTTTAGAGAGTGGGTTATAAATGCCTGAGCTGAGCCTGGAAGGAGGGGGAGATTTAGGGAAGAGAGAAGAAGGGAAGATGAAGAGGAGCAAAAGGACCACGGAGTTCAGAGCTAGGTCAGACTTTTCAGATATCACCATACTTGACTCTTTTCACTTTACAGACAAGGAAACTGGTGGGGCTTCCCAAGTGGTAGTAGTGGTAAAGAATTCGCCCGCCAGTGCAGGAGACACGAGATGAGGGTTGGATCCCTGGGTAGGGAAAATCCTCTAGAGAAGGAAATGGCATCCCAGTCCAGTATTCTGGCCTTGGAAATCCCATGGACAGAGGAGCCTGGTGGGCTACAGTCTCTGAGGCCGCAAAGAGTTGGACACGACTGATCTACTGAGCACCTGAAACTGGGTGGAGACAGAGCTCAGTAAGTTGGCCCTAAGTTACTAACATCTGGTTAGGTAAAAGCAGACCTGCGTTCAGTCCCAGTGATGTGGCACCTGAAGTGTCAGACCCCAAGGTCACCCTGAAAGCAAGGACCCCAAGTCCCATGCTTTTTCTGCTTCAAGTGCAGAAGGAGAAAGCATCTAATTTCTACATGTTAAAAGATCCTCAGGCTTTAGATATATGAGTAAGTTTTAAGTTTTAGTGAGTTCATAGAAAGATAAAGGATCATAATCAGGGAGGTTTTGGTCTTAAGTTCCGTCTGACCAAAACTAGGATCTTAGCAAAAAAAGACTTCTTTTCCTCTTCTAAGAACCATACTACAAAACACTTTAGTTAATAGATCAGAGCTATTCTATTAAAATGTATCTTCTGGCTACTATTTTTTTTTTTAATTTTATGCCTGTTTGTTTTAGTCACTTTAGTCCTGCCTGACTCTTTGTGACCCTAAAGACTGTAACCTGCCAGGAAACCTCTGTTCCTGGGATTTCCCAGGCAAGAATACTGGAGTGGGCTGCTGTGCCCCCCTCCAGTGGGTGCTCCTGACCCAGGAGTGCAACCCATGTCTCCTGTGTCTCCTACATTGCAGGCAGATTCTTTACCACTGAGCCACCTGGGAAGCCCCTAGGGAGGACATTTATTATGAAACGTATTTCATAGAAATGGACACCACTTACGGAGCATCTACTGTATATTAGAGGGTGTTTAGTAGTTCATAAACTCATTTAATTACAAGACCAAAGCTGAAGATGCATATTCATCACCTTGCTTCAGAGCAGAAGAAACTGAGGCTCCAGAATAATGAGCCAGGTGGCTGCAAGCTTCAGTCCCCACCCAGGCCCGCCTTCCTGCAAGTTCCTCCCACTGCACCCTGCTGGACCCCTTAGGGCACCCAATCCTGGAACAGCATTTGAAGAAAGCAGTCTTACTTCCTACATGAGGGTTGCTGCACTTTGCATTTATTTTAATTGCTAATTTTTAAAAATGTAATATTCTAGTGTTAGTAACTCGGTCGGTAAAGAATCTGCCTGTAGTGCAGGAGATCCAGGTTCAATCCCCAGGTCGGGAAGATCCCCTGGAGAAGGAAACGGCAACCCACTCCAGTATTCATGCCAGGAGAATCCCATGGACAGAGGAGCCTGGGGGGCTACAGTCCATGGGGTCGCAAGAGTCTGACACGACTGAGTGACTGAACCACCACCACCGGTGTCATAAATAGGAATTAAAGAGAGGTAGACATAGGAGGAGCCTGGGGGTCCAGGTTGAGGACCACATCATGATCCTCTTGACCCTCTCTGGACCCAGACCTTGTCAGGTCTTCCTTCTGGGCCTAAGTGACTTCACCCAAAAGGGATACAAAATGCACTGGGGACCAGGTCCTCTCTGAGGATTCTTCCACTGTAGAGAGAGAGTCTGTCTTCCCCTTTGTTTCTTGCTTGGCATCGCCAAGAGCCTCAGACCACTGCAGAGTGGGGGAGGCAGAGGACGTCCTTGCTCCCTTTTCCAGAGACCCGAGCCACTCTCTCTCTCTCATGTTTAGGGACACGGAAGCTGCTAGGGTCCATGCCCTGCTGTGCTTTGTCACAGTGGAGGTACTGGTGTCTGGCTTGGTTTTAAGACTCCCCTTTCCCCTCAGGCCCTGTGTCCCCTTTCACAGCATGCCGTGGGGAATGTCGAGCCCTTATTAAATATCAGGAGCCCTCCATCTGCCTCTGTCTTTCCTCTGAGACGACTGCCAGACAGCCAAGGTCAAGGCCACATGTGCCCCGCTGATCCCACGGCAGGAGGGGTGGGGGTCGGGGGGGCTGGAGGCTGCCTGTCTGCACAGGGCAAGACACAAAAGCACTGCTATTTAGAAGATTGCTCTGTACCGTGGGAGGATCAGGAGTTGTACACCCACACCACACACTCCCAAAGCCACGTTTTTGTGTTGCTTTTTTCCCATTCGCTTCATCAGGCTGTCACATTCAACTGAGACGTGAGGACTCACTTTGGAGTCAGAAGAGGCAGGTGAAGGGAACAGTTTTTTCCCCCTGCTGATGTCTGTATCTGATGGAGGCAAGGGATGTTCAGTTCAGCTTTAAGCCTTACTTGAGATCAGGTGTTCAGATTATTTGAACCAAACGATGATTGATCCAAAGACAGAGGTGTGTGCATGACTTCAGATAAAATTATTTCTCTGAAGGAGATGATAGTGAAGCATTTGGGTAGGAGGAAAATTTCCCCAGCCCCTGGCTTTTCACTTCCTAGCCAATGGGTCTGGATGAGTTACATCACCTCTCTCTGCTGTGGGCAATAATAAAACCTACTGCTTTGGATTTTGGTGAGGATTGAATGAATCAGTAGCCAAGAGCGGGATGTGGCCAGTGGAAAAATGCACAACAAAGGCTGATTGTCATTCTCATTATCAATTTTATCATTGTCATTGTTTGGGGACTGTATCATTGCCCTTAGCCTCGGTGTCCCAAATTGTAAAATCTGAATGGGGAAAAAAAAAAATTTCGACTTGTCTTGCAGGTCAGGGCTCCTAATTTTGGGCTCACAAAGGAGTTCTACAACAGCAGTGGGGCTGTTTGAGAAAGGAGGCCTTGATTCTCAAACTGATTCATTTCTTAGATGCTATCCCATAATCAAACTTGGGCAAACTCCAGGAGATAGTGAGGGACAGGGAGATCTGGCATGTTCAGTCCATGGGATTGCAAAGAGTCGGAGATGACTCAGTGACCAAACAGCAACAGCAATCCCATAATCAGAGGGGGAAAAAAAGGGAGAAATTAGAAGGCCACAAATATGAAGGCTTACCTTGCTTTTTTCCACTTGAAAGTCCTCATTTCAAGAATGTTCCCTTGGTCCCCAGAGTTCTTGTGTCATTATCTCCTGTTAAAAGGATTCAGATGACATTATTTGTATGGAAACTCGCATGCCAAAGACGCCATCTATGTCAAAAGGCTGCGTTACAATGAAGGGAAAGATGACTGTGTCATGTGGACTTGCCTTTCCTAATGCCTTCAAATCAAGTCAATACTAGCAGTTCTCAACTGCCCAAGTCCGCTGAAAATACGTCACTTCTTATATGGAAGGACTACTTCCATATAAGGACTATATACAGGTCACATGGCATCGACCTGTAGTGTAACCGTTGTCATTTAACCACTGAGTCGTGTCCGACTCTTTGCAAACCCATGGACTGAAGACTGCCAGGCTCCTCTGTCCATGGGATTTCCCAGGCTAGAAGACTGGAGTGGGTTGCCATTACCTTCTCCAGGAGATCTTCCCAAGCCAGAGATCAAACCCTACATTGACAGGTGGATTCTTTACTGCTGAGCTCCTGGGGAAGCTCACGGTAGCCCAGGCAAAGATAGCTAAACTGAGGCAGGTGTAGGAGCTTTGAGTCAGCAGGGCAAGATAGGTTAACAAATTACAACCTTTCCCCAACCAACACCATCATGACTTGATGACAGTGTTTTTAATATCTTCTCAAAGCAGTTGCCCTTGGAAATGTCTGCAGGAAAAAAAAAAAAAGAATGACTCTGTTGACAGGTGGGTCAGCAGACCCCAGATGGCCTTCTATTGGATGGAAACAGCTCTGAAGTCTTGTCTGGAAGACCAAATACTCTCTCTGTGTATAAAGCAAAATTCACAGGGTGGTCCAGGAAAAGAGCATTTAGGGAGTATGAAACAGAAAAGAAGAAGGGCATGAGATGTAGGATAGCGTGTCCTTATCAGTGAGTGTGGGAGAAAACACATTTATCCAGAGACCCAGCTGCACAGTTATGATTAGAGATGCCAATGGCAGGAAAAGGGAATAAATAAGAGAGATGTCTTCACCCTGTGAGACAAGACAGGGGAGTGGAGGCCATGGACTCATCCCATCTTCTCTTGTGGGCTAATGCTGGGGGCGACTCATTATAAACCCTACAGTCTACCAGGGCAGGCTGGGCACATGAGAGCCAACCAGCAAAGAAAAAAAGGGAGTTCTATGGTAAGGAAGTTATCCAGAATTGTACAGCAAGAAAAGCTAAGAAAGAGCTGACAGTAACTTAGAACAACTACAACAGCACCAATGAGCATGATAGTGGTCATAACCACACAAGCACAGTTAATGCTATGGTTACTCCCCTCTTCCCTCTCACATTTTGCTTTCTGGGTCCTGGAATGCCTCCCTTGCACCTTCACCTCTGGGATCTCACCTCCACTTCCTAGACCTTGTGAACTGAATGCGTTAAACCTGGCATCCCTGGCAAAGGCTAAGAATGGCAGCCATCTCTCTGCCTGGGGCAGCCTTCACCTGTTTGAGCCTAACCCCTAGCTGTCCCCGGGAGACACAGCCCTGAGACCACAGCTCTCATCTTTGGCTGATGTGACAACAGCATTACCAAGTCTTATCCTAACTAGGGGATTGGAGAATGTGTGCCCCGGCATGCTTAACGTGTCCCTCTAAGATAGCGACTATCACCCACTTTTCTGGATGCGGGATGTCTGTCCACACCACTGCACCCGGAGCATCCTCGGTGAATGAATGAGTCCCCTCTCATCCCCACTGTGCTCGCCTCGAGATCTTATATCATCATCAGGATGAGAGCAGCTACCTGCGTGGTGCTTCACTGTGAGCCTGGCACTGAGATGGCTGCTAATTTTATCCCTATTTTACAGCCAAGGAAGCGAAGGTATCAAAACAGACCCAGCAAAGCGCCCCAAATCCCTGTGAAGACAAAGCAAGGCCGGGACTGGAAGAGTCTAGCCCTGAGTCATGCTCTAACCAGCAGGCTTACTGCCTCTCTTAGAAGGCAATCGCCAACTGGCTTTTTAATTGAATGAAGCATGTATGATCCTGTCTTTCAGAAAAGAGTGGCAAAGAAACCACAAAAGTGATTATCCCTTTGGGCAGGACATGTTTACCTGGTCCCCAGTGAACTTAAAAATTCTCATTTTCTGGGAAGCCAACTCCCTAACCTTTTGCAAACAGCACATTCAGTGACACTATGTCATAGGAGGGTACAAAAATCAAATGTTATAATTAAATTTTTTCTCGAAGGGGGGGTAGTTTCCTGCCAAAGATAAGTGTCCATGATGATCAAGAGACAAAGCTTAAAAGAAGGGGGTCGTTGAAAGCTCCTTTTAGCTCTTCTTTTTTAATATTATTGCTACCACTGAAATATAATTGAAACATCCTTCAAAGCAAGCTACGCCAGCCACCCTTCAGCTTTGATACAGCTTTTTAATCAGGAGATATTGTTGTCGCTTCACAATGAATATGGAAAGCGTTTAAACTATTTTGTGGATGGAGTGCATTGCTTCTGACCTCAGTCAAAAGACCACATTAAAAGGAGTTAAAAAGAATTCACTCTGAGTCCTCTGGGCTCCAAAACCCTGAGGGCATGTGGAACAAGGTGAAGGTCAGATTCATCCAGAGAAGAGGATTCAGCACCATGTCAAGGGAAACATGAGAGGTCAGCTTTGCCTCCAGAGGTAGAGTGTGGTGTGTCAGGGCACCAGGGATGCTAAAAAGATCCTGGGCTTTGCCCTGGAGCAGTGGGCATAATTGCTTTCTTCTGGGGATCCCTTAGCTCAGGGTTTCTTAAGATTTAGCCAGTGGACTGGTGGTCCAGAAAATAGTTCTCCTTCACCTGATGCCGCTGGGTCACCCGAGCCCAGGGGACGTTCCGCACTGCTGATTAACCACAAACACAAATGGATCCAAGGAAATCACCCAGAAAAGAATTCTCTGCAAGGCTTTAAAGCTTGAGAAAGACTTCTTCAGGGCCTTTGTTGTCTGCAGGACATAGTTTAGGACAAGACACCTGACTCAGAAAGGGAAAGAGCATGAGGGGTTAGGAGCGGTCTGGAGCGACACCCTGGTTAGGCCTTGAACCTGTCTGCCACCTCCAAATCCTATTTCCTCCACGCTCATCTGATTACATGAGTGACCAGGAATAAGTCAGATGTAATTAGTTGAGTTTTTTTTTTTTAATAACAAGATATAGATGATCTGATCTTATTAAAACAGGAGTTGGGATAGTATAAGACATAGAAATAAATAAGTGTAACGTGAAGGGGAATGACATCAATACCTGAGCGGGGGAAAGCCTCTCCAGATGGAGGGACTAGGGGAGGCGGGAGGGGGATCCCCGGAGAAGGGTCCTGGGGGCGGGGTGGGAGGTAATGTACACCTTGAAGCAGGACTACGAGGTGTGTGTTTTCCTATTAATGAGAAAGAGTCAATGATGCTCTTCTCCAACTAAAAAAAGGACAGTGTCTCATTGTAAAAGAATTATAAAGAAGAAATGTGTCATCCATCACTCTAGCAATGAAAGATACCTGTGAGGATGCTCTTTCATATTCCTGTTCTTTCTCTATACAATACACAGCTCTTTGCAAACAGCTTATATATATATGGGGTGCCATTGCCTTCTCCATATATATATATATATATATATATATATATATATATATATGTATACAATATTTAGCATATATGTGTGTGGGCTTCCCAGGTAGCTCAATGGTAAAGAATACTCCAACCAATGCAGGAGATGCAGGTTCAATCCCTGGTCTGGAAGATCCCCTGGAGGGGGAAACGGCACACCACTCTAGTATTCTTGCCTAGAGAACTCCATGGACAGAGGAGTGTGGTGGGCTACAGTCCATGGGGTTGCAAAGAATCTGATATGCTGAGTACATGGCCACATAGTATAAAGATATATATAACATAATATGCATATTATATATAATATAATATCTATGACTTTGTAGTGTCGTTTTTTTTTTTATTGGCTTATAATGGCAAAAGAAGCCTATATTTCTTCCAATCATTCTAATCATTTTCTAATATTTTCCAATTTGACAGATCATTATTTGACTAAGTGATAATCTCTTATCAAATAATTTTCCCCTAATTTTTATATTTTTTAATATTTTCCATAACAGCTAAAAACATTTTTGTGCACACAAATTTTACATATATCAAGTTATGCTCTTAAGGTAAATGCCTTAATGATTTCACTAGTCTTTTAGGGTAAAGAGATGCCTATCAATATGGCATTGATTTGGTGTATTGACATGCAAAGTGTTCATCATCCTCATGGACACATTCTTTGAATTTTCAGCTTTGTTCCACAAAGAACTTTATCTAAATCCAGACAGACGGATATGAGTCACCTACTGTCTGGGGGTGGGGGGCTGGGGAAGAGGGTCAGATTCAACTCCAAAATCTGATTCAAAGCTATGAAATTTTAACTTCTCAGTTGAAAAAAATTACTATTCAAATGTGAGACTGAAAGTTTGGAAAAGGGATACAGATGGAAAAAGTGTCTCCTCTTCCTTGTTAAACTTCTGAAGTCCTTTGAACTGAAGGGGAAGACAGAGAAAAAGAAAGAGAGCATGTGAGTGAGGGTTTGTTGGAGGGGGGACTCTGCACCCTGCCTTCCGGGCTCCCAGCCTCTGTTCCAGAAGAAGAAGATCACAGACACCCTACTTTGAACCTGGGAGATCCAAGAGTTAGGAGGAACCGCCCACATGACCCGTCTCTTCTGGAATTCTCCTTGACAGCTGACCTGTCTTATTGTGACTCCAGCACAGAGGGTGACGATGGCAAGGGAATAGATGACAGGGCACCCGTGAGCTGGAGAAGGTCACCGCAGAATGGAAGAGCCATTCAGAGCCCATAACAGTGGTGCAGAGCGCTGAGGAGGGAACCGAGGTCTGAGTTGATCTAGTGACTGAGTGCAGATGGTGCAGGGTGGGTTGTGTGTGTGGTGGTGGGGGTGGTCTGAAGCCTCCTCTGAGTAAGCTGAGAGCCAGGGCAAGGCGGGAAGTTGGAGTGTGAGCAAGAGGCTGGCATCCCTGCCCACAGCTGCCCTGACCATATAATAAGCCCCTGAGAGTTTCAGACCTATACCAAGAAGGTAAAATCCTCGAAAAAACAGAGTAATTGCCTGTAGAATGTAGTTGCACAAAGTTAGTTCTAATAGGGATTTCAGATTTGTCTGAACCCTCTCATTTTGTCCATAAGAAGCCTACAGCTCAGTAATTAGCCAAGACCCACTTGACAGTCAGAGGAAGGCCAAGAAACCAAATCTTTGAGTTAATCCCAGCTGTCTCACTGGGCAAATCTACAGCAATTGACTGACCAGAGCAGAGTTCAATCGTAGCAGCATCTTCAGTGATGCATGACCACCTGTAGGAGAATAAGGATGGAAGGCAAGAGAGGTGATGACGACACCTGTGTTCAGGTAAGGGTGACACAGTGTGGTCCACAGGCAGGGGCTGGTGCTCCTAGCTCATCCTAGTCACAAGAGGCCACTTGGAAGGGACCAGCCAGAGGAGGACACTGACGCTCTCAGAAGTATAGAGCAGTGGATGTAAAAACTCCCTGCGTCTCTGGGCTTGTCTTTACTTAACACAAACCAATTGCATTCACTTCTTTTCCCAGGACTTTTGATCGTTGAATTTCAGGATGAGGCAGAGACATATTAAGGATTTATTATGTATCAGACCTGAGTTGAATTCCCGCCTTTTCTGCTCCATAGAGACATAAGCCACTTGAGCCACTTATCCTCTGTTGGCTTAGTACCCGCATCTGTAAATGTGGGGTTGGTGATGCCTACTCTAAACTGAGTGTCTTGCGTGAAAGAGCACGCACAGTAGGAACTCAGCTCAGGATCAGGGGCTGACACTTTTCACACGCCATGTCTCGTTGACGTCTTACGAGTTCTCCTGTGAATGTGGTTATCCATTTTATAGGCCAGGCAGTGAAAGTTCACTAAGTTGGATAATTTACAACAGACTGCGGAGTGAGTGTCTTGGCTGTTGTATATGTATGTATATCCCCTGTTAGGACAAACGAAGATCAAAATTCCCCAGCCCTTAGGCCACAGTGATGGGTTCAAAAGATGGTCATGGTTCCCAAGTCTGACCCATCACTGGTCCTTCTGATATAAAACATAAAGAAGGCTCTTCACTCTTCTGATTGGCCACCTGGCATTGTCCATGGCCAGGCCTGGGCCACACAGAGTGACTGGTCTGAGAGTCTGAAGGTGACACAGAGGGGAGTCAAGAAACAGCAAGACGGAAGGTCTGGATCACAGACCTATTTATCCCTGGGGCCAACTCCATCTCCACCTCTGTCCCTCTTGTGCTTTAATTTATGACTCATAACTTCCCTCTTTCAGCTTTAGCTAATTCCAGTGGAGTTTCTATCACCTTAAATCAAAAAAGTCCTGGTGAATGTAGAATATGGACCTAGCCACCTAAATCCAGAGCATCTCTGTGTTCACTCTACTCCCCTAGAAGGAAGAAAGGAAAGAGTAGGCAAAGGAGGAAGAAACACTTTCTCCTTAACTCCCCAAACATCAAATGGGAGCTTCCTAGGGTCTCTCATGAGATGGCCAAGGTGAGTTTGAAATGCATGCTTGCATTTTTAAAAGAGCGCCCTTTCTAAATCACCTTATTTTGATGTAACTGCAAAAGGCAGTACTATTTTGGGTTCTTGCTATGATAAAACTGAAGCTGTAAGCTAGGGACTTTCATGAGAGATTGCACCGAAATGTCAACAGATGGCTTGCTAATCATGTTAAAAAATACTCATTTCTTTTCAAAAATGGCATCCCCCTCCCAGTAAGTAGATCAGAAAGCAGTGTTTATGATATAAAACATATTAGTCACAATGCCATTTAATTATCCTACTTAATCATCAAGGTCATAATGATAATTGTTTCTAAAAATTAACACCTCTTCCCTCAGCAAGGAAGCTTATCCAGAATTTATGGTCAGAAACACAGAATTGATACATTTAGATAGGATGTGAGCATTAAACGGAGACAAGAGGAATAAGCACAGAGGTTGTGTGAGACGATTCACAAGCCTTTTGCCTTTGCAGTCTAAGGAATACCAAAGAATGTGTTGATTCACTTTTGCCCAATGGTCCCATTTTTCCCCAGCAAGGAGGAGGCAATGGAGGCTTAAAATCATTCACTCATGATTCATCATGGGCACCACCATATTTGCATTTAAAAACAAGTGGGTATCTTAACAATACTTAACTTAACAATACTTAACAAAACTTAACAATACTCAAACACTGAAGACCACACCACATGGATTCTCTTTCCTGACTTGCAACAACCTCCTTACATCGGCTCTTGGGCTCTCCTCCTTGATTTTATTGTTGATCCTTTTCTAGCTTTTTTAAATGGCCTCCATTACTCCAACTCTATTCTTTTTTTAACAATTAATTTTTATTTTATATTAAAGTGTACTTCATTTGCAATGTTGTGTTAGATTCAAGTGTACAGCAAAGTGATTCAGTGATACAAATTCATGTATCTATTCTGTGTCAAATTCCTTTACCATAGAGCTCATGGCAGAATGTTGGGCAGAGCTCCCTGTGCTATACAGTATGTCTTTATCAATTATCTATTTAATATATGATAGTGTGTGTTAACCCGATTCTGTCCTTAAATGTCACACTTTCTGGGCTGTCTCACTACCCCTTTCCAAGAGTAGGATCTCCCCTTTCTGTCTCCTCCCTTCCAGACGCAAATCCTGGATGTAGTCTTCCGAGTCAGCATCCTTTAGCAGACCCCTCCATACTTCCGATGCTCTTTTGAAGAATGCTTCAAATAACTGTATCACCCTAGTTACTTGGAGTTTTACCCATCAAGCTGGTTTACATACCAGTGACTGAAGCTTATCTTTCTAAGCATCTCAAACAACTTTTACCTCTTCAGCTCTCAAGTCCTTCTAAAATGAGTTTCAGGGGCAGGAAAAGAAATAAGCTTCACATTAATTCTTCGTAATGATTACAGGTTATTATTTGGGATTTTGATGACTCTAGGTGGCTCAGTGGTAAAGAATCTGCCTTACAATGCAGGAGACAACATAGGAAACGTGAGTTTAATCTCTGGGTCAGGAATGTCCTCTGGAGAGAGAAATGGCAACCCACTCCAATGTTCTTACCTGGGAAATCCAAGGACAGAGGAGCCTGGTGGGCTACAATCCGAGGAGTTGCAAACATTTGGACCTGACTTAGTGACTGAACATGGATGCATGTTCTCTTGGGTTGACACCATCAGAGCTACCAAGAGGAAATAGAATCATTTGATCCTACATAAAACGACTTGGGTTTTTGAGCTTTTGAATTCTTGTGTCATGCCATTAATTATTTGCCCCTTGATCTCAGGCTGCCATCTGTCACTTCTGACCACAGCTCTTCCCTTGCAGGGTCAGACTTCTCATCTGCAATAGCCTCAGGCGTGGAGTGCCCACCTGCTTTGACTTGGTGTCTGAAAGAAACTGGAGGGGTTTTGTTGGGTTTTGTTGTAGAGCTGCCTCCTCCAGGAAGCCTCCTCTGCTCACCTTTCTTCCCTCTGAATGGTATAGGGGTTGGGAATACTCAGAAGGCCTAAGTTCAAATTCCTGCCTTGTCACTTACCAGCTAGGTGACCTCGGGTAACTTGCTAACATTTTTTATGCCTCAGTTTCCTCTTCTGTAAAGTAGGAAAGATCATTGTATCTAATGCGTGGGGGTGTTCTGGAGATTAAATCCATGAATATTTGTAAAGTGCTGAAAGTACTTTCTGGCACTACTGTATATTTGTTAACTAAGTGGGGTTAAATCTTTTTTTTTTTAGTCCCTCATTGCATCATTCATACACATGAAAATACTTAATTTGTTCTCTAGTTTATTTCATCAGTAAAGGAAGGAGAAGACATCATATGTGACTTATTAATGTCTTGGGTGCATAGCTGCTCATCTTCCCTTTTTTGAATTTCTCACCATTCTTTTAGCTAAATAGCAGCACCCTAGTCCTCCACCACATCCTGTAGCGGGGGGTCTGTACCCCTGACCAGATTATGGTCAAAGAGATTATACCATAATCTGTCACAGATTATGAAACAGACTATGATCATCTGAGTCAAGGTCAGCCCACATCTAGCTATTGCTCTGACCAGAAGCAAAGCTGGGTTTAGGAGGCCTGAGCAAATGCTATTTGGGGATTCTCTTTATGAAAAAAAGTATAAGGTTTATTTATGACATCAAATACATATTTAGAATGAGAAAATGCATTTCAACAGATTTTTAAAAATTAACAGATATTCAGAAGAACAAAATAACTTGTATTTATTACTGCCTGAAACATCTCAAAGATTCTTTACCCCTGCATTTTTGGCTGCTTGTACATATAACTAAATTTTAAAATATCATTTTCTCCAGAGAGGAAAAAAAGGTAATTCATAGGTGATTTTGGAGCCTATTATACAGAGTGAAGTAAGCCAGAAAGAAAAACACCAATACAGTATACTAATGCATATATATGGAATTTAGAAAGATGGTAACGATGACCCTGTATGCAAGACAGCAAAAGAGACACACATGTATAGAACAGTCTTTTGGACTCTGTGGGAGAGGGAGAGGGTGGGATGATTTGGAAGAATGACATTGAAACATGTATAATATCATATATGAAACAAATCGCCAGTCCAAGTTTGATGCATGATACTGGTTGCTTGGGGCTGGTGCACTGGGACGACCCAGAGGGATGGTACAGGGAGGGAGGTGGGAGGAGGGTTCAGGATGGGGAACATGTTTATACCCATGGCAGAATCATGTTGATGTATGGCAAAACCAATACAATATTGTAAAGTAATTAACCTCCAATTAAAATTTAAAAAAGGAAAAAGTTGGTAATAAAATCTCAAAAAAAATTAAAAAATAAAAGTTATTGTCTGAAAAAGCTTGCTTAAAGTTCACAACTCATTATTGTTCACAACTCTTTATAGATTTTTTAAACAATTTTTATATAATTTTAGGGCTTCCCTTATAGCTCAGCTGATAAAAAATATGTCTGCAATGCAGAATCAAACTCCTGGTTTGGGAAGATCCGCTGGAGAAGGGATAGGCTACCTACTCAAGTATTCTTGGGCTTCCTTTGTGACTCAGCTGGTAAAGAATCTGCCTGCAACGTTGGGACCTGGGTTCAATCCCTAGGTTGGGAAGATCCCCTTGAGAAAGGAAAGGCTACATACTCCAGTATTCTGGCCTGGAGAATTCCATGGACTATATAGTCTATGGGGTTGCAAAGAGTTGGACACGACTGAGAGACTTTCACTTCACTTCACTTCATACAATTTTTAAAGGTTAATTTCCATTAACAGTCATCACAGAATATTGGCTATTCATGTTGTTTTAACATGTGGCCAAGTACGAAAAATATTGTTAAATTTCTTATATAGATGCGCTGTTTCAAAATAGAGACATAGACATAGGGACTGGATGGATGGATACCAAAGGAGGAAGCGGGTGGGATGAACTGAGAGATTAGGATCGAATACTTTGTATAAAGCGGATGACTAATTAGAGCCTACTGGATAGCACAGAGCTCTTCACTCAGTGCTCTATGGTGACCTCAATGGGAAGGAATCCAAGACAGTGGGTATATGTATATAAATAACTGATCCACTTTGCTGTTCGGAGAAACTAATACAATATTATAAGGCAACCCTACTTCAATAAAAATTAATTAAAAAAGAGATCTTGATATCCTGAAAAAAAATATATGCTGTTTGTAGCTCTAATAGGGGCTTTTGTTCTACAAATCCAATTTCACTTTTAAAAGAACTGTGTGTTTATACCTGAATATGTTGCACAGTCTAGTGCGTTTGTGATGGGACAGAACTTCCGTTTTTACCAAGTGTTACTGAGAACCCAATGTTCTCCTACAGTATTACACATCTGCTAAGTGGAAGAACTTTCCACAAATAGCTTCTGTCTCTGTTATGTCTCCTCCTTTACTCATCTACCTCCAAGCCTGAGCACTGAGAATGCATTCACATCCCAATGCCCACCTCCAGCCACACTTCTTCCTGTTATCAGGGCAGGCAACTTAGCACCACAGATAGCAAATGGTTTCCAGAAGCCAGATCATTTACATAAGGAGAGCACCCAAAATTTAGCTTTTAAAAGTACATCACTTTGCTGACTGACAAAGGTCTGTCTAGTCAAAGCTGTGGTTTTTCCACTAGTCATGTGTGGATGTGAAAGTTGGACCATGAAGAAAGCTGAGTGCTGAAGAACTGATGGTTTCAAACTATGGTGCTGGAAAAGATTCTTGAGAGTCCTTTGGACAGGCATGGTGATCAAATCAGTCAATCCTGAAATAAATCAACCCTGAATGTTGGAAAAGACCCTGATGCTGGGAAAGATTGAAGGCAGGGGGAGAAGGGGATGACAGAAGATGAGATAGTTCGATGGCATCACTGACTCAATAGTCATGAGTTTAAGCAAGCTCCAGGAGTTGGTGATGGACAGGGAAGCCTGGCATGCTGCAGTCCATGGGATCACAAAGGGTCAGACACGACTGAGCAATTGAACTGACTGAACTGAACATTCATTGGAAGGACTGATGCTGAAGCTTAAACTTCTAATACTTTGGTCACCTGATGTGAAGAGCCAACTCAGTGGAAAAGACCCTGATGCTGGGAAAGATTGAGGGCAGGAGGAGAAGCAGGTGACAGAGCATGAGATGGTTAGATGGCATCATTGACTCAATCGACATGAGTTTAAGCAAACTCTGGGAGACAGTGAAGGTCAGGGAAGCTGGGGTCCTGCATTCCATGGGGTCACAAAGAGTTGCACATGACTTAGTGACTGAACAACAACAAGTAACTGTGAGTGTACAACCCCCAAACTAAACGTCTCCCCACCTTCCCCTTCTCTGGATGCCCAAAAATGTTTTGGCTGTCCCAAGATCGCCTGGGAGGAGAGAAAGAGTAGAGACAGCTGTCTTTACCAATGTGGATAAACTTTCTTACCAGAGCTCAAGTTCCAAAGATATAAGACTGGAGGAACACATTTCTAGGGTTCTTCTTCAAGGGGCCCAAGCTAGCAAAGATATAAATCTTAAGCTTCATTAGCTTCAAGGTATGTGTGCTTTAGCCAGAGACCACAAGTCTCTGTGGACTAGTGGGAAAAGATGAGCTGATTCAAGGAGATCTCTTGCCAAGGGTTATAGAAGTGGAATTCTGAGCCTATTGCCAAAAAGCTATAGGGATCTGAGCTAAAAGTCCTGGGTATGCACTGACTGGGGAAACTATCAGGGTATTATCTGAAACAAAAGGGAAAGATGCTGATCAAGAAGGAGTGAGGAAAAAAAAATTAGACATGCTCCTAAAATAATGACCGGGACCTTGAGCGAGATGTCCAGGAAATGCATAGACTTCCAAGAACTGCTAACATTATAGCCTTTTCTGAGATGTCTTGTTTGTTTTTTTCTGAATCCCCAAGCCATCACTCAGGCTTCCCTGGTGACTCAGACAGTAAAGAACTTGCTTGCAATGCAGGAGACCTGGGTTTGATTCCTAGGTCGGGAAGATCCCTTGGAGAAGAGAATGGCTACTCCTTCCAGTATTCTTGCTGGAGAATTTCACGGACAGAGGAGCCTGGTGGGCTACAGTCCATGGGGTCACAAAGAGTTGGACACAACAGTGACTAACACACACAAGCTATCACTTTGTATCTGCAGAGTAAACCCCATTAGTTGAGCCAGTCCGAGTAATTGCTTTATCCCTTCAACAGAAAAGTGTGCTACAGTTGCACAATATCTGCTACTTTTGCATGACTTTTATTTGAAAAAAAGGAAACCACTAGAATGGGTCCACAGCCATGAGGGCCTCAGGTATCGATTTAAGTTACTCAGCATGGTCATTTGTCCCTTTGTTGCCATAGAGTAGTTCTGGGCAGCTGAATTGATGAATGAGAAGTTATTCTTATGTGAAGCAAGAGTGTGGACAGTGGGGTGTAATTTTAGAGGAAGATTGAAGGTAGTTTCGTGTCTACCCCAAGTCTCGGGGTGCTCCCGAAAGAAGTTTGTTCTTGAAAATCACAAGCACACATCTCCGGAAAGAAAGGAAAACTCTTTTCTCTCAAATGCCATATCCTTTCTGATGCTTTCCTATTTCTTTCTGTTAGTGAGTGTTTAGCTTAAGCTTAGGATGTATCTTGGACTGTTCTAGTCACTTTCAGTTCAGTTCAGTCGCTCAGTTGTGTCCGACTCTTTGCCACCCCATGAATCACAGCACACCAGGCCTCCTTGTCCATCACCAACTCCCGGAGTTCACTCAGACTCACATCCATAGAGTCAGTGATGCCATCCAGCCATCTCATCCTCTGTCGTCCCCTTCTCCTCCTGCCCCCCAATCCCTCCCAGCATCAGAGTCTTTTCCATTGAGTCAACTCTTCACATGAGGTGGCCTAAGTACCAGAGTTTCAGCTTTAGCATCATTCCTTCCAAAGAAATCCCAGGGCTGATCTCCTTTAAAATGGACTGGTTGGATCTCCTTGCAGTCCAAGGGATTCTCAAGAGTCTTCTCCAACACCACAGTTCAAAAGCATCAATTCTTCGCTTTACAAGATATAAAAATATGGAGTCTTGTTTTAATTCCTTGATAGCCTAGTAATTATCTTAGTTAGTTAGTTGTAGTAGCTTAATCGTGGCCAACTCTTTGCAACCCCATGAACTGTAGCCCGCCAGGGTCCTCTGTCCATGGAATTCTCCAGGCAAGAATACTGGAGTGGGTTGCCATTCCCTTCTCCAGGGGATCTTCCTGACCCAGGGACTGGACCCCAGATCCCCTGCATTTCAAGTGTATTCTTTCCCATCTGAGCCACCAGGGAAGCCCAGTAATTACTTTATGTCCTTTCAAAACCATTTCCTATTAAAGGCCTGCCATCATTATGAAGTTCACAGACATTTTCAGAAATTAACTGCCCCAAAGGAAACCACAAAACCTCTCTCTTTTGAAAAATACCATCATCTTATCATTTAGTTCTTTTGAATGAAGACTGTTTGAGAAACAGACATATTTTTATAACCATGCAAGAATTTTTCATGAATAAACATGCACGTCAAAAAATATATATCTTTTTCTTGGGACCATATACATTTCAACTTAGATTTAGAAAATATGATCACTTATTTGACAACTAATTAGTTATTCGGTAACACTGTTAGTTTCCATTCCTTCTAATTTTGCCCCAATTTCTCAGTTGGACTACAGTCTCCTATGATAAGTATTACATTTAAAATACTACAGTGTTTCATTCTTGTTCTTTCTACATGTTCTATGGATGGGTGTGAATTGTTTTAAAATGTTTGGACTATGGGATTCCTCTCTTTGTGGGATTACACCCTTTATAATGATTTAATTACTACTTTTTGATTTTCTAATATGGTCTATAACCTATATTTGGTTTCTGAAAAATCCCTCTGTAGAATAAGACCATTTTATTACTAACACACAAGGAGTCTTCATTTTAGAGAAGTTTCAGAATCTTCCAGCCACGAACAAGGATGATGTTATGGAGAGTTTTCCCGCCATTGGCTTTGTCCTCTTTCAGCCAGCTCATGGGGTCTCTCATAATGTCAGTTCCCTGATAGCTGATGGTCACCAGGCACAGAATCGGAGGCAACGGACTGAGTGGATAAATAAAAGAAAACTAGAGATGAGCTATCTTATAGTAATCATTGCTGGCCCACTTTCTGCACCAGATCATATGCGGGTGTCTAACTCTTCTCCTAACCCACCTCTGTGCTGTGCTGTGCTAAGTTGCTTCACTCGTGTCCAACTCTTTGTGACCCCATGGACTATAGCCCTCCTCTGTCCATGGGATTCTCCAGGCAAGTATACTGGAAGGGATTGCCATGCCCTCCTCCATCAAGGTAATGCGCTATGGGATCTGATTCCAGAGGTTTTGGACTATTGGGGAAATAAATGAACTGTATCCTTTCATCAATAGACTCCTAGCTTTTCCAACACACCCTGGGGTCAAGGGAGGTCCATGCTTCCAGATGCTCTGCCTGGAGTTACTCTCAGGCTACTGTCCTAATTGTCATTTACTGGACTAGCTGGGCTCCTCTGCATCAGCCATCAAAGTTCTGGTCGCTGACAACAGCCCAAAAACCTAGAGAGAAGGGAAAAGACTTGTGTTCTCAGTATCTCCAGATGGTGACCGTAAGTCAAAACCCCACTGTAGTTTTTATGTTGGTGTTCTGGTAGCATGCAGGTATATGCACTAGACCTTCTGTCTTCTGTTATTTGTTTCTGGAATATTCTGAGGATTGCCAGAATCCACAAGCCCATCAGCTACAACTTGGTTGCCCAAACAGTTTGCTGTCCATGTGTGACTTCACATTGCCAAATTAACATGAGCCTGGTGGGGCTGTAGGTGGGTTTTGGAGTTTTCCCCATGCCTCAGAAATGTAACAGCCAAGTGACGATAGAGACAATGAATTCAACTCTCTCTCTCTCTCTCTCTCTATATATATATATATATTTTTTTTTTGCTGATATTGCTTTGATTTTTAAGTTAATGAAATAAACATACTTAAAAAAAAAAAACTAAGCATTGCATGCGAGAGCCTCAAACTGTCAGCTTAAACCAATCTGAAAGTTATGCCTTTTAATGCAGACATTGGACATGAAAAAGACCTCACGGGTCATAAAGCTCACCCCCTGCCAATATCAGAGGCGCCCCAGGCTGGTTTGGGGGGTGTGAGTGTCTCGAATTCCCTTCCATCCAAATCAAGGGAGGGTTGGGCTGAATCCTGACTCTTGTTAGTCACGCCCTGTGGGGTGAGTTGGAGCTCACAGCCGCCCTCCCTGGCCTAGACTCCACTCTCAGCCTCCTCTGATCAAAATACATGGGACCATTACTCCCATTACTACCTGACCTTGGACTCTGGCCAAAACCCTGGACATAGACTTTGAGTCTTAAGGATGGTCCATGGGTTGTGCAAACATTTCTAAGGGATCCCAGTCCAGTTCCCCACTTAGTCACCAGATAGGGAGAATCACCCCATCTCTGTTGCTTAATCACATTTACCCCCATGAGGGTTTGGTTGGGGCACAGCCATCCAAGCATTTATCTCAGCTCCGGCCCTGCCTCCCTCCTGCCTCCTCTTTGTGTCCAGGGTGAGACAAACCCAGCGGTTGCCTTCAAGATCACCAGCCTGCATTCCAGCCAGTTCTCATTCTTCGCTTGTGTTGAGAAAAGTGTGGGAAATTTCATCCTGATTTTAAAGCAGTCTCTTCTTCTTGGAAGATACCACTCAGTGTCTATGTCCAGTGAATTACTGCAGTTTGACACACTCGGAGAAATATTTTTGCCATAACCCACCGCTTGCTGCACTGTCGATCCAATTACTTGGAACAAGCAATCTGTCATTCCATTGTTCCTTTCCAATAGTTTGACTTTGGTGGCAGTTGTAGAAAAGAAACAAGTATTTACGCTTTCAATTTAAAAAGAGAGGTGACGGGAGCAACCCAAAAGAACATCTTAAATATGTATTTCTGTGGTTACTGGGGACCACGGGTCTGAAGACCTGCTCACTTCAAAGGACAAAGAGTGCTCTTCTTGGACAAATGTCCAGGAATAGGTAAACTCAATCACATGTTTTGGCCACTTTAGAAATAACACACTACCTCCTAAACTCTCTGCCAATGAACATAGCCTCCTGCTACTAAAAGCCACCAGCTTTCTGGAGCTGTGACTATGCGATGATCTGATTAGTTCTATTAATTAAAGAGTTTCTATTTTCTCTAGCCTTGCTGGAAACCACTAGTTGCCATGTTGCAAGTATTGTAAGGTATGAAATTCTTTGATTTATGTGCGTGTGCTTAGTCACATCCAACTCTTTGCAACCCATGGGTGTAGTCTGCCGGGCTCTTCTGTCCATGGAATTTTCCAGGCAAGAATACTGGAGTGGGTTGATAGTTCCTACTCCAAGGGATCTTCCCAACCCAGGGATCAAACCTTTGTCTCCTGCATCTCCTGCATTGGCAGGCTGATTCTTTACCACTAGTACTGCCTGGGAAGCCCCTATTGGTTTATATGCCTACTTTTTCAGAACCACAAAAGAGGACTCCTGATTCAAAAACAGGTCTTTCCTTTCTTATTTGTGAATACAGTTATTTATTTAAATGTGTTTGTTTAAAAATATAAGCATTAAATATAGTATAATACAATGAGAACATTATCTTTATAATGTTGAAGGAGAATCCAACATTCTGGACAAAGCAGGTATGAAACAAACAGTTACTTAAATTATAAAAAAAACATGACATCAATTTGTCAGAATTTGGAATTGACTACGAAAATGAATCCAGCATGTATCGTGTGTTAATTGGCCAGAGCTGCCATAACTAAGTACCACAGACCAGGGGGCTTAAACAGCTAAAATGTAGCGGCTCAGTTCTGGAGGCAGGAAGTTCAAGCCCAAGGCGTCCACAGGGTTGGTTTCCTCCGAGGCCTCTCTTCTCGGCTGGGACCTTTTCCTTGTGTCTTCGCATCATGTTCCCGCAGCGTGCCTGTGTTTAAATATCTTCTTATTATAAGGACACCATTCATATTGTATTAGCACCCACCTTCACGACTTCTTTGTAACATGACTATCTCTTAGAAAACACTGTGTACAAATACAGTCAGATTCCAACGTTAGGACTCCAGCACGTGAACTTGGAAGGGATGCAATTCAACCTGTATTAGGCCCTTCAAGCCACCACCGCCACCTCTATGTTCTTTAGTACTGACTTCCACGTAACACAGCTTTATCGAAGGTTCCAGGGACCTCATCCTAAAACCCGTGGTCTTCGCTAATCCATAAATTAATCCAGACCTACTCACGTGGATCCACTGGATTCTCCCAATTTTTGCATCTTTACATGTGGCTTCTCCTTGCCTCACAAATCCCATAATCATTTGCCCTTCAGCTTTTCTGTCTTTGCTCACCCCATGTAACACCCTTCTTCCTACCTCCTTTCCATTCCACTGGCCATTCCTTGGTTCAGAGCCTGTAGCTCTTAATTTTCAGGTTTCACTGAAGCCAGGGAATCTGAACTCATGTTAGGGAAGAACTTTCAATGCTGAATCAGAGTGCAGTGAAAAATAATCTAGCTTGCAGATTTATTTTCAATTCCGAATACTTACACTAAATTCCCAATGTTAGCATTTATACTGACCTGGTAGCTTCTAAATTTCCCAAAGTAGTCATAAATTTGAATGTGCATTATGGAAGTTATATGTGTCAAAGCAATTACTCCAGTGTAAAACTAAATAGCCAACACATATTAAAACTTCAGAGAAACATTTCACCTTGCTTTTTATTCTGAGGCAAATGAGGCCCCAAAGCCACAGAGGTAAATTGTTAGACATCTGAGTATAGGCTCTAATGTTTTTTAAAACTCTATGTCTTTTGGACACATGCCCTTCAGAATGGATGCATAGGGTTCCAAGTTATCTGAAGGAAATACACCAAGTCCAAGAAACACAACATCCTTAGAATAAGCTTGGCAGAAAGAGCAGTTAATATAGATACATTGTAATTCACAAGGGTGCCTGAACAATCCTAATGTTAAATGCCATTCTGGTGGCTCAGAGGGTAAATAGTCTGCTTATAGTGCAGGAGACCCAGGTTCAGATGCCTGTGTGGGGAAGACCTCCTGGAGAAGGGAATGGCATCTCGCGCCAGTATTCTTGCCTAGAAAATTCCATGAACAGAGGAGCCTGGTGGGCTGCAGTGGTCCATGGGGTGGCAAAGATTTGGACATGACTGAGTGATTAACACTTTCACTTTTTCATGGCTGGTGAGAGCATCTGCTGTAGGCTGCTATGGTCAAGAAAGATTCAGAGAAAGATAGGAACAATCCTGAAGTTTTCTTAAGTTCAGGGAGACCAAAATGAACCAGTGCACAGAGAAAGAAAGCACCTAAATGTCCAAATATTTGTGGAGCCACAGGAACAAATACCACATTCAACTTCAAATACACTTGGGTTCTGATTCCAGTTCTTAACCTACTTTGGAAAGATTGTTAACTTCTTTGTGTCTCAATCATCCCGTTTGTACAAGGGGGCTAACCATCTGCATGTGAGAATGACATGAAACTTAGAGAGATGATGCCTGTAATGTACCAGGCCCAGTTTTAAGCCCACAGTGGCCATGTAACAAGGCTCTTGTTAAGGTTTTACTCCAGTGGAAATTTGACAAAATGCATAGGAAGAGATAAGATTGAGAGATTCTGCAAAAATGTAGAGGCAGACGCACAAAAGAAAAAGATATCCTCGTAACTGACAATTGTCCTAGAACTCGTATAAATCATGCATCTCTGCTACATGTATGATGAGCATGAATCTGCTCAGTGGCAAGTCTCCAGGATTCTGCAGCCAAGGCGATGCTGGACTATAATAGTCAATGGCTGTTTTGCATGAGAAGGAATTTTTCTGTTACACTTAATTTGAGACAGTTATTTTGAATCCTTGTAAAAAAAGATTACATGATATATCTTATCTCCCCAATATACTATGGCAAAGGGGAAGGCAAGTCCTTTGCAGTGTGTTTCTGGAAAGGCAAACTTTTCTAAATTTCAGGATTATGCAAAGACTCTTGCATCAGAAGAATTGGAAGCAAGGAGTTGAGACTGTGGTGAATAACTCTATAAAGTCCTAAATGAGAAATACTGTCAAAAATAGTGAAGGGGGATTCTGGTCATTCCAGGGACCTGATTCAAAGCAGGAGAACCCATAGTGGAAAACGGCCCTATCTAGGCCAGTGTGGGACACTGAAGAAAATGAGTGAATGACACAGCATCAGATCAAAGAGGTAAAAAAGCACCTGCCCACGACACAATGGAGAACTGTCCTCAGTTCCTAGTGAGATGTTGCATTAACACCAGGCCACAATTTCATGTAGTTTGTGTATATAGGTGGCTTAAATTTGTAAATGAAACCTGACTTCTTCTACTGTATAGAATTTGATTTTTTCAGTGAAGCTTCTCTCCTGCTATTATAAATCTGAATTCAAGATTCCTAATAATTTTCCCTAATGAGATGGAAAGAGATATCAAGAAGAGTGCTAGCTCTTTTATATGCAGGATTTCTTTGTATTGTCCTAACAATCCTGAAATATGTTATTATACCCATTTTATGGAAACAGCAATACAGAGACTAGAGAGAGGCAAACTCCACCTGCAAAATTTAAGGTGGCTCTCACTGTCAGGTTCCAACCCTACACTGGTATAGCCCTTAGAGCAAGAACTTCCTTAAATATGACACTCCAGATGGCTTTCTTTTCTTTATATACTTTTATTTATTTATTTATTTCTTGACTGTGCTGGGTCTTTGTTGCTGCATGGGCTTTTTCTCTAGTTGCTGAAGGCAGGGGCTTCTCTTCAGTTTTGGGGCGAGGGCTTCTCATTGTGGTGGCTTCTCTTCTTGCGAAGCTTGGGCTCTAGAGTATAGGCTCAATAGCTGTGGCACACGAGCTTAGCTGCTTTGTGGCATGTGGGAGTTATTTGGACCAGGGATTGAACCCGTGTCCCTGGCACTGACAGGTGGATTCTTTACCACTGAGCCCCTAGGGAAGTCCCCTAGATGGCTTTCTTGTCTTGCCCTTGGAAAATAGGTACAAGGAGACCTGGCTACCATTATCAAGCTGGTTCTACTTAGACCTTAAATATCTCCCAATTGAAACCAGCTGACATTTGTCGAGACTCTGGTGGCTCATGGGGCACTATCTTGCCGAGATGTCCCCCTGGCGAAGGGGCTCTAAACCATCTGAACGAGCTCGATTTCTGATCAACTGATTACACGTTACATGAAAGCAGAGGAGCCATAGCAGTGTTCTGCGCAGGCGCACATGCCGCGGAAGGAAGCCGGTCTGGTCTCCAGGGATACCTGGGAACACAGCCAGAAGGAGGGAGATGATTTGGTGCCAGTTGCTTGACTTTCCCCCAGCAGGAAGGCAAACGGACAAATGGAAAGAAACCCCTGTTGATCCCTGCAGTGGACTCCAGCAAGGCCAGGGTGATGGAGATGGCAGAGGGTGTAAACTGTGGAACAGGACTCCGAACAATTTTCTCTTGGAGCAAAACTGTCCTTACACCCCAACGTGTGGAGCACACAGTGTGCCGGTCGGTGGCTAACCAGCCTGTTCCTGGGAACAGGGACCCAGCAACCTCCTCCCAAGAGGAGAGGCATGTGCTGTGACTGTTATCTGGGAGGGACATCTGCGATCTCAGTGCTCCAGGCACAAGCTCTGGCAGGACACCCTAGCCACCCAGACATTCAGCTCGTCCCTCCGTCTGCTTGGGGTGGTCTGCAGCCCACAGGTCCAGCCACCGCCACCTGTGAGGCCGCATGTTGGGGTGCAAGAGAGCATTCCTAGAATAAGATGTCATTTGTCTATTTATGATGGAGCCAGATGACAGAAGGTAGAGATACAAAAGCTAGGAGTGTTTCCAACTGGAGGTCTCCTTGATGTTCATGTAGCCTGGTGCTGCCTCTTCATTGCACAGAAGAATCTGAAGCCCAGGTAAACTAAATGACGTCTGCCAAGTGCGGAACAGGAGTAGGATGCCAATGGGATTCATACATGGTCAATAGGACCAAGACACATAGTTACAGAGCACAAAGATTATGTTTTTTTTAAACCCTGAGTTAAATTTAAATATATTTTCATTCATTTAGCAGCCCTGAATTAAGAGCAGTACATATATAGGAAACCCAAAGAGGAATGTCTTGCTACAACATGCATTTGCTTTGTATGTTATTTGTTTATTTCATTTTGCTTCACCTGTCCACTTAGGTGCCTCGAATCCTGACTGTGACATAGTGTTCTGTTGAATCTGTCTCTTCCATAGATGTATGTCTTTAATTTTATTGGAGTATAGTTGATTTATACTGTTGTGTTAGTTTCATGTGTACAGCAAAGTGATTCAGTTATCCATAGACATATTCACTCTTTGCATGTATGCATTTGTATCATAGCTAAACATATCCTTTACAAAATGGTTTGTTGAGAATGCAGGTTGACCAGGTGGGAAGCAATCTGAGTTGCCCAATGAAGACAGGACACCTGTTTTGCCCTAAGGTGACAGTAGTGAAGAAGGAGTGATAAGAGGATTCAGCATCTGCTTAGGAGATAGAATTTATAATATTTGCTAATGAGCTGGTTTCGTGGTGGATGGTGGAATATTTGAAAATGTGGGTGAAGTGTTCAGATTCCAAGGTTTTCAACACATGTAGCAGCTGAAGGAGAAACAAGTCAATGACATTACTTCTTGTGCTCAGCAAAGCTCTCTGCCTTCACTTAGACGGAACTCACTGCTCAGGTGACTTCAGTCTGTGGTTTTTGCAGTGGTCACTAATCTCTAGGCAGCATTTGAGAAGTTGTAAGGACTCCTCTTATTTTCCACATCGACATCCTAAAGACTGAAATGAACCTTTGGGATATATGGATACAAAGTTCTACATTTAATGGACCTGAGGTGGAAAAAAAAGAATAAGAACACATGTTAGCATTTCAGCAAGTCAGACAGATGGGTCCTCACTGGTCCATGTCCTGTAATCTGGCTGTGTGGCTCAGGAGGGAGAGAGGCAGGAAAAAACATTAAGGGTTAGCTTTATGCTGAGTTCTCAAAATAGCCTCATTTCCAAGAAGTCAAGGGAAAAGAAGGTCATTTCTATTGGAGGTGTTATGGACTGACTGTATCTTCCCAAAAGTCCTATGCTGATTAGGAATGGGAGGTGATTAGGTCATGAGGGATTCAGTTCAGCTCAGTTCAGTCACTCAGTCATGTCCGACTCTTTGCAACCCCATGAATTGCAGCATGCCAGGCCTCCCTGTCCATCACCAACTCCTGGAGTTCACTCAGACTCACATCCATCGAGTCAGTGATGCCATCCAGCCATCTCATCCTCTGTTGTCCCCTTCTCCTCCTGCCCCCAATCCCTCCCAGCATCAGAATCTTTTCCAATGAGTTAACTCTTTGCATGAGGTGGCCAAAGTACTGGAGTTTCAGCTTTAGCATCATTCCTTCCAAAGAAATCCTAGGGCTGATCTCCTTCAGAATGGACTGGTTGGATCTCCTTGCAGTCCAAGGGACTCTCAAGAGTCTTCTCCACATGAGGGATTAGTGCCTTTATAAAAGGGACCCTGGAAAGCTTCTCTTGCCCTGTTTCTGCCATGTGAGAATATTAGGAGAAGGCAACAGTATTCAACCTGGAGGAGCCACCATCTGAACCTGATCATGCTGGCACCCTGATCTTGGACTTCCAGCCTGTGAGAAATAAATTTCTACTGTTTACACAGTGCTCACTCTATGGTACTTTTCTATAGCAGCCGGTATGGACTAAGATGAGAGGGAACAGCACCAACAAAGGCAGAGAGGCAAGAGGGAGCTAGGGCCCCTTGAGTAGGGAGGGGGAAGTTGGTGGATAGAGAAAAGCTTGTAGATTTCAAGCAGGGGAGTGGCATAATTAGGTTTGCATTTTTCAAAGAGAGTTTATTGAGGTGGAAAGCAAAGATCCAAGGTTTGAGAGAGGAGATGGTTAGAAGTCATTAAGTTATTCCAGGAGAGATTAGATGACAATTTGGGGTAACATTGTAGTGGTACCAAGATTTTTGAGAAAAAGTAACAGATTTGCAGATTTGGTTGTCAATCCAAATGCATATGTTCAAAACAATGTTGACTGATAGATATATAATGAGAGTCACATATAATTTTAAATGTTCTAGTAACCACGTTGAGATTATCACACTGAGTGAAGTAAGTCAGACAGACAAATATATTGCTTAAATGTGGAATCTAAAAAAATTGGTGCAAATAAATTTATTTGCAAAACTATTTACACTATTATCTGCTATTAAAACTATTATAAAACTATTATCTACTATTTACAAAACAGTAGAGTTGCCAATATAGAAAACAAAGTGTTTTCCCTTTGTTTGGTTACTAAGGGGGGCAAGGAGGGAAGGGATAGATTGGGAGATTGGGATTAACAGATGCACACCACTATATATAAAATAAATAACTAATCAGAACCTACTGTGTAGCACAGGGACCTCTACTCAATACTCTGTAGTAGCCTATGTGGGGATAGAATCTGAAAAAGAGTAAATATATGCATATGTGTAACTGATTCACTTTGTTGTACACCTGAAACTAACACAAGATAGTACATCAAATATCCTCCCATAAAAATTATTTTTTTTAAAGAATAAAGGACAAGAGGAAAGGTCATGATTTCCCTTTCAAATAAATCTGTCAGTATTTAAAAAAACAAACAAAAACAAAACAAACGGAAATTCTCTAGTAGCCACATTAAAAAAGACAGGAATTAAAAAAAATAAAGGAATAAATTTTACTATTTTATTTATCCCTGTCTATCCAGAAATCATCATTTTGACACATAAATCAGCATAAAATATCAATGAGATAGTTTACGTATCTTTTTTATTCCCCACTAAATCTTGTGGTATTTTACACTCACAGCACATCTCAGTTTGATCTACCTGCATAGTTTGATCTACTGGGAAGTGCTTAACAGTGACACATGCTACCGCCTACTGCCACGCACAGTTTCAGTCTGGAGTTTCTAGAGTTCTCACTTCCGCATGGAGCCGTGACCTCCTGTAAAGATTCGTCACTGCCGTCCCATCACAAACAGTGAACCTGGAGCCAGGAGATTCCAATTCTAGTCTCAGTCCTTCTACAAAGTTTCAGTAAGATCTGAAGACAAAATAACCAACGGCCTGGACTTGAGTCATCCATTGTCTCCCTGAAAGGCCTGGCAGTGATGATCCCTTTTAGCTCTGAGGGCCAGTGACTGAGTAACTTTTCAGTGGTGGTAATGGGGGGAATTCTAGAAGATTCTTCCAAGGGACTGCTACAGTCCACAGTTTCTGTGTGTGGACATTTTTCCTCTGTGGAGTAGTTTCACTCCAAGCCCTATTTAAATCTGCTATGGTCAGATGGGTTAGCTGAGTTAGTCATTGGTCAGAAAGCCTGAGAGTGTGTCTATGGGTCCGTGGGAAGTGAGTAGGGTGGTTCAGCCTCCAGGCTTGTCCCATGAGTCAAGACTAAGCCAGATGAAGCCAGGGGCCCTGACAGAGATAAGAGGTGGCTTGGACAGATCTCTGGATTCATCACCCACTGTCCCAAGTTCCTTCTTGCAGAAGGTGAGGTGTTAACCTATCTGGCTGCATTTCAGCCTGGGAAACTTCATTTTCTCACCTGTATTCCCCTAAAAGCTTCAGCTGGCCAAACTTTTTCCTTCCTTTCAGCTCCTCCTCCGCAATGGGTTCAGCTGGAGAAGTGCCAAGTTTCAGGAGAAGGTAGGGGGAGATGGGTGTGTAAAAAATATTTTCTGTCGACCACTAAGAGCTCTTGGAGGTATTCTTTCATTCTGAGTTAAGAAAAGAGACAGAGTGCCTATATTCATAAACAGATTGGCAAGTGGATACATGGCGAAGAGAGAGAAACAGAGAGACAGATAAGGAGAAAAAGATGGAGACAGAAAGGTTTGTTATGAATATAAATATACACTGACATCTACAAAATTAACAATTGCTCTGATGAGACTTGATAGGTGAGGAAAATATTATTTGCAGAAGCCAAAATAAATTTTACCATATACATTCTTCAAAACTCCTATACTTTTCTCAATGGAAAAAAAATAACTGGATCCTAATCAAAGCTTAATGGGTGTTCCTTTGCATGTAATTTCAACAGACCTGGTAAACAGAATAATTAGCATGGGTGTGAGTGCTGACTTATAGTGGAAATCTTTTTTATTCCTTTTAATTGAAACTGGATTGAGCTTCACTACTCTGCCATCAGCCCCAACTTGATTTGGCCAAGTCTCTGAGTTCTTTAGGCATTTGTAGGCATCTCCTATGAAGTACTTCTATGAAGTCTTCACTTGAGCCCTCCTCTATAAACTCCAGCTTCCTGTGTCCACTCTCCATACCCTGTCAACTCTCCTGTCTCTGTATTATTCACCTTTTCAACTGAAAATGATCTATAGGAGAGTTTCTGAATCTCTCCCATAAAAAAGAAAAAAATGGGGGGGTGGTCAGGGGCCAGTTTTATTACAATAGTGCAGGGTACCACTTGAAAAAAAAAAAAAAAACACCTCTAGATTCTGTTAGGTAGTTAGACTAGGGAAAAGAGTCCAGGATGGCAGTGGCTAAAAGACAAAGAAGGGGAAAACCTGAAAAAATAGAACAAAGGAAGGTCGGAGGACTGGAGTGAGGAACTCAGGTAGAACAAACAGCTCTCCTGGCTAGCCTCATTTATATAGGGCAGGCCCAGGGGGAGGAGAAAAAAACATATAAGAAGAGGAGTCAAAATTGGGCCAAGGGCCTCTCTTCTCTTCCATCTTTTGGGTTGGCATGCCATCATGCCTCAAGGATGTATTTTCCCTTATTTTCTAAATAAAACTGAGCTGTAACACTGGTCTGTCCGAAGGTTATAATGCTGGTCCAGCCATCATGTAACTTCAAATTTTTGTTGCAACGAGACAGAACCGAGGAAGTTACAAATTTCCCTGACAATTCTACCCCAGGGCTTCTGAATTAGAATCAGCCTTTGTAACAAGGATCCATATAATCCTGCTGCTAAGTCGCTTCAGTCGTGTCCGACTCTGTGTTATCCCATAGACGGCAGGCCATCAGGCTCCCCCGTCCCTGGGATTCTCCAGGCAAGAACGCTGGAGTAGGTTGCCATTTCCTTCTCCAATTCATGAAAGTGAAAAGTGAAAGTGAAGTCACTCAGTCATGTCCAACTCTTCGAGACCCCATGGACTGCAGCCTACCAGGCTCCTCCTTCCATGGGACTTTCCAGGCAAGAGTACTGGAGTAGGGTGCCATCACCTTCTCCGCCGTATAATTCTAAAGCTCTTTAAATGTTGAAAATGTTCTAGAAGGGCAGTGGATTTCTTGTCTTTGGTTGCATATTGGAATCACTTGGACAGTTTTGAAAAGTACTTCCTGAGTTCCACCTTCACATACTCTGATTTAATTATTAGGTGGTGTGACTTTAAAAATGCAGGATGTTTAAGAGTGCTTCAGCTTCCCAGGTAGCCCTAGTGGTAAAGAACCTGCCTGCCAACGCAGGAGACATAAGAGATGTGGGTTCAATCCCTGGGTCAGGAAGATCCCCTGGAGGAGAACATGGCAATCAACTCCACTATTCTTACCTGGAGAATCCCACAGACAGAGGAGCCTGACAGGCTACAGTCCATGTGGTTGCAAAGAGTTGGACACAGCTAATCAACTACCACTACACTACATTACACTACAGCAACTTTAAAATGTATGGCCAAGGTTGAGAACCACTATTTGGGTTTAGGACAAATCCTCTGTAATGTCCTGGCAATTTGTTAAAAGGGACCCAGTGCCCTCAGCACACGCACATGCACACACACATACATCACACACACACACATGGACACACACACATTCATACCATCTGCACTGGTATGACTCCCCAGTCTTGTCACATGTTCACCCTTCTCAACAGCCCTAGGCAGAATTTTGAAAGTCAGTCACACCCTAAACTTTGACACCTTGAAGTTGAAACTTAATATTATGAAGCAGTCAGGGGACAATTTTTGCATTTTCTCCAGTTATTCACATTGCTGTAACCTTCTCTCATTAGCAAAAGAACATTCTGACACACAATCCTCCATGTGCAGAGTAAACATGCAGACATATCCCCCATCGCCCTTCTGATGGCCTACCCAACTTCCAAGCCATGGCATACTGATGCCCCCTTAATCCCCATCCCATATCCCAGCAGTTATTTATATGATGATCAATCTGAACATCTTATTCCACACTGTGGTTCCATAGGAACAGAGTAGTCTTGGACCCTGGAGTGGAGGTGACCTGAGTCTTGCAACAGTGCTTAATGTTTATATTTGAGAAACGAAATGCATTTTTCCCTCGCTGGTAAATATCTCCTTCATTGATAGTCTAATTTGTTTTTCAGCTAGAAAGCCTGAGGCTGTAGTTTCCTTGGGGGCTAAGAAATGAGTTTGTGGATGACCAAGGCCAAGCGGAGGGTATGCCTTCATAACAGCATGCTTACTGATATCCAGACCCAGGTGCCTGGGTCCTTGTCTTGGTTGTGGGCACCTGAATCAAAACACAGAACATGGCCTGTTCCTCTGTGGTAGTCTCTGCTGGGTGCCCTCCTGGCTGCCCACAGCATGGCAGCTGTAAATTTCCTAGGCTATTTTGTCAGAAATCTACATTTAGATAGACTATTTGATGAAGTAGAAAGCCTGACATTTTTGGTGCTTCTTCCCTCCCCCCATTTTTTTTTTTTTGGATAGGTAAAAGAGTAATTTTGTAGCATCTTCGATAAGGAAAAATTACAGCACATATTCCAACCTATTATAAATACTGAAAATACATTAATCCTATATTCTTCAAACCCCCAAAATAAGCTGACATAGCCCCTGGGGTCTCTTAAGTAGACAGATGGCAAGCTCTCAATTGCACACATTTTCTCTTTAATTTAAAGACAGTTAACCTCTCCTTTCTCCTGTTGAAAAGTAGGTCTAGAATTGGTGAGTTAATAACTTAGGGCTTTTTTCTTTTTACAATATGTGCTTTTCCCCTCTGTGTCTTGGTGCTATTCTTCTTTCTTCATTTATAGACTATGAATTTTCTTACTTTTTGGTGGCTCAGATAGTAAAGAATCTGCCTACAACGCAGGAGACCTGGGTTCTATCCCTGGTTTTGGAAGATCCCCTGGAAGGGAATGGCAATCCACGCCAGTATTCTTGCTGGAGAATTCCAAGGACAGAGGAGTCTGGCAGGCTACAGTCCTAGGGGTTGCAAAGAGTCAGACACGACTGAGCAACTAACACTTTCACTTTCATTAAATATATATGTTCTGTGCTCAGTTGCTCATCATGTCCAACTCTTTGCAACCCCATGGAATGTATTGGCCAGGCTCCTCTGTCCATGGAATTTTCCAGGTAAGAATACTGGAATGGATTTCCATTTCCTACCCCAGGGGATCTTCCTGATCCAGGGATTGAACCCTAGTCTCTTGTGTCTCCTGCGTTGGCAGGCAGATTCTTTACCACTGTGCCACCTGAGAAGCCTATATATATATATATATATATATATATATATATATATATATATATATATCTTTAAGTAGAATTGAGTTGTGACTCAAGACTTAATTAGTTAATTCTTTAAGTGAAAATGTGAATTCTTTTAGGGCTTAAATCAGCATTTTTTGTGTCTAAAAATAAAATTAATCTTTTGGTTTGACTAGTCTTACTATGTTTAAAAAATTATTCCAGTGAACTGATCTTTTAATTTTTTTTTTCTATTCTCAGTATTTTAATTTGTGTATGATTAAGGATAAAGTTTAATCAAAATGCTTCTCATCTAATTTTCCCAAAACCTCCTTGTTTCAATGCTTAGGAACTTTGCCGGGTCAATCTCGCTTGGAAATTGTGGAAGGCAGCCTCCAATGTGACTCCTAGTGAACCACCTCTCCTGATATTTACAATCTTGTATGGAATTTTTCTCCATTGAATCAGGCTGGACTTCACAGTGAGCAGAATGTGGCAGATGATTTCCAAGACTCAATTATATTAATAAAAGGCTCTGTAGCACTTTTCCTTGATCTTTTGGTCTCCTGGATGGTTAATTCCAGTGTAAGCCAGTCGTACCTCATAATGACTAGAATGGCCAGATATAGCAAATAAAAATGCAAGACTCCTAACTAAATTTGAGTTTTAGAAAAATGATGGATTTTTTTATAAGTATAGGTGCATCCCATGTACTATTTGAGACATTCTTGTACTAAAATAAATCTTTGTTATTTATTTAGAAATTAAATTTCACTAAGAATTACATATTTTATCTTGGAAAAAGGCCCTCCATTTGTGATCAAACCTTCAGATAACTACAACTTCATGAGATACCCTACCTAGAACTCACCAGCTAAAGTACTCCAAATCTCTGACTCACAGATACCTTGAGAGCTAATAAGCAATTATTATTATTTTGGGATATCTTATTTTGGGATATTAGATAACTAATAGAAAAAATGTTTATAGCTAGTAAAGAAGCTATTGACAGCTTGTTTTTATTTCTGTTTTTATCAAAGGAGGGTTTTCAGATCATCACCACATCCACTGATTTTGGCAAAGGGAAGAGCAAAGTTGTATGTCTTGATTAAGACAACTTCAAGGGGACTAGTCAAGAGTTTGTCAGCTAAGGGACTTAAATTTAAACTAAGAAGGATTCCTGAAGGACCAGAAGTATTAAATCTGATCTAACTTCCTTTGAATCTCTTAAGAATTGAATTTGGGAAAATTAAACCAGTTGACAAACCTGGAAGTCAGGAGTTATCTTCAAAATAAGAGAAAAAAACTCAGACTGGGAGCTGAAAAGAAGATAAATAGGATTAATTTCATGAGTATAAATGAGGAAGGAGGATTTTGGCCAATTTCCCAAAGTGAACCTGAGACTCTTGGCTTGCCATTATTGACCTGTGTTTTCCCTGACTTCTTTAATACTTTTTGTATGCAGCAATGGTACCTGAGTCTTTTTTTGCACTAGGGGTTAGAAGCATCCTGATAAAAGAGTAATCAAAACCCTCTTTCTCTCTTTTACAAGTTCAGTATTGTTGTCAGGCGTTTGATGGGTGGTGGTGTCCTTTCTAAAGCTAGCCATTAGAAAAGGACTTCACATATAAGCTCGTCTTTAAGGAAGGTGAGCTGGAACATGATCTCATTGCCAGGGCCCTTGGCTTGTGAGGAAACTTGGCTTCTTCAGTGCTTATCTGAGCCCAGAAATCTCTCTAGACCTGCCCACCCCCTCATCAACCATGGCCATCATATAGCTTCAGTGGCTGAGACTGGAGTATAATTTGACCTGAAAAGTCTGAATGAGTGAGTTAATCTCTAGAGAAGAGGATAATTATCCATTGGATTATGGAGCTCCATGTCCAGTGGTGATTCCCAGTGACACATAAATCCCTCATGGCTTAGCATTAGGTATGAGAACTAACCTGTTTAGACTGAGTGTTTGGATTAGTTACATAAAGTGATGTATCTTTAAAAGGGAGATATTGACAAGCATGCTAAGTTGCACAAGTAGAAAATTCAGTAAATAATTATATATATGGAACAAGATCATATTGTAACTCAAATGAAGTCATTCCTGACAGTTGCATGTTACATAAGGCAAGCTTGGAAGGTTGTCTGGATCTGTATTATGTTTTAAAACCAAACTGAGAAATTTGAGCTTAATGTCATAAGCCAGGAATTCTCCAACTTTAATGGGCATCAGAATGACCTGGAGAGCTGATTAAAATATAGTCACTAGGCCCTGTGTTGCAGAGTTTCTGATTTAGTAGGTTGGGGTGGGACTCCTGTGCTTGCATTTCTAATATGCTCCCGGGTGATGCTTCTTCTTCTGGTCCTGGGACCACCTTTGGGAACCACTGTTGTAAGCAGCAAGGTGTCAGTGCTGATTCTGAGCAGAGAAATAATGCATGCTGGTGGAAGGCTCTGGTTTAGAATTACGGGGCTGAAACAAGGTAGAAAAATCAACTGAGGGGGCAGAGTTTCCAGACCAGGTCAAACTGGGTTCTCCTTGTGTAGTGATTGAAATCCTTGGGAAGATGCTACAGAACAATTTGAATCCTCCTCCAGTGCCTGGAACTTGCTATTCGGTTATGGCTTTTCATTCTGAGAAATCCCACCTTTTAGCTTCTTTCTTTCTTTCTTTTTTTTTTTTGGTATGCCATTCTATTCAGGGAACTATAAAATGGATTTGAAAATATAAGGTGGAAATATCATTACATATTATTTCTGGCACTCTTTTTATTAATATATTTAGTAATCTTTAAGACATATTTACACTATCATTTACACTATCTCAAAGTTTTCTGTTAATTATTTTCTGACAGAGAAAAATCTTTTGTATATTTATTTATATGTATTTTTATTGAAGTATGGTTGATTTACAATATCATATTAGTTTCAGGTATATAGAACACAGACTAAGTAGTTTTACAGATTATCCTCCATTAAAAGCTATTACAAGATAATGGCTATAATCCTCTATGCCTTGTTGATTATCTATTTTATGAATAGTATTTTGTATCTCTTAACCTGCTACCCCTAATTTGCTCCTCCCCTTGTTGGTAAACACAGTTTTTTTCTATGTCTTTGAGTTGCTTTCTGTTTTGCATATACATTCATTTGTATTATCTCTTAGATCCCAAGTGATATCATACAGAATTTGTCCTTCTCTCTCTGACTTATTTCACTAAGCATAATATTCCTTAGGTCCATCCATGTTTCTGCAAATGGAAAGATTTTATTCTCTTTTATGGCAGACTAATATTCCATTTTGTATGTATGTGTGTGTGTATATATATATAGCATTGTGTGTACGTTTGTATGGCATCACCGATTCAATGGACATGAACTTGAGCAAACTCTGAGAGATGAGAAGGGGCAGGGAGGCCTGGTACACTGCAGTCCATGGGGTTGCAAAAAGTCTGACACAATTTGGTGACTGAACAACAACAGTATATATAAATACACGTTTTCTTTATCCACTCAGCTGTTGATGAAAACAGGTGCTTCCATGCCTTGGCTACCATAAATGATGCTACTACGAACATTGGGGTGCATGTATATTTTTTGAACTAGAGTGGCTATCACTGAAAGTCTACAAATAACAAATGTTGATGAGGAGGTAGAGAACCTCTGTATCCTGTTGATGAGAATTCAAATTGGTGCAGCCACTTTGGAAACCAGTATGCTGCTGCTGCTGCCAAGTCGCTTCAGTCGCGTCTGACCCTGTGCGACCCTATGGACAGCAGCCCACCAGGCCCCTCTGTCCACAGGATTTTCTTGACAAGAAGACTAGAGTGGGTTGCCATTTCCTTCTCCTGGAAATGAGTATGGAGGTTCTTTAAAGAAAAGAAAAACCAAGGCCTAGGAGGTAGAAGAATCCCAGCTTTTGTCCCGCCAGCACACACCGTATGACCCAGCAATGCTCCTCATGGATTAATCAAAAAAAACCCCAAATCACTAATCAACTGGTCTCTTAGTTAAGGAAGAATAATGATATTTAAGGTTGTTAAGACCACACATAGGCTTTTCAGTGCAAATGCGTCTCACATTCCAGTTGTTAGAACAGGTGATGTCACTGATTTGGTGTAGGTAAAGCTGAGGTCAGAGGCAAAGGAAGTCAGGTGCTCTTACCCCAGAAAATTCTGTGCAGTTTGCTTTCAAACTGAGCTCTGACATCCTCCCCTGCTACTGAGGAAATGATCTACTTGAGGAAAGAAAAATGTTTCTTATGTGTGTCCGTGTGTGTGCTGGCGGGACGAAAGCTGGGATTCTTCTACCTCCTAGGCCAGACTTCCAGCTTCGTGCTTGCCAGATGCAGTCAGCAGCTGGCACCAAAGACAGAAAGCAATGTTGAGCGGCTTTCTTATTTCTTTTTCCCCCTTGATTTTCTCAAAAGATTTAGACAGATGAAATAATACTCCTTCTGCTCCTTGCCCCTGCCATAATGCAGTCCATTTGTCTAAATTACAGACTTCAGCAATTATTTGTGCTTTTTTTTTCAGATTGAAAGCAAATTATCTCCATTCTGAGTGAAGGTGGCGAAAGCAGCAGTAGAATCATCTCTTGTCAGGGAGGAGGAGAAGTTTATTGAGTCCCTGCGCTGTAGTACTTATTTTGTATGTTATCTCCTTGGATCCTTACTTCAGCCTCATGAATTAGCAATCTCATTGGGCCCATTATTTTAATTCTAAAAGTTTATTTTAAGTAATGTTAGGTTTGCCGAAGAGTTGCAATGATGGATGGTACATCATCTCTATATACTCTTTTTATAAAATTGTTGTTTAATTGCTTTACAAAATCATGTTAATTTCTGCTGTACAGCTAAGTGAATCAGCCACAGATAGACATTTATCAGGCTTCCCTGGTAGCTCGGTGGTAAAGAATCCGCCTGCTAATATAGGAGACGCAGGTTTGATCCTTGGGTTGGGAAGATCCCCTGGAGAAGGAAATGGCAACGTACTCAAGTATTCTGGCCTGGGTAATCCCATGGGCAGAGGAGCCTGGCAGGCTATAGTACATGGTATCACGAAGAGTGGGACATGCCCTAATGATACAACAACAAAACAAAATACCTATATCCCCTCTTTGTTAGTACAGAGCATTGAGCCTTGCTATCTGTTTCATATATAGCTATGTTCATGAACCCCAATGTTCATTGCACCACTATTTATAGTAGCCAGGACGTGGAAGTAACCCAAATGTCCATCAACAGAGAAATGGATAAAGAAGAGGTGACACATGTATATGATGGAATATTATTCGGCCATGAAAAAATGGAATTGTGTCATTTGCAGAGACTTGGATGGACCTGAGACTTCTAATGTTAACATCTCACATAACCACAGTAGCTTTTAAAATTAAGAAATTATCATTGATAGACCACTATTCATTCAATTACAAACTTTATCCAAATTTCATCAGTTTTCCCACAGATAATGTCTTCCTGTTCTAGGATTCCATTCAATGGAATTATATTTCACAGTCCTAGCTCCTCTGTCTCCTCCAGTGTGTGACAGTTTTTCAACATTTACCTGTTTATCATGATTTTGACACTTTTGAAGAGTATTTTGTAAATGAAATAAAATAAAATAAAAAGCTCCTCAACATTGATTGGTCTGATGTCCCCGCATGATTAGACTGAAGTTGTGAATTTAGGGAAAGAAGACCATAGATGTGATGTGATTGGCTCCACTCTGCAGATGAGAAAAGTGAAATTCAAGGTGACTTAATAAATCAGTCAAGGTTACTCAATTCAAAAGCTATGTTATCTCAAATTTCTGAGTCAATTCATCAAAATACTTCCATAGGAAGAATGAAACAAAAGGTTTATGACAGAGGCAATGAGCAGAGTTTGGCTTTAAGCAGAAAGGCCACTTGAGGTGGGGGGATGGCCCTCTCAGAAATTGTCTTTATTCTTGGGCATCACCTGGGACAACCTCCCGATGCTTTATTTTAAAGTTGAAAGCAGTCTGGGAGGACATCAGTTCAGTCATGTGTACATTTTAGATTTTATCCATTTCTATGGGATTTTTTTTGTCAGTTTTGATTATCAATGCAAACAACATTCACTCAGGCCGTCGATCATCTACTGCACAGCATGTTTGTTTGTATCCCTTTTCCATTCATTACCAGCTTAGGGGAAACCATAATACTTCGTAAATGATTTGTGTGTTTTTAGAACATTTTTACAACATGAGTCTCATTTAGCCCTAAAACAAATCATAAGATTTTTTTTCTTTTTGACTCGTCCAATGCCTTCACTTTAAAACTGGGAGACTGAGCCTCAGTCAGTGTATCTTGAGTCACTCATCTAAGGAACATTATTGAACCTAATCTTTAAAGCAATACTCTAAAGCAAGTTTTAAAATTTCCCTTTGAAACACAAAGTAGTGATGAGAATCATCACCCACTTCAAGGTTTTAAATGATAAAAGCAATGCTTGAATGCAGCCAGATCTGCTAAACCCCAGCCTAGAGCTTTCTCACTTGCCATTCTGCTAGCTCAAAGCATTTGCCAAACCTCGTGGTGATCTCACAGTCTGACACAGTGATGAATCAGTATCCAGTGTATTGCCTCATAGTAAGGAGACACCTAAAGGTTACCAAGCCTTGGGCACGTTTGCCACCTCTATTCCATATTTTAAGAGCAACAGGATTTGACATGGAAGATTAAACAGGATACTGAAAAGATGGCCTTAATCCCCCCCCACCCAGGTGGGTAGACACTATTGTTTTTTTTAATTTCCCCATTGATTAAGTAATATTTTTAATCATTCAACAAACATGAAGAATTCTCTGTGTCTAACACATTGTCTTAGATGCTTTGAGAAACAAAACAGATGAACTGGGTGTGTCCAGTCATCAACAAGTTGGTTGCCTTGCACCTTTCCCTCAGGTTCATGAAAAAATTCACCAGAATCCATAGAACTCTACTCGTGTCCTTCTGCTGAGCTGCTCTAGTAGGGAAGAGATGACGTGGTAACTCACACCATATAATGTGACCACCGAAAAATTCATGGCTAATACCAACCGTAAACTTAGTTGTTCAGGAGACTGTGTTTTCTTTGCACCCAGAAGATTCATCAAAGGTGTATGGAGAAGTGAATATTTGATGGCGCCTCTATGGTGAATATCTTTCTTTTGTCTTGTTTGTTCAGGGCCCATATTCCACTCCCATTCTGCCCTCTATCTTGAGTCCACAGGTTTCTTAATGGAACTGACCCAACCACAGCTCCAGGGATGGGACTAGGACACAAGCCCGAATACTCATATTTAAGATAACCATGTGACCTAAGGAGAAGGGGATGACAGAGGATGAGATGGTAGGATGGCATCACTGACTCAATAGACATGAGTTTGGGTATAAACTCCAGGAGTTGGTGATGGACAGGGAAGCCTGGCATGCTGCAGTCCATGGTGTTGCAAAGAGTCAGACACAACTGAGCGACTGAACTGAACTGAACTGAACTGATGTGGCCTAAAGCATGTGGATGAGAACTGGACATGGGAATTTTGCAGAAAAGAGGTTCCCTTCCTCCGCTATTCTTTATGCCATGGTGATGTAAAACCTGATTAAGACAGAGACCAGCATAAGGGGAAAAGATTCTTACATACATCATTTGTGTGACTAGATCTAGCTATGCCTGAAACCCAACCAGTCCTGGATTTCTTAATTAGTAGAAACAATAATTAAATTTCGCTAGGTTGCTTCCATGTCCTGGCTATTATAAACAGTGCTGCAATGAACATTGGGGTACATGTGTCTCTTTCAATTCTGGTTTCCTCGGTGTGTATGTCCAGCAGTGGGCAACCTAGATGTCCATCAGCAGATGAATGGATAAGAAAGCTGTGGTACATATACACAATGGATTATTACTCAGCCATTAAAAAGAATACATCTAATGAGGTAGATGAAACTGGAGCCTATTATACAGAGTGAAGTAAGCCAGAAAGAAAAACACCAATACAGAATACTAATGCATATATATGGAATTTAGAAAATGGTAACGACAACTCTGTATGCGAGACAGCAAAAAGAGACACAGATGTATAGAACAGTCTTTTGCACTCTGTGGGAGAGGGAGAGGGGGGGATGATTTGGGAGAATGGCACTGAAACATGTATAATATCATATAAGAAACGAGTCACCAGTCCAGGTTCAATGCACGATACAGGATGCTTTGGGCTGGTGCACTGGGATGACCCAGAGGGATGGTACGGGGAGGGAGGTGGGAGGGGGTTCAGGATGGAGAGCACGTGTACACCCGTGGAGGATTCATGTTGATGTATGGCAAAACCAATACAAATTGTAAAGTAATTAGCCTCCAATTAAAATAGATAACTTTAAATTAACAAAAAATTTCTCTCACTTGCAACACAATGATTCCAGGTGAATGTATTCTGTCAAGGGGAGTGGGGAAAGGCAGTTAATGGTGTAGTTGAGGAGGGAGGAGAACAGCAGATTTGAGGGAAATGACATGTAGTTTCCACTAGCTGAGGCTCCTGGTCTTTGAAAGGTTGCTTGGAAAGGCATTCCGAGTTTAAAAGGTGTCTCCCTAAAAGCCAGACATTACACGTTCTTGAGATATCCAGAGACCAGCCTCAGAATCTTATTACAACCTCAGCATTTTGAATCGGTTTTCAATTTAGGAAAATCAATTTTGTTCTTCTTAATTCCATTCTGGATGATTGTTAGAACTAACAGGAAAAAAATTAATAGTCACTTCAGCCCTTTTAAAGCAAGAACTGCCCTCTTGGCTTCATATCATCTACTCAGTTCCCAGTTTTCCCCTGAAGGAAGAAGAGACGGGAGAGAGAAATATATATAAGAGTGCATTTTCTTTTATCATCAAAATGTATCACAGCTCCCGAACTGTGTATGTTTTGGCTGCTGGGTATAAATGTGTGTGGTTTTATAAAAGACACGGGAAGCTTAGCAGTGCAATTCCACACACAGTGCAGCTCTGGTGATGTTTTGAATTTCAGGCTGCACCTTAGAGGTTAACTATACCAGAACCTTTCCTGGAGGTGGCCGAGTTAACACTCCCTGTGGGGCAAATGTGCCTTAATATCTGACAACAGTAATAAAGCTTCTACCTCTGAGCACTGATCTGGCCCACTCAAACACTCATTTAGTAACTATTTATTAAATACCTCTCATCTGCCTTCAGGGATCCAGTTTAATCCTCATGGCAATCAAATGAGGTGGTTGCAAAGATAGATTAAGACAATGCAAATACCACACCTGGAAAGGGATGAGGCCAAAATACAGTGGAAGCCCCAGGCAAGACCACCTAACACCTAGAGAGATCTGTAAACTCTTAGCGAAACTTATTTATGTAACATCTCTGAACTGCCACCACCATCCTACAAACATATGAATGGGCTTGCCTCTCTTACTTCGCAACTGAGGTAGCTGCTTATTAGACAGGCTGGACTTCTCCAGTGGAAGATTCAGGGTAATAAAACTTGTTATAATTGGTGTTGCTTGCTTTCTGAGACTTTCGAAGCCCAGGAGTGGCCACAAATCTGAGTGCACATTGGAACAGGGTTTTGATGAGTAGAAGTCTAATGACAGAGGTTCCCACTTTACTTGCATTATATCGATGAAGTTTGAGGATTAGGGGCAACCTCAGAAACCGTCAGAACCTTCAGATTCTACTTCATACTCTCTACCCACCCTCTCTGCCTCTCTCCCATTTGCTACTTTTTCCAAAAATGCTGTAAGATCCTTTCTTCAGACTGTAAGTTTTTGAAGTGTTCTCCTTTTTTCCTTTACATGTTCATTGCAGCTGAAATGTTCTGTTAAAACTGGGAAATGTGGTTCTGTTTGTGCCAAAGTGTTTCATACACTGGTCCCCAAATCCTAGATAACTTCATCAGGCTACAATTCTTTCTTCATGTGATTTCGGGACAAAGCCAGTTTTGGGTGGCAACTCATCAAAATCTACAAAACTGTATATTTTATCTTTTTGTGAGTTGTTTTTTGTTTTTGTTTTTTAATCCAGCCCCTCTCCTCTGGATAGATAATACTGGTGGGGGGTGGAGAATGTCTGGGAAAGGGTGCCACTTAGGCTGTCAAGACTAAAAACCCTTAATCCTCCCCTTCCCTGTAATGAGTTTGAGACACCACTGATTTGGTTTCCCCCAAGCCTTTCTGGGTGGGCTTCCCCGGTGGCTCAGCAGTAAAGAATCCATGTACAATTCATGAGAAGCAGGAGACTCCAGTTTGATCCCTGGATCGAGAGGATCCCCTGGAGGAAGAAATGGCAACCCACTCCAGTATTCTTGCCTGGAAAATCCCATGGACAGAGGAGGCTGGCCAGCTACAGTCCATGGGGCCACAAGGAGTCAGACATGACTCAAGTGACTTCGCATGCATGCACACAAGCCTTTTTGGTACGATTCAATCCAATCAGTGTTTAATTTCCCCAACTGGCTCTGTGAAAAGATTTATTTCCTTGCGTTTGTCTTGTAGACAATATTTGTTCAAAAACTTTACACCAAACAAGGAGGAAATGCTTATTTATTTATTTATTTTTTTAAGGAAGAAGTTTTTACAGGAGGTGCGTACTGGAAGGCCAGTTGGGCCTCAGCAAAGCAAGCAAGAGGGGAAGCCACTCAACCTGACACTCTGGGTTTCCCCAGTCACCTACCTGTGACAGCTTACCTTAAACAGAACATTCCTGTTGAGCTGTTTGCACTCAGTCTTGTCTTGTATCATGTCAAGCTGTTCTCGTCTTTCCAAGTTTGCTTGTCTATAAACATGCTTCAAGTGTCCACTGGACACATGCTTGGGGTCTCCTTGTTCTCCAGTCTCAGTTCCATGATCAAGGTCTATTGCCTTCTAGGACATGTTGCCCCCTCCCTAAACTCAAGGGCCATTGCTTTGTCTATTCTGCGGTATTATGAGTCTTCATTTTGCTCATGATTCCTTTCTCCCTAATTACCTGGAGGGATGGACATTCTCCTCAGGGTCAACCAGAGTGTCTAGCATAATGGAGGTGATTCATATCCAATAGCCAATTATTCAACTGATAACATTACCCATTCTTGGGGATCATTTCATTGTTTAATAAAAGATATGCATTCTCATAAACATGAAAATTTGAGCAACATAAAAAAATGCAAAGACAAGATAGTTAAATTACTAAAATGCTTTCATCGAAAAAATTACTTTCAATAGTTAATATATTTTTAAACTCTTTCTAATGCATACACATAGATAAAAAGCTACATAGTTAAACTAACACTTAGGTGGAAATTATTTTGGTAAAATGTCACATTTACTATACATATAACTTTTTAGGGTTTTAAAAATAATTTATTTGCATGTAAAAGAAAAAAAAAGCTGTGAAACTGAGATCATTGTTGAACTCTAGTTCAATATCTTTCAACAACTCAGATTACTACATACTACTATATATAAAATAAACAACTCAGATTATCCCTTAATACTCAGATTTAGCTGCCAAAAAACAAAATGTGAAAAACAATTAGAAGTTAGGAATCATCAGCAGTTTATTATTTGATTCTTTTTAAAAAATGCTGTAAATATAACTTTGAGATAGTATTCATTTGTTCTTTACCATGAAAAATGAAAATATTTGCACAAACACATTTACTTCTACGTTTTTATTCTCTCTTTGGAATTTTTCAAATATATTATTGCTTTTATATCACCAAGGTTTATAACATGTGTGTTTTATTCTGTAACCATAAATCCCAGAGTTGCTTATTCCTAGCTCAGTGTTCAAACAGATTTAATTCTCAGTGCTGGCCTTTTAATTTTTTTATTTTCTATTTCTAAATTCTTTATTTTGATCTTCCCTCCCTGGAAAGGCTCATTTCTCATGTTCTTTGCTTTTTGAGAATTTTTGTGCATGAGTCTCATACATGAAGGACATTGGGTAATATTATTAAGGAGGAAGATATATTTTACTGAAGAGGGATATCACTTTAGAAAATCAGAAATTTAGACATAGAATGTATTGAACCAATAAATTCAGGGAGGGACTCTGAGAAAGGCAGAGAAGATGAGGGGGAATGCCCACAAGGCCTTGCACAAAATAATCCCATTGATGAGTTCATCCCAGGCACAGCTGGGAATCCACCTGGGTCTCCAGAGCTACCAGGTTAAAGCAGTGTTCTGCAGACACGTGTTACCTGTTTTGATGCCCTTCTCTAATTTACATTTCTTTACGGTGGAATGTTACAAGGAGAGTGTCTGGGGTAATAACATTCTTTTGTTCACTTGGTGAATATGTAAAGAATAAGACTGATTTGATATAATTGACATGATTGATCGAGCCAGCTCCATCTTGGAGGATAGATAACATGGGGAAAATTCTGGACAGGACAGAGGTTGAGATCCTGAAGCGATGGAATTGGACCACTTCAGTTTGTGAATTGGGAATTGCCAACATGTTTCCTAAAAAAGGATATTGCTAAAGGAAAGGAAACCCCAGAACTGAGAGGTGACAGAGCCTTTACAAACATGTTTGGTGCAGTGGTGATTGTGGCGGTTCCCTAGCTTGATGTCATTCCCCACAGAATGCTGTACATCCAAGGCATTAGGTGAGCAGAAATTCTTAAGACATGCATCATTGCCTTCAGAACTTGGGAAACGCTGCATTCCAGTCTCCTGGCACTGGTGTTTGTTATAGAGAAACCTGCAGCGAACTTGATTATTTCCGTCTTTGTCAGGAACTAGCTTTTTTTTTTTTTTCTCTTCCTTGATGCCTGTAGCTTTCAGCCTTCATCCTTTTTCAGTAAATTTTACATATTTTGATGTTGTTCACCCCATCAAATTCTTCCCTGGGATCTTGGGACCTACTATGTACTTTTTAAATTAATTAATTTATTTTTAATTGAACTATAATTGCTCTACAATGTTGTGCTAATTTCTGCTTTGCACCAACATGAACCAGTCCTCCTTCTTGAGCCTACCTCCCACCCCTCCAGCCCATCCTTTTAGGTCATCACAGAGTACTGAGCCCCTGTCCTTAGCCCAGTGTGTACTATACATTTTTACTCCAAATTCAAGCTTTTATCTAAGCATTAAACTTTCTTTATAGCATTGGATATTTTCCTATGACCTTTTATGTTGACCTCTTGATTCACTGTGCTCATTGTCTTCACTCTGACTCTCCTTCCCCATGTGTAGTAACTTCTCTGTAGTCATTTATTACTCAGCCATCAAAAAGAATACATTTGAATCAGTTCTAATGAGGTGGATGAAACTGGAGCCTATTATACAGAGTGAAGTAAGCCAGAAAGAAAAACACCAATACAGTATACTAACCCATATATATGGAATTTAGAAAGATGGTAACAATAACCCTGTGTACGAGACAGCAAAAGAGACACTGATGTATAGAACAGTCTTATGGACTCTGTGGGAGAGGGAGAGGGTGGGAAGATTTGGGAGAATGGCATTGACACATGTATAATATCATGTATGAAACGAGTTGCCAGTCCAGGTTCGATGCACGATACTGGATGCTTGGGGCTGGTGCACTGGGACGACCCAGGGGGAGGGTATGGGGAGGGAGGAGGGAGGGGGTCCAGGATGGGGAACACATGTATACCTGTGGCGGATCCATTTCGATATTTGGCAAAACTAATACAATATTATAAAGTTTAAAAATAAAATTAAATTAAAAATAAAATAAAATTTAAAAAATTAAAAAAAAATAAAATAAAATGCTTTTTCATTTAAAGGACTGTCATTTTTCTAAGAGAATTTTCTATGCCCTTGTCTCTGCTTTAGTTTGTTTATCCCTCCATTTTCTTTCTGTTTTTTTTCCTAATGTACCTTTTACTTCTTTTCATTTTTCTCTAATACCCATTTTCCTGACCTCAATTTCTTTCTATTTAATCCTACCATCTAGTCATCAGTTGGTTGCATCTCTTTCCTGAGCTGTTTTCCCAAAACACCAATTTCGGGATTGGTGTCTTCAATGTCTCCCAACTCTTCATCTGTTTCCAGGATTTATTCTTTCCCAGATTTATGTGTCTTACCTGATATGTTCTCATTTCCCTCCTTCCATTCTTTCTCTTTCCTCAACAACTTTTGAACACCCTGATACTTGCTTTCTGGTATTTATTCATCTTCAGTAAGAACGGTCCTTTCTGGGGCTAATGTTTTTTTAGAAGAGTGGGAAGCTGGCTTAGTCTGAGATTGTTCATGTTGTGATAGATATCTAATACATCCATTTCTTGCAGTCAGGTAGCTTGTAAGCATCCCGCGGGACCACATGACCCATAGCTGCTTGTGCTATGATATGTCAGTTACGGCTTCCTCTCCCTTCTGCACCTTATCTGGTCTCCATCACTCCTTTTGGTGAAGAGATAGAATCTCAGAAAGTGGGGACAGAGCATCTGTGCTCCGCCTTCACCTCTACCAACCTTGACGTTATGCAGCACAGAATTGTGTCTAGAGAAACATCTTTCTACTGTTTCCTTTCTTTCTTTGCTCCATTTTCCCCTCTGTGTCTAATCCATAAGTCAGGGTCTAAGGATTTAAAGAATCCATCTGCAATGCAGGAGACCTGGGTTCGACCCCTGGGTTGAGAAGATCCCCTGGAGAAGGAAAAGGCTACCCCTGCCAGTATTCTGGCCTGAAGAATTCCATGGACTGTATAGTCCATGGGGTCACAAAGAGTCATACACGACTGAGCGACTTTCACTTTCACCTTCCACCCAAAGTCTGAGGAGATCTGTGTTGGCTCTTGCCTGCCTTCCACATTTGGATTCACATTTTATTATATCTGGCAGAAAGTCTTCATATTTTGTGGTTTGGGATTGTGGCCATTTCCTTGTCTCATTGAAAATGATGGTCTCTTCTTTACAGTGTGTGTTTCTCAGAAGAGAGATAGACTTTCTAGCAAAAACTATATCCTCTGACCATGCTTTCTGCATTGTTACAAAAGATACACAGAATTTTTTGAGATGCACGAGAGAAAACAAAATTTTTAATAGGTTGAATTGCCTGATAGTCTTTCTTTTTTCACAAAAGGTCTGCATGAAGAGAAAACTAATGTGGCAAAAGGGCCATGTTGATAACTTACCTCTCTAGAAGCTAGCGAATTTCCTGACAGTCAAGGCAATTCTGAGAAAGCTGCCTTTAACAGGCTTTGACTACTGGATTTCTAAGTTACTTTGCAAAATAGAGTTCTGCTTTTTGTCACTGGCCTTGGAAGCTCATACAGGCAGTAGTAGCTAAGAAGAGAAACAACAATATCTCAGATTTCTAAAACTGGCTTTTTCCTTAGCTATATAACTTTGGTGACATTATGTAGCTTCTTTAAAGGCTCAGTTCGGTCACCTGTGAAATGAGTATTTGTGTTGATAAAGTGAAAATGAACACAAGAAAGAGCTTTTTAAACTATAGGCCCCTCTGCCTGAGAAATAATGGCAGGAGAACAGGTAGAAAGGCTGAGAGACATGGCTTTCAGTAAGAATTACTCTCCTGACCTGCGAGACACTTATTTTCACTGACTCTAACTTTCTTCATCAGTAAAAGAGATAGTCTATGCAAGATGATTGAAAAGATTTATTAAGATGATCACATAAGTAGAGAGTCTGGAGGCAAAGATAGGGAAATTGTTGAAATTCAATTAATGACTGGCCCTCTTTAAATTCTTGCTAATTTACTTTGTCATGAAAGGTTCAAGGTATTTATGGGTGTCAGAAATTCCGAGGGACCTTTGCAGGCCCCAGGCTTCCCCTGTAGCTCAGCTGGTAAAGAATCCGCCTGCAATGTGAGGAACCTGAATTTGATTCCTGGGTTGGGAAGATCCCCTGGAGAAGGGAAAGGCTACCCACTGCAGTATTCTGGCCTAGAGAATTCCATGGACCCTATAGTCCATGGGGTCTCAAAGAGTCGGACACGCCTGAGCAACTTTCACTTTTGCAGGCTCCTCACATCCCCTTCCTGCTGCCTGGTCAAGGTCCTTAATATTCTTGTTTTATGAATACTTTCTATCTGCAACTACCAGTGGAGCCACTGACATTGTGAAAAAAATAATAAATAAATAACATGGAGGGACAGGCAGGCCTGTACCAGGGCCAGGACCCACTGCAAACATGGCTGCCCAGTCCTGCTCTCTGGGTCTCCCCAGTCCTTCTTCCTCACCAGGGTGGCCTTTTATGGGACTGACCCCATTTCTCTGAAATCACAGTCCTCTTATTCATGAATGGCTTCATTTGACAGTTCTGCTTCTTACCTGCCCTCTCTGGCAGTCGAGTCTAGATTCCTCCTGACACTTGCCATCACAGTCTCTGCTCATTCAAAAAGCATCCCCATTTCTATGAGTGCAAAATGATAGAGTTGGGCTAGATCGTCTCTAGGACTGCTGTAGAATGTGGTGGTTTAGTCATTAAGTCATGTCTGACTCTTGTGATCCCATGGACTGTAGCCCACCAGGCTCTTCTGTCCATGGGATTCTCCAGGCAAGAATACTGGAGTGGGTTGCCATTTCTTTCTCCAGGTGATCTTCCTGACCCAGGGATTGAACCCAGGTCTCCTGCATTGCAGGCAGATTCTTTACCGTCTGAGCTATGAGGAGGGAGAATGCAAGAGGACAAAAGCATGGGAAAGATTCGCTCCTATTTCCTGAGCCAATGAGGCACAACTCTGTAACAGGGCACTTTTCTATCTGGCCTGGAAGGATTTTGAAATCTCCTTCTACACCATGGTCCAGCATCAGTTGTAGGTGAATTAAAATCTCTTCACTGTGCAAAGACCAAGAGACAATGGAAGACAGTGATTTCTCCTGCTTCTCTAAAAACCCAGCACCAAGCCCAGTGCCTAGGACAGGTGGGTGCTGAATGGGTGCCTGACGAATCAATTAGTCTCAGCCATCAAAGCTCTTGCTCCTACATCTTTGAAGCTGGAACTGAAAAGTGATGTCATCTCTCTGGGAAGGAGCATTGAACACTCCTTTATTTATTTGAAAGAGAAGCGGCTCTCTCCACGTCTTAGAGATGATGTAAGTTGGGCAGAGGACAGACCATTCTCCAAAGGGAAGAGACATCATTAAGAGCAATCGCAGTTCCTGCCTTGTTGGCTTCTTCTCAGAAAGCAAAGAGCAGTTACTGTAAGGAAGCTGGCTGTCTGGGCCAGCGGCGTTATCAATGAATAATTTCCTGAAAGGAAGAGAATCTGTAGAGACCATACACTATATTTGATCTCGGTGTGTGCACCAAGCTCGCAGGACTATCTTTGATTCAAAGGAAGCGAGATAATTGTTTCCCAAACAGACTCTTGCTGGAGAGCGTGCTCCCTCCCACTCGGGTGACCCGTGCACCAGCAGCCTGGGGTCTGCCCCAGACAATTATCCTGTTTTGCTAGGGAACAAATTGCTCTTTTGGGGTAATTCCGAGCAAGTTTGCCAAGTTCACAGCCATCCCAGGGGAGCCTCTGGGGGAAAAGCACTCTCCAAATCCCCTCTCCGGCCCTTTGAAAGGAAAGCAGGTCATTTTTTACAGAATTCCAAAGAAAACAGCTCATTCTGAATGATCCATCCCACCTTGCGAGAGGCCTCGGGGGCCATCCGCTGAGTTCCTTGTGCTGGTCTGATGCTAGGGAATCAATTTCCCATGCAAGTAATTATGTGTACAATTAAATAATTATAGATGGAAAGGGAAAAAAGAAGAGGACAATGCCAAAAAAGAAGTTGTGTGCCTTTAACTTTCAAAAGACAGCCTGTAGGACTTGGGAGTTGAACCCCATTTAGATCTGAGTCTTGCAAAGGACTGAATAAAATCCAGAGCTTGGAAAGAATAAACGTTAGCTATCATGTAGTACTAAGAATATGGACCCTGAGGCCACCTTGTGCGTGTGCAAAGCATGGACCTGTCATTTGTCTGCCGTGGGATTTGGGGCAGGTTACTTAAGCTTTCTGCACCTCCCGTTATTGAGTCAGGTTAATAACTGAGCCAGCATCACGTGGTTGCCAAACTTTAAATAAATAAATGGTGTTAAGTCACCAAGTCATGTCCAACTTTTGGTGACCTCATGGACTGTAGTCTGCTAGGCTCCTCTGTCCTGCCTGGGTCCCAGGCAAGAATATTGGAGTAAGTTGCCATTTCCTCCTCCAGGGGATCTTCCCAACTCAGAGATCAAACCCACATCTCCTGCACTGGCAGGCAGGTTCTTTACCGCTGAGCCACGTGGGAAGCCCATGTATGTGTGTGTATATATATGGGTTATATATGTGTATAGAGGTGTGTGTTTGTGTGTGTGTGTGTGTGTGTATGTATGAAGTTTAAAACAGTACCAGACATTATAAAATTAACTATTATTGCAGTTTAACTGATGATATTTTAACTAAATCCTGAGCAGTCATTTTATTAAAGAGCTAAGGTACTCATTCAGCTTCTTTGGGAATTCTTTTCTTGTGACCTTTTCCCTTTAGTCTTAGAAAATCAACCCAGTAAGTAAAGGGTAAACAAGTAAAAAGTGCTTGGTTAGGAGATGACAAAAAAGTACTCTGAATCCGGCAGGGAAACGGTCAAGGCCACGACCCTCCAGGACTCCCCAGAGAATGGTGTTGTTTACAGTATATGTTTAAAATAATATTCTTGCTTAGTTGGGGCTCCCCTTGGGACAATGCAATTTCAACAGTAACAGAGGATTAATTAAAGCTGGTCTCGCTGGTGAGCCTGGTGATTTGGGAAGCAGCAGCGGGGTGCACCCCCCGCTCCATGGCCCCCACTGCCCACCAGGAAGGGGCCAGGCCTGCTGGAAGTAATTAGTGCAGCCCAGGGGCTCCTGATGCCTTTGCCCCATTTGTATGATTTTGATTAATACTTTCATTTCACCTTCTTTGAATGCAGAAGAGGCAAGAAATGAACAAGGAAGATGGAGCCTCTCCAAACCAAAATTAATAAAGACTGAATCCTTTCTCAGGCCACCTTGGAAGGGGTTATCTATTTTTCAGATGTTGTGGGAAAGGGCCTCTGGATGGATCATACCTGTGCTGTGAAGGGTGGCTCCCAGCAGATTCGTTTTTGAAAACAGACACGAAGGCATACGTTGGGGACAGGGAGTGAGCTGGTTTGGAGCCCCAGGGGCTGCAGGAAAGAGAGCAGACAGCCCTTTTATGCCCCAGGAAATATCCGCAGGCTGCCCACTGTCTGCTGGGCCATGCAGATGCTCTTGGCTTAGGCTGCACATCTTAGGGTATCAGCCCTGCATCACTCCAGCCATCCTTCACTGGCTCAGGGAGCAGTCCCGTGACTGCTTCCCTATCCTGGTTCAGATCTTCCAAGAATGGGCTTCCTGGGGTCCATGATCCTGTCTGGAAATTGTGTACCAAAGCATGGAAGGGGAGATAGAGTCCATAGCTCCCTGGCTCTAAAGGGTTAAGAACCACAGCTCTAGGGCATCCCTATTCCCTTTAGGACAAGGGTTTCCCTGATGGCTCAGCAGGGTAAAGAATCTGCCTGTAATGCAGGAGACACAGGAGATGTGAGTTTGATCTTCTAGAGTAGGAAATAGCAACCTTCCCTGGTGGCTCAGAGGTTAAAGTGTCTGCTTGGAATGTGGGAGACTGGGGTTCAATCCCTGGGTTGGGAAGATCCCCTGGAGAAGGAAAATGGCAACCCACTCCAGTACTCTTGCCTGGAGAATCCCATGGAGGGAGGAGCCTGGTAGGCTACAGCCCATGGGGTCACAAAGAGTCGGACACGACTGAGAGACTTCACTTTTTTTTTTTTTCCCTAGTATACTTGCCTAAAAAAATCCAATGAACAGAGGAGCCTGGTGTGCTACAGTCTAAAGGGTGTACAAGCACATGTGCCTTTTAGGACAAAGCCCAAGCTCCTCAGTATGATGAGCCAAACTCTCTAGGATCTAGGATCACACCTCTCTGGGCTGTTCCCTCCCCACACTCCCATCATGGGAGTCCACAGTCCACGCCTAGAGCCTCTTTGATGCCCAACCCTTCCCCTTTCTGCCTGGAGCTCTCTGCTCAGACCCAGATCAGGCTTTCCTTGATAACCCTTGGCCCAGCTGAGCAATCCCACCCTGTTCTATCTTCCAGATACCCCCAGATCACAAAGGTGAGCTTTGGAACACTGGACCCTGTGTCCCTATGTCTGTATATAGTTGGGAGGAGAGTCTGGTGAGGTGTTGGACTCAATTGAGTAATTAGGATTAGGACCTTGGGGCTTTCCTGGTGGCTCAATTGTAAAGAATCCACCTGCCAGTGGCAGGAGAAACAAGTTTGATCCCTGGGCTGGAGAGATCCCCCGAAGAAGGAAATGGCAACCCCCTCCAGTGTTATTGCCTGGGAAATCCATGGACAAAGGAGCCTGGTGGGCTATAATCCATGGGATCACAAAAGAGTGGGACATAACTTAGTGAGTAAACAACAATAGCAACGATGATAGGACCTTGGGTAAGGCAAGCAGTCCAAGGCTCTGAGCTTGGAACACAAAAATGTTGATAATCAAACGAAATCTATTAGAACAGGGAAGATTCTCTCGGACTGTGATGTTGGATGGATAGTCACTTACCATGTGCGGCCATTCAAGTTAAATAAAATGGAACATTCCAGGCCTCAGTTGCTCGAGCACTTCCGGGCCGCGCAGTGACCTCTCTCGGCTCACGGCTTCTGAGCTGTCCTGCACTGTGCAGTATATTGCAGAGTGTATGTACTTGCGCAGAATGTTGCATGGGACGCAGCCATCTTTGTGGACATTTCTGATGGACAGCAAGGCTCTAGGTAGCTCAGTTCCTCCACAGCTGGCACACTGGAAGTTTAGAAACCTGCAGATTCCTTCCCTGTTGGCCCTTTCTCCTGCTGATCCCAGGCTTTCCTTTCAAAGTGACTGGAATTACAGAGAAACAACTCCCTGCTCACCCTGTGTGCATTCCCTGCACTTGGATTTTTTGGATTGTCTTCCTTGAGGCAGGGAGAGCAGGAAATGGAGGGCCTCTTCCCCTCCTCCCCGGGGAAACCCAAACAGACCCTCCTCTATGCTGTGGGTCACCAGTGGGGAGGGATGGGGCTCCTGGGGTTCCTGTGGACCAGATACATCTCAGGGTGGGCCTGGAGATGAGGGTGAGACCCTTCAAGTAAATGTACCTCTGGATAAGCCTTCTGGCTTATTCAAACCTGGAGCTTTGGAAATAGGTTCTGGGACAGAAAACTTCAGGCATTTGGGAGGAAAAAACAAACAAATGTTAAAAACTGAAAGAAAGTTTGGTGAATTTTTGGAAAAAGACTCAAGTACAGAGTTCAGACAAGCTCTGTTTCCAAGCATAGGAGGCAGGGGCAAGCTCCGGCCAGGGAACTGAAGAGGCTCATTTTAGTGCCTCTTTGCCACCCACTGGCAGGTGATCTACGGTGAGTCCCTGCTCTCTTTCTGGGCCAGCACACTCCCCATCTGTTTACTAAAGGTATAAGCGAGAGCTCTCAGTGTCCTTTATTCCAGAGTAGGATGCCGAAGGGTGCCAGTCTGTTTCCTTTGGTAGCTCTTAGAATGGTGCAATCAGGAATTCCACTGAAGGCCTTTTAGGTCTGCGGATGGAGTCTGCTCTCTTGAGGGTCCCCATGAGGCAAAGTGGGCCTTAGAAAGCATCACTACGAACAAAGCTATTGGAGGTGATGGAATTCCAGTTGAGCTGTTCCAAATCCTGAAAGATGATGCTGTGAAAGTGCTGCACTCAATATGCCAGCAAATTTGGAAAATTCAGCAGTGACCACAGGACTGGAAAAGGTCAGTTTTCATTCCAATCCCAAAGAAAGGCAATGCCAAAGAATGTTCAAACTATTGCACAATTGCACTCATCTCACACGTTAGTAAAGTAATGCTCAAAATTCTCCAAGCCAGGCTTCAGCAATATGTGAACCGTGAACTTCCTGATGTTCAAGCTGGTTTTAGAAAAGGCAGAGGAACCAGAGATCAAATTGCCAACATCCGCTGGATCATGGAAAAAGCAAGAGAGTTCCAGAAAAACATCTATTTCTGCTTTATTGACTATGCCAAAGCCTTTGACTGTGTGGATCACAATAAACTGTGGAAAATTCTGAAAGAGATGGGAATACCAGACCACCTGATCTGCCTCTTGAGAAATGTGTATGCAGGTCAGGAAGCAACAGTTAGAACTGGACATGGAACAACAGACTGGTTCCAAATAGGAAAAGGAGTTCGTCAAGGCTGTATATTGTCACCCTGCTTATTTAACTTATATGCAGAGTACATCATGAGAAACGCTGGACTGGAAGAAACACAAGCTGGAATCAAGATTGCCAGGAGAAATATCAATAACCTCAGATATGCAGATGACACCAACCCTTATGGCAGAAAGTGAAGAGGAACTCAAAAGCCTCTTGATGAAAGTGAAAGTGGAGAGTGAGAAAGTTGGCTTAAAGCTCAACATTCAGAAAACAAAGATCATGGCATCCAGTCCCATCACTTCATGGGAAATAGAAGGGGAAACAGTGGAAACAGTGTCAGACTTTTTTTTTCTGGGCTCCAAAATCACTACAGATGGTAACTGCAGCCATGAAATTAAAAGATGCTTACTCCTTGGAAGGAAAGTTATGACCAACCTAGATAGCATATTCAAAAGCAGAGACATTACTTTGCCAACAAAGGTCCGGCTAGTCAAAGCTATGGTTTTTCCTGTGGTCATGTATGGATGTGAGAGTTGGACTGTGAAGAAGGCTGAGCGCCGAAGAATTGATGCTTTTGAACTGTGGTTTTGGAGAAGACTCTTGAGAGTCCCTTGGACTGCAAGGAGATCCAACCAGTCCATTCTGAAGGAGATCAGCCCTGGGATTTCTTTGGAAGGAATGATGCTAAAGCTGAAACTCCAGTACTTTGTCCACCTCATGTGAAGAGTTGACTCACTGGAAAAGACTCTGATGCTGGGAGGGATTGGGGGCAGGAGGAGAAGGGGACGACAGAGGATGAGATGGCTGGATAGCATCACTGACTTGATGGACGTGAGTCTCAGTGAACTCCGGGAGTTGGTGATGGACAGGGAGGCCTGGCGTGCTGCGATTCATGGGGTCGCAAAGAGTCGGACACGACTGAGCAACTGATCTGATCTGATGAGGCAAAGACTCAACATCAGGCCCGTATTCACCACTCCAGCCTTTCTGGGTCTCTAAGCCTGAAACTGGTGGAGGAAATGAGCCACCTGGATGTTTGGAAATGACTCTGAGTCACTCTGGTGTGTGCTGCTGATGTGTTTCCCACATCTCCACAGTGCCTGGGTGATGGAGGCCCAGTCAGTTAGAAATAGATGACCAACAGCCCCCAGTCTCATGGTCTGCACAGGCTTCATGCTGTCACCTCTCGTCCCAGACACCCTCTCCTTTAACATTCTCATCAACTCCTCCAGGAGGGCAAGCTGGAAATTGCAGGTGTGGCTGCATGACAGAAGCAGGCCTTAGAACCCTCCAGCATAGCTCAGCAGAAGTGGAAAAGCTGAGTTTCAACTCAGGGCCTCTGAGGCTGGTCCCCTGGGCAGGTTGGATTTAGAGTCTCCTCCTTTGGAGGGAAGTAGGTTAGAGTTGGACTATAAAGAAGACTTGATGCTTTCGAACTGTGGTGCTAGAGAAGACTCTTGAGAGTCCCTTCGACAGCAAGATCAAATCAGTCAATACAAAAGGAAATCAACCCTGAATGTTCACTGGAAGGACTGGAACTGAAGCTGAAACTCCAATACTTTGGCCACCTGATGTGAAGAGCTGACTCATTAGAAAAGACCCTGATGCTGGGAAAGATTGAAAGCAGGAGGAGAAGGGGACGACAGAGGATGAGATCGTTGGATGGCATCACCAACTCAGTGGACATGAATTTGAGCAAACTCCTGGAGATAGTGAAGGACAGGGGAGCCGGGTGTGCTGCAGTCCATGGGGTCCCAGAGAGTCTGATGCGACTTAGTGACTGAACAGCAACAACAACAAAGTGAGTCCATGAGCTTCTGTGAAACTCTGTGCCGTTCCGACCAGAGGCTGGGCCCGAACACCGCTTGCTGTTGTAAACCTACAGTCATGGATCACAGGGAGGTATTGAGAAAGCCTGGGGATGAAATCAGGTTCCTCTTCCTTTTTTCTTGTGAAGCCAGAACTTGTGCAAATTCACCTCCTGCAGGCTTACAGTCCTCCTTTGCAACAGAGAAGGGAGTCCCTGCCCTCAGGCTTGTTTTGAGAACAGAAGCACGGTAATGAAGCTCTTAAAGTAGATGCCCCCGTGGTCTTTTTCCTTTCTTTATAACAGCTTGCAAGAATGGCTGAAAATAGGCAGAGAGAAGGACAAAGCTTCGTGTTCCTGGCCGGGGAATGAGCACTGAGACTGGTGAGCAGATGCTCCTAACAGATGTGAGACTGGTTCTTGCCAGACGACTGTTTTGGATGGTGGAAGCTTCTGCAGAAAGTAGGGAGGTGTGGCTGGGACCATGAGAACCTGCACGGAGACCCCAGAGCCCAAGGACTGAGTCTTTCTCTTGTATCCCCATCCACCCAGGCTTCTCCAGCTCCTCTGTTCACTCCTGGCATGATACCCATCCCTTCAGCCAAGCAGGGAGGAGGTGGGGTTAGGGGTGATGGCAGATTCCTGCCACTGAAGGAAAGAGGCCAGGCTTTGTCCCCGTGTATGGTGGGGTGGGTGACTCAGGGCTTTTGCTTAATTTAGCAAGAATTACGTGAACTCAATCCCGCCCCCAACCCTGCCCCGCCCCCAGCTGGCAGTCCCAGACATCGCTCTATGTGACTTTCCCAAAGATGGTGATTGAGTTCAGAGTTGGGATGGGAATGAAGCTGCCAAGTGCCGTGGGAAAGGGCCGGGCCTGCAGAGAGCTCAGTGACCTCTCCCTCCCAGGGTAAACAAAAGCAGCTGCCAGGGGACCCTGCCTCTGATGAAAAACTGACCTCTTGTTATCTGACTCTTTTATTTTCTAGAAAGAAGAGAAGAAGATAAGGAGCTCACAGGGACCTGGGAGCCATGGATTCTGCTCCACCTCCTCCCTAACTTTAGGTGTGACTTGAGATCAGGAGTGAGTGAAAGTCACTCAGTGGTGTCCAACTCTTTGCGACCCCATAGACTACAGCCCTCCAGGCTCCTCTGTCCATGGGATTCTTCAGGCAAAAATACTTGAGCGGGTAGCCATTCCCTTCTCCAGGGGATCTTCCTAACCCAGAGATAGAACCCAGGTCTCGTGCACTGCAGAAAGATTCTTTACCATCTGAACCACCAGAGAAGGAACTCAAATATAAATTAAGAATTATGACCTAAGATCAGATGCTACAAGTCACATCCAAAACACTGTTGGCGTGTGCTCTTTTAAAGAAATTAGCCCCCTTTTTCCAAGTTGTTTTTAGCAGTAAATTCACACAGGCCTATGGGGGCAAAGTCTCTGGTCTCCCCCCTGAAATGGAAATACTCTCCTTTAGTTCAGTTCAGTTCAGTTCAGTCACTCAGTCGTGTCCGACTCTTTGCGACCCCACGAATCGCAGCACGCCAGGCCTCCCTGTCCATCACCAACTCCCAGAGTTCACTCAGACTCACGTCCATCGAGTCAGTGATGCCATCCAGCCATCTCATCCTCTGTCGTTCCCTTCTCCTCCTGCCCCCAATCCCTCCCAGCATCAGAGTCTTTTCCAGTGAGTCAACTCTTAGCCTGAGGTGGCCAAAGTACTGGAGTTTCAGCTTGGTTTGTGTATTTCCTTTTTTTCTCCTTGTTTATTGTCACGTATCTTTCCTGCCAAGAAGAATAACAACTGTGATTAATTTTATTGGGTTCTGACAATGAGTCGAGTCCTGTCTAAACACTTTCCCTGCCCTCTTACTTACTCCTCAGCAGATCCATGAGGTCGTGGCACTGTGAGTGACCATTTACAAATGAGGTGACCGCAGTTCAGAGGAGGGAGATGTCTGCCTAAGCCCCCACTCTTGGTCACTTGAGAGCCCAACTCTGTGGCCATCTCCTCTGCTCTCAGGGACTACCTTCTCCTTTGGAGCACCCAAGCCTGGGGTCAGCCTGAGATCTTCCCCTCGGGTCATCTGGGCTCACAGAGTGGGACTCCCAGTCTCCCCACTTTCCTACTGGGCTCCAGGCTCTCAGCACCTGGGGTGCCTTGAGAAGTCCTTCTGGTCTCTCGGGGCAGGACCCATCATTCCTGCAGGGGCTACTCCCAAGAGCTGCTAAGGGTAGGGGCCTGTGAAAGTCTTCCCCAGTGTCCTGAAGAAAGTGAGTGAGGACGAGGGGGACGTGGGGGCAAGGGAAGGGGTTTTACAGTGCATTCAAAGGCAAGCATTAGTGTCTAGATTTTAAATCGAAGCTAAAATGCATCCAGGGGCTTCCCTGGTGGCTCAGTGGTAAAGAATCCACTTGCCAATGAGGAGCCACCGAGATGAGCAGCCCGTGCACTGCAACTGGGGAAAAGCCTATAGAACAGTGAAGACCCAGCACAGCCAAAAATAAATAAACAGACAAAATGCATCTAGGAAGGACGATATTTGCCCTGCTTCCAACACACAATGTCACCAGAGGTGCAAAGGACTTGAGGACATTCCTATTTCGAACCTCAGTTAAGTCAATAGGCTCGATGAAAACAAGCAAACAAACAATCTTTGTAACTGAGTTTATTACAGAAAAATTTAAGGGCTATATTCATCGACAGGCAGATGCCAGAGGACCCATAGTATTTCTTAAAGGATGGAGTGAATGGATGAACTAAATATAAATGATTTAGATTATTAATAATTGGCTTTAGTCTTTGGTACATTCTTACAAATGGCAATGATTGCAGTCTTGCGAGAGGATGAGGTGGATCTGGAGACTGAACAGAAAGGTGGCCCTTCTTTCCAGACTGGACTCTCCTGACGGAAGGTCTGGGGCTGGTGGGAGGGCGCACTAGATGCTGACCAAACCTGCTCTCAAAATTTGGCTCCTCTGCTTCCTAATTCTGAGTCTCCTGAAAGCCATTTAAACTAGTCCAAGTTTCTTCATTTATAATGCAAATTACTTTTAGAAGTTCTCTTGACATTTTGTGAGGACTCGAGGATTCTAAAGCATCCAACTCAGAGTCTGAAACACAGTCCAAATAGAGAAAGATAGGGGGATCAAGAGCGGGGATCCTACCTATTAGCCTAATAGTTATAGCTATAGTTCTAGTTATAGCCTAACTGCCTATTAGCCCACAGCTCCAGGAACTGTATCACTCAACTGCCTTTAACTATTCTGGGTACAGGACATGTTGAATCCAAAAGATTAGCAGATTCTTTGGCTTTTCATTCACATTGGATTCTGGGAGCTTGAGCTACTGAGATGTCAGTCAAGGAAAAGTGTTGGATGCTCAAAATAACACACAAAGTTGTGTCTCTCTCAGGGTTGTCCATCTATCCAATTGATTGTCCTTATCTCAGGCTGAGTCAGAAATTCAAACACCAAGGCTGTCCTAAGGCTAAAGGGATGGAGTCTATCAAGTGAGTAAAGCACTGGACCAGCTATTTAAGGATGCTGGGTCCATCTTTAACCACCTATGAGTATGCGAAAGTCATTAACCTCCCTGATCCCCAGTTTCCTCATCTGTAAAATGGATTTGATAAAGCTTATCTCCTAGGGCTATCATGAGGTTAACTGTGATGAAATATTCAAAAGTCCCTATCTCATTAAGGTATCAAAAATATCCTGGCAACTTGGGTATGTTTATGAACAGATCTAAACTTTATACGTTTCATAAATGATTTTCCAATGTGACATCTGTGGGACCCAGTCTATGAAATGCACCTCCGTTTCTCAACTGAGCTTTCAAGACCAGGATTCCATCAGTCAGGCTCCACTGCACAGACACAGAAGGAAGTCAGAGGGTAACAACTTGCCTTGGGCACATGAAGAAGCATTTTGAGAGTCAAGGTAAACATTCATGACTCCCAGCCCCCTGCGGCCTAAGCTGCATCAGTCATGTCCAACTCTGTAACCCTATGGGCTGTAGCCCCAGACTCTTCTGTCCCTGGGATTCTCCAGGCAACAATACTGGAGAGGGTTGCCATGCCCTCCTCCAAGGGATCTTCCCAACCCAGGGATACCATCTACATCTCTTCCATCTCCTGCATTGGCAGGTGGGTTCTTTACCGTCAGTGTGACCTCGGAAGCCAATTCCCCTATAAAGACCGCCTCCTGCTGACATAGAAACTTATAAGGAAAGCTTGGGGTCAGCCAGGATTTACCCTCAAGGTGGGCTCAAGTTCAGCACACATAAGAAAGATTTTTAGCTATTATTCTGAAATCTTTCTCATCTCAAGTGATTCCTCCATCTTGGAAGGCAGCAAGTAAATAAAAGAGACCTCACCCAGACTTGCCTTCACTGTGAGCCCATGAAAACCTGCATGACTTCACACACCAGAATTTACTCTCCTGAACCTTAGCATCTCACCTCTGAACTGGGAATAATGAAAAGTCTTTAGGGAACAAATGGGATGAAATGTGTAGAGTGCTTAATCAATGCCCCTGCCACACCTATCTCCTGAGATAGTCACATTAAAAAAAATTATTGATTTTTAATGGAAGGATAATTGCTTTCCAATATTGCTTTGGTTACTACCATACATCAGTATGAATCAGCCATAGGTATACCTATGCCTCCTCCTTTTTGAACCCCCTTCCCACCCCATCCCATGCCTCTAAGTTGTTACAGAGCCCTGGTTTGAGCTCTGTGGGTCACATAACCAATTATCCCCAGGATGTCTGTTTTGAATTCAGAGAACTTATCGAAGCTTCAGAAACTCTCCAACTTGAAAGAGCCTGGGAAGCAGCTGGGAAGATTGTGGATTTGGACTCTGTGGTCTTGGGTAAGACCTGAGATTGAGACTCTGCATTTCCTACAAGCTCTCGGGATTCTAGTGGTTCACGAATTCCATTTGGAGTTTTGGTGACTTCCTGGATGAAGGAAGGTAGAACCAGGAAGCATGAAGCCAGGGATCTGATTTGTCTTCAGCTCACAGGGGGCTTCCTCTTTGTATGCACAGAAGCACAGACACACTCCTGCTGACACACACACTCCTGGAGACACACGCAAGCATGTCTTGGTGCACACTCAACTGTGCACAGACTCCCACTGCACTTGGCCTCACCAAGCTGGTTGACTCCATACTCCTTCTCAGAGTCGGAGTTCCAGCTCCTGTGCTAGCTGCAGTTCCTGAGCACAGGATTGATCCTGGAGCCTGTTCTGGGTGTGACAAAGCTCATTTCACAAATGGGAAATCTGAGTGCCACAGATGGAGTGCTTGTGTTCCCTCAAAATTCATATGTTGAAATCCTGATATTCTGCTACCCACCATTCCCACTCGCTGCCTTGAGACCATATTAGAACCCGGAGCCTTTGGGAAGTGATTAGGTCATGAGGGTGGAGTCCTCATGAATGGGGTTAGTGCTCTTATAAATGGTGCCGTAGTAAAGAATCCTCCCACCAAAGCAGGAGATGGGGGAGATGGGGGTTTAATTGCTGGGTCAGGAAGATACCCTGGAGGAGGAAACGTCAACCCTCTCCAGTATTCAGTCAGACACAACTGAGTGACTGAGCACACACGCAGCACACATGCACACTCATAAAAGAGACCCCACAGGGCTCTCTGCCCACTTCTACACGCATGGTCATAGAGAGAAGATGGCTGTCGGTGAGCCAGGAAGACGGTCCTCCCCAGACACCAAATCTGCTGACACTTTGATCTCAGGCTCCCCAGCTTGCAGAACTAAGAAAGATATAAATTTCTGTTGCTTATAAGCTACCCAGTCTGTAGTATTTTGCTATAGCAACCTGAATAGATGAAAATACCAAGTCTTGGGCCCATAGAGAGATGACACAAGCCTCTCCAGGGGTAAGTGGCAGCTCAGAAGTTGTACCTGCCCTGGCTGACACTTTTCACTGTTACTTGGTCTTTCCTCCTACACAGGAGTCACAAAGAGGAAGATAAGAATAAATTTTGAAGAAACATTCACATGTGAGAATTACAGATGGTCGTAGTGAAGGAGAATTTATGTAGAAGATAAGAAACTTGGGCCCTTAGAGGAGAAAAAGCTTGACTGATAATTGGAGGTCATGGGGCTCACCAATGACCCTGACATCACTACACCAATCCATGGAATCTTCTCCAGGCTGGTGCCGTGGTGGAAGGTGGGCTGCAAGTCCTGTTCTCAACTCACAGTCCTTTACCATGTAACACACATACAAGCACACATACACACAATCACACACAATTTGAGTCATGGGAAGTGTTGTGTCGATTCCACTGAATCTAAACTTTGTGTGGGTTAGTTACTCAGTCATGTCCAGCTCTTTGTGACCCCATGGACTGTAGCCCACCAGGCTCCTCTTTCCGTGGAATTCTCCAGGTAAGAATACTGGAGTGGGTTGCCATTTCCTTCTAAAGGGGATCTTCCTGACCCAGGAATTGAACCTGGGTCTCTTGCATTGCAGGCAGATTCTTTACCAACTGAACCACCAGGGAAGCCTATCTAACCTTTATAAGGCTGTTATTTCAGTCTCTGATCCTCTGATTGTCAAAGGCAACCTCTAATTTCACTATTTGCAGAGAACCAGGGTTTGGTCTCATACAGGTCTCACCTAGTTGTACACATGGGAAAGTTCATGGAACTCAGTATTTTGGGTGCCCTGGTGTGATCTAGCTTCATGCTCATACCCTCTTGTTACATTATCCAATTCATCGCCAAGACAGATTTCTCAACGATACAGTAAGATGTGGATTTTGGACAAAGGGATTTCTGTGAAGAGTCAGGCTGCTTCGTGATGAAATGTTTATAAGGTGATATTTCTACACATGGTCCTCTCTACCAGATTCATTGGTGTTGTGATAAAAACCACATTGATCCACACCTATTTGTCTTGTTGTCTCATCTCTTTCCCACTCCTCACCATCTTTGCTTACATGCAATATGGCTTTCCTTGTAATTTCCTAATTCAATCCCGCTGTTTTTAGACTTCTGTGCTCTTCCTCATCCATTTGTTCTGCTTGGAACTCCATCCTTTCATTTATAAGACATCTCAGGGATCCCCCTGAGCAAGCCACCTGCCCGACCACAGCTCTCCTTTTATCCAAAGAAGTTTATCTTCACGACTGTCCAACACTGTGCATGGGTTTCTATCTTAGCTCCTTTCTCCATATATTTCAAAGATTTTCTTTGCATTGCATCTCCTCTATAGGCTCAGGAGTTCCTGAAGTTGATGAGTTTCCTATTTATCCCTGTAGCTCTAACACAGAACATAGGGCCTGGCACGGAAAAGACTTCCACGTGGCTGGTTCAGTGAGTGAACAAGTGGATGGATGGGTGGATGGATGGATGGATGAAGACATGGATGGATGGATGGATGGAGGCATGGATGGATGGATGGATGGGTGGATGGATGGATTGGTGAGAAGGTTAAGGGGGGACAGCTAAGTAGATGTTGGGAGATTTGCTCCACCATAGTGAAGGTCGCTCAGTCGTGCCTGACTCTTTGCAACCCCATGGACTATACAGTCCTGAAATTCTTCAGGCCAGAATACTGAAGTAAGTAGCCTTTCCCTTTCCAGGAGATCTTACCAACCCAAGGACCAAACCCAGGTCTCCCGCATTACAGGCGGATTCTTTACCAGGTGAGCCACCAGGGAAGCCCTTGTTCCACAATAGCGAAAGAGTAAATCCACATGGGAGAAGCTTTACAAAGCTGAGAAAAATTCATTTTTTACTGAAATTAGCAATGAAGAGTCATAGACACTGCTTGTGTAGGAAAGAGATTAGATCAGAACAGTCCACAGGAAGAACTGAAACTCTGTAATTGCAACTCTGCTGTCTTTTCCTGATCATACTCTCCATTGCTCGTGATACTCCAGCCACACTAGCCCTGCTGTATTCCCCTTAAGCACACCAAACCTGAGCTCCTCTTCTACTAAGCTGCTCATCAGCAGCTGCTTTAAAACTGGAGCTCCAACATTGGGCTCCTTCTTATTCAGTTCAGTTTAGTTCAGATCACTTCTCAGTCGTGTCTGACTCTTTGCGACCCCATGAATCGCACCACTCCAGGCCTCCCTGTCCATCACCAACTACCAGAGTTCACTGAGACTCACGTCCATCGAGTCAGTGAGGCCATCCAGCCATCTCATCCTCTGTCGTCCCCTTCTCCTCCTGCCCCCAATCCCTCCCAGCATCAGAGTCTTTTCCAATGAGTCCACTCTTCACATGAGGTGGACAAAGTACTGGAGTTTCAGCTTTAGCATCATTCCTTCCAAAGAAATCCCAGGGCTGATCTCCTTCAGAATGGACCGATTGGATCTCCTTGCAGTCCAAGGGACTCTCAAGAGTCTTCTCCAACAGCACAGTTCAAAAGCATCAATTCTTCGGTGCTCAGCTTTCTTCACAGTCCAACTCTCACATCCATACATGACCACTGGAAAAAACATAGCCTTGACTAGATGGACCTTTGTTGCTAAAGAAATGTCTCTGCTTTTGAATATGCTATCTAGGTTGGTCATAACTTTTCTTCCAAGGAGTAAGCGTCTTTTAATTTCATGGCTGCAGTCACCATCTGCAGTGATTTTGGAGCCCAAAAAACTAAAGTCTGACACTGTTTCCACTGTTTCCCCTTCTATTTCCCATGAAGTGATGGGACCAGATGCCATGATCCTCGTTTTCTGAATGTTGAGTTTTAAGCCAACTTTTTCACTCTCCTCTTTCACTTTCATCAAGAGGCTTTTTAGTTCCTCTTCACTTTCTGCCATAAGGGTGGTGTCATCTGCATATCTGAGGTTATTGATATTTCTCCCGGCAATCTTGATTCCAGCTTGTGCTTCTTCCAACCCAGCATTTCTCATGATGTACTCTGCATAGAAGTTAAATAAGCAGGGTGACAATATACAGCCTTGACATACTCCTTTTCCTATTTGGAACCATTCTGTTGTTCTATGTCCAGTTCTAACTGTTGCTTCCTGACCTAAATACAAATTTCTCAAGAGGCAGGTCAGGTGGTCTGGTATTCCCATCTCTTTCAGAATTTTCCGCAGTTTATTGTGATCCACACAGTCAAAGGCTTTGGCATAAGTCAATAAAGAAGAAATAGATGTTTTCCTGGAACTCTCTTGCCTTTTCAATGATCCAGCGGATGTTGGCAATTTGGTCTCTGGTTCCTCTTCCTTTTCTAAAACCTTCTTATTACTCAGGTCCTAACCCAGATATCATATCCTTGGAGAGGTCCTTGAGCCCCTCCCTTGTACTGCTAGTCCATCCACCACTCTGTATCATATCACTCTGGTTCATTTCATCCACAGTACTTTTCACTATTCAAAAATATCATGTTCTTTCTTTCCTGCTTTTTTTTTTTCACTGAACCCTTCCAATAAGAATGTGGCTTTTCATTGACTTCAATCTGGTTTATCTTGTATTCAGTACCAGGATTGCTTGGCATAAAATAGAAGCTCACTTAACATTTCCTGAATGAATGTATGAGTGAATGAATAAAAAATGGATGGAAAGATCCAGAGAGTAAAGACAGGACATCAGTTAGGAGGCTGTGGTAGCCAAAGCCTTGGGAAAAGGGAAACATCCCTGAGAGGGGAACAGTGGCCATCGGATAGACTGGATTTGGTACTATATTTCAGTTCCAAAGGCAAGGAAAAATCTGTTAACACCCCCATAACCAATGCTTGCACTGGTGAATTGACAGAGGCCCTGGGGTAGAGAGAAGACTCAAGGAATCAGCTTGGTGGATGAAGAAAAAGGGGTTGTAGAAGGAGGAGTCCAGTACTCTTTGATAGAAGAGTCATGCATTTCTGGGTGTGATTGAATTGTCAGCTGGAAATATGGGACTGGAGTTGAGGAAAGAGATTTGAGGCTGAAAGTAATCATTTGAAAGGTACTCATTCATTCCTTCATTTATGATCTGACACTTTATAAAATCCAACTACAAACTGAAAACTTACTGAGACAAGTATTGAAAAAGCAAAATAAATAAATAATAAACCAGTGCCCTGACCCTGTCCCCAGGGAGCTGACAGTTTCATTGGTCCTTCTGAGCTTGCACATTTTCAGATGAGATTTCTGAGGATTTGGGTAAAGCTAGTAAAAGAGAAAGAGTTTGCTGTCTACTCTGGGCAACAGGAGAGATGGGGGGCGGGGGGAAAGGAGGCATTAGAAAAAAAGATTGGAAGTAAGAAAACAGGAGACTTTACTGTCACAGTAGATAGGGGAATCCCACTGAAGAGAGACATTTCCTTTTGTTTATGAATGGTTGCACTGTATATGATGCTACGGTACCTTAAAGGTACAAAGAATGGATGCTGTTGAGTGAGGCAGCCCTACACTGGTGTCCCAGTGCTTCAGTGAGCTCTCCTGCTTCTAGAATGATATCAAGACTTTGATACGCCTCCTCTGGTCCATCCTGGGACCGGAACAAGACATAGAAAAGGGAGAGCGGCCAGGTCTTTGCCCTTACAGTTGCAGCTTTTGGTAGATCAGAAGCTCTGCCCACTTGCAGTTTCGGCTGGAGTCTTGAGTCTCGTAGCCTGACAGCATCCTGGCGCCCTTGGCCCCGTGTGACCTCACATCCTCTCTATTTAAATGATGTGAATTAATTCATGAAAAGCTCTTGAACCAATGCCTGGTATACCTTACACTCTTAAAAATAATATTACTCTCCCTTATTATTCCTTGTCGATGAAATCTACAGCCATCTCTAAAAATTGTGTAAGTCTGCCAGGACCTTCAAGCAGTCAAGTCACACCGAGGAACCCCCTTGCTCAAAGGACCTCTTCGTGACCCCAAGTCAAGGCTCTGTTAAGTCCTGATGCACAGAAAAACTCTTTCAGCCACTGTGGTCCACAACTACTTAATTTGTTAAAAGTATATTTAATGACTGTTTGCCTTTATCAGATAGGGTGTTTTACATATCTGGCAATTATATTTCTCCTTTTAATCCAAGGAGGTTTTTTCCTGAACTCTACATGGAACATCTCACATTTGTCCTTTAATGCCAGAGGGGGAAAAGGGTGGTTCATTTTATTAGCAAGAGGGACAATTAAAAACACCCCCTGCCCAGCTTTATAGCTCTCCTAAACACTTTCAAACACACTTGCAGTAGTTACACGAGGTTAGTGTTAAATGCTCCACGTCACTAGATGGAATCATGGCTCAGAGAAGTTGTGTGATTTGCCCAAAGTCACTGAGCTAGAAGGGCTTCCCTCATAGCTCAGCTGGTAAAGAATCTGCCTGCAATGCAGGAAACCCTGGTTCGATTCCTGGGACAGGAAGATCTGCTTGAGAAGTGATGGGCTACCCACTCCAGTGTTCTTGGGCTTCCCTGGTGGCTCAGCTGGTAAAGAATCACCCTGCAATGTGGGAGACCTGGGTTTGATTCCTGGGTTCGGAAGATCCCCTGCAGAAGGGAAAGGCTACCCACTCCAGTATTCTCTCCTGGAGAAAATCATGGACTGTATAGTCCATGGGGTCTGCAAAGAGTCAGACACGGCTGAGCGAGTTCCCTGAGCGAGGAAGTGATTAAATGGGGAATGCCCCTTGGTTGTTTCAATTCACAAATTATGTTCTTTCAAATATTTCCAGGTGCTTCTAAAATTCGGAATTGCATGTAATTTGTAATTTATGACTCAAGTTATTCATGTATATGCTTTTAGGTAGCTTCCCTGGTGGCTCAGAGATAAAGAATCCACCTGCCAAGCAGGAGACAAGGGTTTGATTCCTGGGTCAGGAAGATCCCCTGGAGAAGGAAATGGCAACCCACTCCAGTCATCGTATGGACAGAGGAGCCTAATGAGCTACAGTTCACAGGGCTGCAAAAGAGCTGGACGCAACTTAGAGACTAAAAACTATAAACGTATATATTTATGCATGAAAATAAATCCCTACCAATGTTCTGTGTAGTGGAAATAAGCAACTCTATAGCCCATGGAAGGGGCCATGTAGGTGGTTATCTGAGTGTGGGGCTGTGTTCACCAGTCTTGGGCTTAGGTGCTAGAAGATTCTCTCTTGGAAAGAGAAGGAGGTGCCTGGAGCTTAAACAGATGGGTTGTTGGCCTCTCGCTGAAAAGAACAGCACTGTATCAGAGTCTGCTGGGGTTTCACAAACCCCAGACAGAGGCAGAGGTTGTGGCATAACCCATAGGAGAAAAATTAAGCGAATGCTGAAACCTTTCTTTGAGAGAACGGCTTCCATGTGAAGACTGCCACTTGGTTGGTTGTTGGCACGTCTCCTGTCCTCGATGGCAGGGTTCCACCCGACGCCCCAGCGCCTGACTGCCCATCGTCCCTGAGCCGCCCTGGTGGGGGACCGCCAAAGCACACAAGCACACATCCCTGCGCTCCCGGCCCACAGCCCCCTAAAAATAGCTTCTTGCTCTCTGAGTCTTGAGAAGAAAATAACTTGGTTCGCTCGAGGCATTTTTGGGTTGTGCTGCTCTTTGTGGTTGTTCTGTTGTTGTGTTTTGCTCACTGAAAAGAGAAAGTTAACATTTGTTCCTCCACACAAATCTCTTCTCCATCTGGAATCAATGGGGGGGGGGCCCTCAGCAGATCACCCCTGAGGACTGGCTGATGTTTATAAGATCTTAATCCTGGGGGGACAGGCTGGCTGAGGAGGCTGGTAATAGGATAAGAAACCTCTCTTCTCCAGGGTACCAGCTGGAAGCCAGCCCAGCTCCTAATGACGGGAAGTTTCCAGCTATCACGAGGTTCTTTCTGCGAAATGTGGTGGTGGGCTGAGTCCAAGGTGGCTTCTGCTCCATCCCCCACCCCATTCCTGTTTCCGGGTTCCATGTCAAGGATTTCCACTCAGTGTCAAGGAGGCATTGGGGCCTGAGGGCATGCTCACCAAGATCAGTTTGCAATGGACACGATGCAGGAGAAATGGGGACGTGTTTTCCCACCAGACAACCTACTTGTGCCAAATGCTCTGCAAGGTCAGAGAACATGCTGTCCCAATTAACCCTCAGAGCCATCCCCTGCTTCCCAGATGGCGGCAGTGGTAAAGAACCCACCTGCCACTGCAAGAGACATAAGAGGTACTAGTTCAATCCCTAGGTTGAGAAGATCCCCTGGAAGAGGGAGTGGTAACCCAATCCAGTATTCTTGCCTGAAAATCCCCATGGTCAGAGGAGCCTGGCAGGCTACAGTCCATAGAGTCACAAAGAGTCAGGCACAACAAGGGATTTAGCATGTATGCCATCTTCTGCAGATGGCAATGGTACCCTGCTCACACAGATAGGGAAACTGAGGGTCAGAGAAGGGGTGTAATTTACCAAAAGCTGTACAAGTAAAATGCTTTCCTGATGCCAGAATCTGTCATCTTTTCATTTCTCATTAATGATACGGAATTAGGAGAAGGGGTGCGTGTTACAAAAAAAGAGATTGGAGTGAGTGAAGGCCTGGGGTACAGAGTGACTCTGGAGATAGGGACTAGTCTGGCACAGGGGTGTGACCCAGAGGAAGATCAAGACCAGCTTAGGAAAAAACTGAATGCTGGCCAGAGATCTCTACATGTGGTCTACAATCTCCACTGGGTTTGTACATATTCCAAGTGCAACTGGAAAGGAGATTTGAAATTGCATGTCCAATGATTTGAAACTGATTTATGGTAAGGGAGAAAAACACACATGTGGAGCTACAGGAGAACATGTGCTTCTGGAATCAAGTGGGCCAAAGGGCCTGGCTGTAACGATAGGAGCCGAAGGTCCAGGGCAGCGAGACATGCAGAGCAGAAGGCGGAAACGTGCAAAATCTAAGATCAGCCCAACCTTGGTGAAAACATACACCTCTGGCTGTGTGACCTCAGTCCAGTTGCTTAACCTCTCTGTGTTTGAGCTTCATCCTGTCCTTTGACTCTGGGTAAATGCTGTGTACCATTCAAGGATATGATAACGGTGACAAGAGGTGGTGCCAATGACACATGCAATCTGTGTCTGAGGTCTGTCCCTGTGTGTGCTCAGTTGTGTCCAACTCTTTGTGACCCCCATGGACTGTAGCCCACCAGTCTCCTCTGTCTTTGGGATCTCCCAACCAAGAATACTGGAGTGGGTTGCATTTCTTTCTTCAATATCAGAGGTGTGTTAGGACCTTAACAAGCACAGGGAGACTTTCTCTTGTCCACGATCAAGACGTGTGCTTCATTCAGAGCAGAGCTGTTGAATTCCTCCCTGATTGCAAGGGCAGAGCATCCTGCCTTCAGCTGGGGTGGGTGGGATGATGGGATTCCCATGAGGACATTGCTGCCTTCCTTGGGAAGCCAGGAGGAGAAATGGTTTCATGTCTATGCCACATTTGCTCTCTGCACATCAATTCTTGAGTCTTTCTTGAACACCCCAAGCCCAGTTCTCCCTCTCAGCAGGTGCATAGACTTTCCTCACTTCCAGAAATATCTCTCATTTCTTCTTTCCTCTGAAATCTCCCAAGGCCCAGACCAAAGGCTACCTTCTTGGTGAAAAGTCCCCTGAGTTTCACCTCTGTCGTTCATGATGGTCCCACTCTAATGTCGTGACAAAGCTGCACTGTTGATTTATGTCCCTCATTTTCACTTTTCACTTTCATGCATTGGAGAAGGAAATGGCAACCCACTCCAGTGTTCTTGCCTGGAGAGTCCCAGTGACAGGGGAGCCTGGTGGGCTGCCGTCTATGGAGTCGCACAGAGTCGGACACGACTGAAGCGACTTAGCAGCAGCAGCAGCCGCCACCCAGAAAACCCAAGTTTCTCAAGACCAGGTTTGAGTTACCTTTGTGAAAACAGCTGCTGACATCACGTTTCTACATTTTGTGCAGATTAGGTACAAATGATGGTACAGATTGGAGAATGAACAGAATCAGAGATAAAATAGACACTGTATCTTGGCTGCTGTATACAGTCCTGGCCTCATGCTAGGAGTTTTGTGATTAATATTTATTTAATGTTATTTTTTATCTAATACAATGCCCCATCAGTAGATGTCATTTTCCTTGACAAGAAAGGAAACTGAAGCTCCAAGTGACAGAACACTGCAAAATCTGCACTCAAAGCTGCCTGCCTTTCAAAGCATAGGTCTTCAAGCAGACCATCTCTTTCCCCAGGACCTGGAAATAGCATGCACAAACAAACATCCTCCTTGGCTCTGCTCCCTCACACAGGGCTGTGCTGGGTCTGTGGGATGTTCTGAGCGATGTCCTTGGGGTTCATTGTGGTCACCCTGCTTCACCGGTGGCCTTAAATGCACATGGAGGCTGAATGCCCTGGCACAGCCGAATTTCTCCTGCACTCAAAGGCCCCTTCACCGACAATGACGAATTCGAAAACGGAGACATCTTCCAAAGGCACACATTTGAATGGGGTGAGAACAATAGCGTCATCCTTGAACCAAGGGGCGGGCAGAGTGACTGCTTCAAGTGTCTGGTTTCTATTCTGTGTTTTAGTCATCTCAACGCTGCATTTGTACAAAGGAGCAAGAAGCGTCTCCCCGTATGTGCTGTCCAGCTGCACAGGCAGAGGCGGCCGGGTGGGGGGTGGCCCGCCCTGGGAGGCACAGCTGTTTGTAGAAAGCCACTGAGCCCACATGATGAAGTCCTCAGATGGGCAGGATTAGGGCCGCCCAGAGATGCCTCATAGTCCCTAGGACCCAGGAGTACATTACCTTTAGGGGGAAGGGGACTTTGCAGGTGTCTTTCAGATGTTGAGATGGGGGAATTATTTTAGATTATCTGATTGGGTCCTAAATGTAATCACGAAGATCCTCAAAATCAGTGGACCTTTCTTGACTGAGTTCAGAGTCAGGGGGAGAAGTAACTACAGAAAACTCAAGAAGGATGTGATGGTTATGGCTTTGCAGAAAGAGGAAAGGGTTCTTGAGCTGAGGGATGAGGGAGACCTTTATAAACAGAAAAAGGCAAGGGGACATTTTCCCCTAGAGGCTTCAGCAAGGAACAAGCCAGCTGATACCTTGACAGTGGCTTAGTGAGACGGAGATAGATTTCTGTCCTACAAAATCGTGAGATCATATGTTTGTGTTGCTGTATGTCACTCAACAGATGCTAACTGGCTAAAATGATAACAGAAGACTAACACACATATCCACTCTTCGGTTTCCCCCAAAACAAACTAACTTCTCATGAAAGGGCAGCCAGCTCACCTTCAGCTGCGGCTTTCTAGCACCAAAATGCTTACAGCCCAGGACACCTTTGACATCTCCAGAAATGGACTCGTTGTGACCCTAAGGACCATAGCTCACCAGACTCCTTTGTCCATGGGATTCTCCAGGCAAGAAGACTGGAGTAGGTTGCCACACCTTTGGGGGATTTTTCCAATCCAAAGGACTGTACTTGTACCTCTTATGTCTCTTGCAATGGCAGGTGGGTTCCTTATCATTGGCACCACCAGGGAAGCCCTAAATAACCAGTGCTGGATCCCAAAAGACAGCATGGGATACGGGAATATTCTTGGGGTTTTCAGTCAAATCTGCTGAGTTCAGATTCTGCTTTATTCATTCACTGGCCTTCTGGCCTTCAATGACCATGATCGGTTTAGTCTGAAAATCATAGCGTGTGACTTCTGCTTATGTTGAGGATCACACAAGACGGTGACTCTATTATCTAACTGTCACCACTGAAACCTCGGAGATGCTCAGTAAATTGTATTGTTTTTATTATTTTGCTGCTTTTCTTTAGTTTATGCCTTTATTTCCCCCCAAATATTGGAACTAAGTTATTCAGTTACTTCATATGAGTATCAGTGATAACTATCAATCCAATATTTCCTTTTATGAATTTCTGAAATTTTTATTAAGTAGTAGGTGGATATCATTTTAAAAAGTCAAATGGTAGCACAAGAATTGCCACACAAATAAGCAGAGTTCTCTACTCAACACAGACTCCAGACTTCTCTTTCTAGAGGCAAACATTTTTAATTTCTTTAGTCTTTTTGATGATATTTACCCCTCACTTTATAAATAATATTCTTATAATACCATTACATCTTGATTTTCTCTTTTGTACATACTGTTATATTTAAAATGAATAGCCAACAAGTATACGACTGTATAGCACAGGGAACTCTGTTCAACGTTATGTGGCAGCTTGGATGGAGAGAAGCTTGGTGAAGAATGGGTATATGTATCTGTATGTCTAAGTCCCTTTGCTGTCCACCTGAAACTATCAAAAACATTGTTAACTGGGTATATCTCACTATAAAATAAAAAGTTTAAAATAAATAAATTTTAACTTCCTAATTCAGAGAGTGATTTAGCTCTCTTCAAATATACACATACATGACTTCCTATGTAGCTTTAATAGAAACTTTCATAAATCATCAGTGTTTGAATAAGTTAAATACTGAGCCATTTATTGATTACAATTTTATATTCTTGGTGGTGAAGCTATTTTCCCCAAAGTAAATGACTATTTTAAAAATTATTATTTAGTTTGCTTAATTTTCTGTATCACTATTTATTTATCTAATTTTTATCTTAAAAATTGTAATATGGTTCACATTTAGTCAGACACTGGTGGTTTATCAGAATTCTTTATTTCCCTCAGAAATATCCATTCTCCATTTCTCTGTCATGCTTCAGTGAGATAGGCTGTTTCTGAGGCTGACTTCTCAGCTTTGACTGAGAAGTCTTCAATCTCAGCTCAGAATTTCTCTCTGCCTCCTTCTCTATCGCATCCCCTTGTCTTGAATTCTGTCTTTGTTATTATTGGTTTAATAACTTATTCTGTTGGAGAACAAACTAGTAACCTCCTAAGGCAGCTTATGGAAGTTCAAATTTCAATTTCTTTCATGTCTGGAAATTTCTTCATTTTGCCTTCATACTTAAGAGTCTGACTGGAAGTCATATTCTCTCGTGATAAGAAAGGCATTGCACATCTGTCGTCTAGTTTCATTATCACGGCTGAGAAACCCAATTTTACCACCATCTAGTTGTTTTTCTTTTCTCTTCTGTGAATGTACAGGATGCTGCATTTATTCCCTGTGTCGTGAAATTCTATGTTGACATGCCTTGATATGGATGGCTTTCTGGGAACTGTGCCAACCGCTTTGGAGAGATAGTTGTTGTTTAGCCACTAAGTCATGTCTGACTCTTTGTGACTCCGTGGAGTATAGCCTGCTAGGCTCCTCTGTCCATGGATTTTCCAGCCAGTACTGGAGGGTTTACCATTTTCTTCTCCAGGGGATCTTCCTGACAGAAGGATCAAACCCTTGTCTCCTGCACTGGCAGGTGGATTTGTTACCACTGGGCCATCTGGGAAGCCCTTGGAGAGATGGAATAGCTTTCAAATGGAAACTTACGTATTTTCATTCTGAAGAAAATTTCTTGTATTATATCTTGAAAAACATTCTTTTGTTTTCTATTCCTGAAGCTCATATGGAGAAAATACTGAGTTTCTTAAATTTATATATTTATCTTTATTACCACATTTTTATATACTTTAATTTGTTATTTATCTTGAAAATTTTCCCAATCTAATCTTTAATCTCTGTATTGGATTTTTTCCCTGGACTTTTGCTCTTTGAACTCCAAGGGTTCTATCTTATTCTCTGAATATTATTTCATTGTGTTTTAGTGTTTATTGAATGCAATATTTTTTTTATTTCACTCAGTATAATAATTATGTTTATTTGCAACTTTCTTCTGGTCAATGCAGTCTCCATTTCCGGTGGTTTTCTCTACTTGTTTGTTGTTTTGGTGATAATATTCCATGCTACGAGTTTTAATCTAACATCTGAAAGTACTTGGTTGTCAATTTTGACTTGGGAGCTTGCGAGTAAATACCTAAGAGGAAACATTGTATATTTGGATGGAGCCTGTCCACCACTGAGTCTCACTGTTGCTTAAATGGAAAGTCCCCTGGGTTAAGCACATGTAGTCTTTTCTCTCAGGTCAGTCAGTATCTCCTGAGAGGGTACCCAAGGATGGTGTCTAATTGCCAGTGCTGTGACTCAAGTGTGAGAATGTTATTTTTCAAAGACCTCTGATTTAGATTCCTATAATTTCCAAGGCTTGTTGAATTCATATAGAAACATAACCCAGTGTTTCATTTGTTTGTTTTCCACAAGAAACCTCTATTTTCAATACCTGTATTACATTAAAGAGTTATGGCTTCAAACTTTCTCAAAAGTCCAGAAACACAAGCAGTATTTTCTTGGCATCAATCTCCAGGGTCAAGGAGGAAGAGACCGAGGGATCAAGGTCATAAATAGGTGCCAGAATTTCTAGAGAGCAATGTGTCTGCATTTTCTCTCATCTGATCTTTTCAGTCACTTGTGGCAGTTCCCCTTACCCCAATCAGACAGACGAAGAAGCCAAGGTCATACGACCATATGGTGAGGTCACCTGTCCATGGCTGCATGGCTAATCAATGGTCAGAGCCGGTTCCAAGGGAAGGTCTGGCTAATTTCCTCTGTTCATCACCTTCCCGCTACTCCATATTCTATTCTTCTTGCTATAGCAGATTTACTGAAGATGCTTGTCTACATCAATACTTGGAGCTAGGAATCATACTTATCATTGCCACTTTATAACTGTGAAAGCCTTCATCACTTGGAGACTTGATATAACTTGATTAAGACCATGCCACTCATGGTGATAGAATGGGAATTCAAACTCAGTCACCCAGATTCCATAGACTGCAATCTGCACACTTTACCACTGGGCCATAAGCCGTCTTCTTTCTTTCTTCTCTTTATTCAAAAGTCTGATATGCTAATTGGTTAAAGAACAAAGTTCAAACTTTTTAGCAAAGCATGCAGTGTTCTTTATCTCTGGCCCCTGCAAATCTCTTGTCCCCCTTTCTTGCAAATTATATATGCACCAAATTCCTTGCAGATTCAGGAACCTGGCACACTTTCTCTTTTTATAGATTTTGCTTGTGTTGGTGGCATTCAAGCATCCAGGTCAGCCACACGTCTCAAGTTGCCTGGGCATTAAATTGACAGATTTTTCAAGACTTAGTAAGAATGTCAGCTTCCCTGGAATGATTGCTATGCCCCTTCCTTGCACCAGATGAAGACTCAACCCACGATGAATTGGGGGCTCACAGTAGGCTCCTCGGGAATCCAGCATATGCTTTGTATCACACACACACAAATGTCTATTCTTTATTCTCTTTTATTGGCTGACTATCTATCACCCCATATTATAAGGTCAAGAACTGTCTGGTCATCTCTACTTTCTCCATCTAAACACTTTGGCACTTAGAAAGTGCTTTAAAATATCTTCAGAAAAAAAAAAAAAGAGAGAAAGAGAGAGAGAGAAAGAGCAGGAGCAAGAGAAAAGACAAGAAGAATAAAAAATAAATAAAACATAAAATGTGAGCTGCAGTTGCTTGGCTGGTTCGAGTTTTTTTTTTTTTTATATTCATGTTAACACACATATAAATACTGGGAATTCCCGTTGCTAAATTCAAGTTTGCAAAGCTTTGGTCTTTCATAAGATTACATCATTGGAGAGGAAATCACTACATTTTTTAAAGAGGAGCCAGACCAAATACTGAGAAGTGTATAATGGGAGAGAAAATAATAAACTCCAGAAAGCAATTGCCATAAATGTAATGTTCACCTCCCCACAACACATGCATATGCCAAAAAGGCTCTGCTTTTGCTGAATTTGCAGTAGCTAAAGTCATTAATTAAAACCATGTCCAAATCTACATCGACCAGGATAATAATGCCAATAAGATTAACCATGCTAATCCATCTTTTATAACAGTTTTAAATACAAAAATAATAATAATAAAAATAAATCAAATGGAAGAAGAAAATGTAGGCAGACATAGTCCTCTAACCACTAAAAAAAAACTTTTTAAAAAAGATGATTAAATAAAAAAAGAAAGAAAAGAAAACTTCCAAAGTGGTTGAACCAGTTCATCGTGGTCTGTTAAGGAAAACACATTTTTTTGTGTGTCGTATGGGAAGGCGTTTCTCATGGTATGGTCTAGGCATTCTCTCCAAAGTATGCTGTGTGAAACATTCTCAAGCTTTATTTAGCATCAGGTCATATTCCTCCTTCCAAGGTTGACCACTTGTTGTAAGAATAGATTACGCTGAGCAGTTTGTTCTGAGATGGGCCCACCCCTTTAAAGCCAGGATGGAGTATGTTAAGTTGAAACCAGCCAAACACACGGTGGAAAGAGTAAAGACCACCTTCCTGCAAGTTAAAAAAAAAAATCAAGAGATGGTCATCCTTCTACCATCTGTGTTCTTGCTGCATTTCCCAAGCCAAAGTCCGAGACAAGTCCTAGGCCTTGTAAGGCTCTTGAAGTCTTAAATCTTCCTCACTAGGCCCTTCGCTCTCACACCATGATGCACTGTGAATCCTCTCTGGCCCCATTACAGATCCTTTCCCGGAGGGCAAGTGGAAAACCGGGCAAGGTTTTAGGTTTGTGTAAAGTCCTGCTGAGAAACCCTAACATTTGATGCTTCTGGCTCCATGAAAGAGTGTTTGAAGTAGATTCCAGGTACTAAAAGTTAAAAAAAAAAATATCTGATTTTTCTCTTACATGCTGAAGGGAGGGGGACTGGTTATGGGAGTCTGACTTTATGTCTGTGTGTCTCATATTATAAGAAATCTTGAAGTTTTGATAGACTTAATCCTTACCACAGGAGCATATAAAATAGCAGAGTTAAACTGCCAGCAAAAACCAGGGCCACACCAGGAAAGCCGTGGGCTTTCAAGTGGCTACCTGCCATGTCCTGCCTGGCAAATTCCCAGCTAATGAATGAATGCTCAGTATCCCAGTCTATCAAGCTGGACTTGGCTTTGCCCTGGTCCAGGTGAGGTCTGAGGTGGCCATCACTATTCAACACACCATCTTTCTTGGACGAACTTCTCTATCCTGTGGAAGATGCACACGTGAAGAGAAACTTTTGCTGGAACCCATCTCTGCGTTCCCAGTGCCCTTGTAGGCCTTACCGGTTCTCCTGTGTATGTGCGTGTATTTGTCAGTACTTTCCTCCTACCAAAGTGTCTTTACGAATTATGACAACTCACAGATCTTTCTTTGTCTTTTCCTAGTTGCTGCCGTTCAGACCGATTTTCGTCTTGCATATGATTTTAATACAAGCTCTTGTAATATGATTACATTAACTGTTGAGCAATATCGCCTCAGCACAACCAAACCACAGGGCTTTTTTTAACTGCACTGGGAATGCCAGGGCTGGATCCACACTTTCAATTCTCCATTAAAGTTCAGGAAGGAGAGGTTGGCTTTAAAGCTGTGTGTAACTGTGCATTTGGATGGCTGGGTATAATGGCTCAGGAGAAGGGCATGGTGGGGAGGTAAATATTGCTTTTTTTTTTTTGGACTCAAAGTAAATTTTCCTTCTTCCCTTCAATGATTCTAGTGACTTCCTGGAAATGTGCCCTCTTTCAAGTTTGGCCTTTGGAAGTTTGGATAAAAGTGAGTTCTTTCCTTTTACCAGTTTTCCAGAAGGGAATTCTAGGAGAACTGTGAATTGTGGCTAATGGACAGAGGGAAGGGAAATAATCTGCTGTGGTTTATAGGAAGGAATGCCTCTGAATAAGATTCTGAAGGTCAAATTATGATGATTATGATGACAACGATGATGACAAAGAAAAGAAGAGGAGAAGGAGGAGGGGAAGGAGATTATTCCATTCACCCATGAGTGTGCGTGTTTTAAAACTGTGTGTGATCAGTATAGAAACTTTATATTCCAATTGTCTTATTCGGTGATTTCGGAACAGTGTGATGTCAGAATTTCCATGCCATTGTCTTTAATAAAACAAAAAGCATTCTACAATCCCACTAATGAAAAAGTATAGCCTCTACACTGCCTCTTGACATGGAAATACTCCAAGAATTGATCTTCTCAGACTGTGTACCTAGAATTTTTCTTTTGGCTCAGAAAATATCACAATCCTGTCATCGAGGGAGGATGTGTATATGTGGAGGGGTTTTATACTGGAGGTGGCAGACATAACCTAAGGTATATTCTGATTAGGGAAACAGCACAAGCCACTCAAAGCTTTTGGTCCATTCTCAAACCCTCAAACCCAAATGGATAGGATGTTTTGTTTATTTATTTTTCTTAATCTTCACTTTTTTTTCTCAACACATTATGAGTGTACAAAAATGAATATATACATATATAAACACAGATTTTTTTCTTGTTGTTCCAGGTTCACGTCTGATGCTCTTTGCTTAGCTTAGAGAGGATGCATCTGATGAGGGTGGCTAAAGGTAACCATTCTTATAACTCAAGTGCAGATGTTAATGATTTTGATGCTTAAAAAAAAGAGTTGCTCATGGATCTGCCATTAGTATGATTTCATTCTCTCCCATTCTCCCGTCTTCTTGTCCTTTGATATCAGGGCAGGAATCTCTTCTGTTCTGAGCTGATGTCATCTGGAAATGCTCTCTTTGCTTGTTCTGGGAGCCATGGCCTGTTTCCAGACAAGAACACATTTCTGAACACCCCTACAGGACTTCTGTGGTCAGTGGCCCTGGTCTGCCAAGATGAAGGGGACTCTGGCTTCCGGAATATTAACACCAGCTTGTGCCAATGACAGGCCAGGTATTGCTGTCCAGGGACCCATAGTTGGGACCTGCTGAGGAGACCCATGGTTTTAAAATGCCTTGGGAGATGATTTATCTTAAAGTATCCTTGAACTTGCTTTCTTATTTCCCAAAAGGGTTAAGAGTGCCTCCTTGTAAAGAGCCAAACAATGATGAAGACACGCTATAATATTTTCTTTTGATTACATATGAAGACCAGAAGCAGAGGAACAGTGACGTGCCAGTGAAGTTTAACAACCAGAACTCTGGGAAAAACAGCTGAATGGTTGTTGTTCAGTTACTAAGTCGTGTCTGACTCTTTGTGATCCCATGGACTGCAGCACATCAGGCTTCCCTGTCCTTCATTATCTCCCAAAGTTTGCTCAAACTCATGTCCATTGAGCCAGTGATGCCTTGACTGGTAGCAGTTTTGACTATTTCCATGGTGTAATAGTCAAACTCACCATGGCTGACTTCAAGCTATCTCCCTTAATGTGAATTTGGAAAGAGGTGCCTGTAATTGGCTCTTATAAGTCAGGACTGAAATGGAGCAGAATCCTATGGTCCTTGCCCCTGCCTCCAAACTCCCCAGTCCTCAGCCTGCCTTTTGCTTGTGGAAAACTTTAGTCAAAGAACAACTTTAATCAGATAAATGAGAACATGCAGAAATGAAGGAAAACAGTCAAAGGAGACTAATTAATAATAATGTAGTCATTAAGCATAGGAGAAGGCACTGGCACCCCACTCCAGAACTCTTGCCTGGAAAATCCCATGGACGGAGGAGCCTGGGTAGGCTGCAGTCCATGGGGTCGTAAAGAGTCGAACACAACTGAGCAACTTCACTTTCACTTTTCACTTTCATGCATTGGAGAAGGAAATGGCAACCCACTCCAGTGTTCTTGCCTGGAGAATCCCAGGGATGGATGAGCCTGGTAGGCTGCTGTCTATGGGGTCGCACAGAATCGGACACGACTGACATGACTTAGCAGCAGCAGCAGTCATTAAGCATAGTCAAGGACCTTTGTTCTTTCTCAAGGGCTATAGACATTATTCTGAGCCATATTCTGTGAATTGTCTTATAGGTACTGAAATCCCAGGTGGAGAAATTAACTCATGATGACCAGACTGTACCCATGACATCAGCTGCCACAGTTCTCAGAACGGGTCTCAAAGATACGGAAACAAACCGAACTTGGAACTGAAGATTAACTGTACCTAAAACAATCAAGATGACACTAATCAGACCACCAATGATCAATTTGAAGATGGCTGTCAGAGCTGACTGTGCTGCTTCTGCATGTAGCCGCCTCCTTCAGTCTATAAAAGCTCTCGTCCCACTTGTTGTCAATGGCAGGAGTTGGCCTTTGGACAGATGTCCACCTTCTCACCCAGTTGCCTACATCTGAAAAAGAGCAAATTTTCCTTTCCACCAACCTGGCCTGTTTACTGGCTTTTGGATGGCGAGCAGCTGGACCCTACCCCATTCGGTAACAGGATCAACTTTAGCACAGCCACTGCTTTAGGCTGTGGAATAGCAGATGAAGAGAGCATGGAGTTTGGAGAACAAAGAGCTGGCTTGGATTCCAAATGTACTTTTTCCTGACTCAAGTATTGCTAAGCTACTTTTGGATCCTCTGTTGTTCAGTTGCTAAGTCATGTCCATTGAGTCGGTGATGCCATCCAACCATCTCAACTTCAGTCATTGCCTTCTCCTCCTTCCCTCAATCATTCCCAGCATCACAGCCTTTTCCAATGAGTCAGCTCTTCACATAAATGGGCAAAGTATCAGAGCTTCAGCATCAGTCCTTCCAGTGAATACTCAGGGTTAGTTTCTTTTAGGATTGACTGTTTTGATCTCCTTGCTGTCCAAGGGACTCTCAAAAGTCTTCTCCAGCACCATAATTCAAAAGCATCATTTCATTGGTGCTCAGCCTTCTTTATGGTTCAACTCTCTGCTGCAGCAGCTGCTGCTGCTAAGTCGCTTCAGTCGTGCCTGACTCGACTGTGTGTGACCCTATAGATGGCAGCCCACCAGGCTCCCCTGTCCCTGGGATTCTCCAAGCAAGAACACTGGAGCAGGTTGCCATTTCCTTCTCCAATGCATGAAAGTAAAAGTGAAGTTGCTCAGTCGTGTCCGACTCTTAGCGACCCCATGGACTGCAGCCTACCAGGCTCCTCCGTCCAGAGGATTTTCCAGGCAAGAGTACTGGAATGGGGTGCCATTGCCTTCTCCGAACACTCTGCTAGTACCTTCAAAAAATAGAAGAATGTGAGCTTTTCCAGCTGAGTGTAAGCTTAATAAGGAAACGCATGCGGAAGTTTTCTCTGGCAAGCGCATTGTCTTCATCTGGACTCACCTGAGAGGTGCGTGGGCTGCTCCAAGGGTGCCACTGGATTCCTCTCAGTTTTTCCTACTGTGCCTTCTCACGTGTAAAATGCAAAATAGTTTTAATTTACAAAATAAAAACTGTCTCTGAGAAGTGAAGAAATCCCCTCATAAAACTCACCCGCTCTCGTCTGCATTTCTACACAGCCTTTTCATTGCAACTTCTGTGAGATGAGAAAGTATTTATTATATATTAATGGATATCCCTTTGGAATTTTTTTTTAAAGGGAATTTCCTAAAGAGAGAAAGGTGGCAAGATCCTTGTGCTATACCAATTCAAGTATTAATAACATCCTTTTATCTCGTCCCATCAGTTAAAGAATGATGGACTGTATACAAAAGGCATTCTTGTGTTCTCTGAACACAGGATTGATTGCTTTCTGGGAGCTGTGAAGACAAGCTAGCCGTGTCATTGGCTTATTTATTTACATTCCACTTCTAAGGAAGTAAAACCTAAAGGTCATGAATTGAGGATTGCAGGATGCTGGCTTCTCCCTCCATCTCTTCCATTTACTGCATGGCTGGCCTAGGTTGAGGTCTTCTTTTCTCCAGGAATCAGAAGAACCTCATCTGGAAACAAAGAATATTCATAAATTCCTCATTGAGTCTGTGTGTGTGTTTGCAAGACAGAATGCAGATAGTGAGTGCAAACTCCCAGAGGGCAGAGTCTGCCTCTCCCAGCTTTTCACCTTCAGTATACATCTAGCTGCAATTTTGTTCCTATTTGATTAATAAGTTGGTCAAGAGTCCGGAACAAAAACCACCAACAGAATACACTTAATAAGTGTCAGTGGTATTGAATCCAGTCCCTAAGAGCCTGTAACAACCTCCTCAGACTTCTGGAAAATGACAGCTCTATGGTTGTACCATTTCCAGATCAAGAGAGACACGTATTTCTTCATTGTGAGCTTACTTTCAATGTGAAATGACTTCTCCAAAATAACCACCACAAGCAGCTAATAAATTGGGAATAAATCATGTACAACACTGCAAACTGCATCCCTAATAATCTGTCATACATACATCTACTCTGGATCATGCAAGCCAACCATGACACCTTGATTTAATTGGGCCAATGAGTGGTGGCATATGCATTATGGTGGTCTCATTGACATCTTTTGCACCCAAGGAATCAAATTAAAGCCTACTTGCATATTAAGCACTATGTGGTCCTTTCTCCCCTGGAAGTGAACATGTGTTGCTATAAGCCTGGGCTTGACGGCATGGGAAGAGAATCTTGGGGTGCAGTGGTGAGGCCAGGCAATATCCTACTGATTTCAGTGGGACCGTGTATTCTTTGAAATGATCTGCCATGGTCCCGGATGGTCTCTTTCTCGGTCCAGCTGCAGTGCTAATAAAAGTGCTTCGTAATAATGACCTAATTACATGCGGGGGCCTGAAATATTGCCACATATACTGTATCTTCTCCATCTTTGCCTCCGAACCACTTTGATGCTCTCTACTAGGAACAATACCAGAGCCACCCAATCAGATGACCTCGGCCACACCTTAGCTGTGCTCAGGAATGCTAAGCTGGCCAATTCCATCTCATTTAGCGTCAGAAGGGCAGTTTAATTCTAGCTGCTTCAGTCCTGGGTCTCGGAGAGCAGAGTATCAAAGCAGTGCTGAGACAAACATCAGATTGAATACATTTTGTACCATCCTTCTCGAGGAGAGGTTAGCGTGCTGGTCTCTGCCATTGGAGGGCAGGGCAGGGAATGGAATCATCACGGGGTCCTTGGGAAGGGGAAGCACAGAGGAACTTGCTCTTCCTCCTTCTCTGAGGGCTGCTTGGCTGTGTCCAGCAAGCCCACCTCCCCGTGGTCATGCCTGCCCCTGCCTGCATTATGCAAATCAATCTCTCCTACAAGCTTCTATTCACTGGCGGGCAGGAATCTCAGCCTTCCCAAGCCCCAAGCCTGGAAGCTGAGCAGCTCTAGGCAATTATCTGTTTTGAAGGAATACACTGATTTGACATTCTTAAGAAGTCACAGACGTCTGATTTCATAATATAATTTGTAGAAGTAAAAAAGGCAAGTTAAACATTTGCTTACACATATCATGTTTACATGTGTTCAAAGAACTTTCCAAAACTTTGCAGTCTCATCCAACTGCATCTTTTTTAAGCTCGCTTCGCTCTTGTAGGTTTGCAAACAAATTCCACAGCACATTCAACCGCAAATTGATTTACTTTTGGGGAAACTCCTTGAGTTTCGCGACTTTCTTCTTGCTGTTTAACGTACACACAGATGCAAAAAAGAAAAAACAATCTCCTAACACAGGAACACAAATCTGGCATCCGGAGGAGTCGATTTTTTCATTTATTCTCAAAGTGAAGGGAAAGCAGCAATGGATGAGATCCAGATTGCCAAGGAGTGTGCAAATGACTTCTTGGTCCCCGCTGGCGGTGTGACTGACAGCGCATCTCAGGGCAGGGTGGCGGAGGGAGACGGGAGCGTCCCCACACAAGGGAAGACCATTTGTTTAGCATGTAACCTGGGTGTCCGGCCTTCCGTCACTCAGTGAAGGGCATCACCACTCTCAGGCGTTCAACTGCATTGTCTCTGGTATCTCCCATTGAGTAATCAGTCCCTGAGGCTGAGTCCCACTGAATAGGAATCCTGTCTCCTGCCTCTTGAATTTGCTTCTTCATCCCTGATACTTTAGCACTTGGATTCTGGCAATAACTTCCCCCCAAACTGTGCAGACCCAGCCTCCTTCTGTCCCATACATGCTCCTCATTGCTACCAGAGAGAGAAATACAAGCTGTCCATCCGACCCCAGGGACATCCTTGTTAAACTTACAAGGACTCTCCCTCCTTCAGGATAAAGGGTCAACTCCACAGCATAACTTTGGAGGCCCTTTATGATCAAGCCCCTGCTGTCTTTGACTCTGATTTCCATAAGTATGTCTCAAGCTCCAACCAAATTCTGGGTAGGTGTCTTTCTGTGTATCCCACAGGGCCTTTGCATATGCTGTTCCGTTGACCATGAATAACCTCTTACCATTTTCACCCGGAAGACACCTACTCATCCTTCAAAATCAGCTCAGATGCCATGTATGGATCATTCCTGAGTGCCCCCCAGAACAGGGTTAAGACTTTCTTTCCCTTGTCCCTGGCATCCTACGCTTCTCTACACTAGCATCTGTTATTCTCTATAATCACTTGCCTCTTCACTGATGCATATCTCACTAAACTTTAATTTTCATGAGACTGAGGTGGTGTCCATCATGAGATTTGAAATCTGTGTCTTTTAGCACCGCATTTTGATCACTTTTCTACATACAACAAACACAGTTCCTGGAATGCAGTAGGTGCTGCAGAAAAGGTTCACACAAATAAATGGCTACATGAAGGAGACAGGTCATGAAGTGGACTGGTGAGCAGTAGCTCAAAATGGGATGGCTCAGGCCCTTCTGCCTAGCAAAGGTGCCTCCTAAAAGAGCCCAGATTTATTACACAAAAGTCAGGCCACTGAATGCTGCGAACTCCGTAGGCAGTGGGTAGGAAAATCACTTCCTCAGGGGCCTGAAATAAAGGCAACATCATTGCATCATTGCATTGGCCCCAATCTTTAGACATTACCCTTCTTACACACCTACCACTGCATTGGACGGCTTGATTTTCTGCTGATGCTGGAGGGGGCCTCAGAGAAGCTGAGGGTGTAAAGAGAGGGCTAACACCTGGAAGGGAGCCCACGGGAGAGCCAGAGAGCTGGAGAGAGGATGGCGGGGTGCCCCCTCCTGCAGCTGAGCTGGCCCAGGGCTTACTGGACAAGGATCTCTCATCTGTACGGTGCCAGCTTCTCCTTGGCTGGAGTTTCAGAATACCCCCTGCCCTACAGTCTGTGCCGTGAGAGGGGATGGAGACCTTACTGACTCCCCACCCCCACCCAGCTGGGTATCTCCTCACTTTAAAGTCACCTCTCTCAGTTTGGCAAAGATGCCAAAGGCCTGGCCACTGACGACAGGCTCCATGGAAAGCAGCCTTCACGGAGCACAGTGAAGGACGCCAGAGTTTACCAACAAACAGGACTTCCAATCTGCCTGACTTCTGTCCCTGAGTAAAGGAGCATCTGCCCAGCCTCCCACCTTCCAAGGTTTGCAGTTCTGTTTCTTGTGTGTTTGCTTTCTGAGAAGTTTGTAAGTATCCCAGTGTCCAGGCCATAAAGGCTGACTCCGGAAAGATCTCGCTGGATTATAACCTGGTTGGCAGCTGGCTGCCCCGGGCCGTCCTTGTCTCCAGCCAGAGCTCTGCCATTAAGGCTTGGAAAGCCGCAGCGCTAATAGGAACCAGGCAGGGAAAGTGAAGCTGAAACCAGGAATGTGTGGCCAAGGCTTCCAGCTCTGCTCAGCTGTGTGGGGCCCGGCTCAGTCACGCATTGCTGCAGCTGGGTCGCTCCAGACCAGGGCGTTGGCAACTGGGTGCCTGGATTCGGCCCCCAGTGTTTTCTAGGTGCTTTTGTCCAGGCTTTTGGTTCCCAGACACCCCTTCTTGGTTCCTGGGAGGCAGCCTGGTGTTGAAACCCCAGCCCCCTTGGGACTCACAGTCTATTCTTCAGCCTGGTCCTTGCAGGCATTTGGAGTGAAGGGTGTGGAAGAGCCCTGGATACAGTAGAGTTATTTTGGCCAAGGGCTCGCTCTGCCAGATCTGCAAACCTCAAGGTGTAACTCATGGACCAGAAGGAAGCAGGCGTGGACACTGACCATCAACATGGTCACCTAATGGGATCATGGACAGAAAATTAATTGCAGGCTACCAAGGATTGATGCTTTAGAATTATGGTGCTGGAGAAGACTCCGAAGAGTCCCTAGGACAGCAAGGAGATCAAACCAGTCAATCCTAAAGGAAATCAACCCTGAATATTCATTGAATGACTGATGCTGAAGCTGAAGTTCCAATGCTTTAGCCACCTGATGTGAAGAGCCAACTCATTGGAAAAGACCCTGATTCTAGGAAAGCTTGAAGGTGGGAGGAGAGGGGGGCAGCAGAGGGTGAGATGGTTGGATGGCATCACTGACTCAATGGACATGAGTCTGAGCAAACTCTGGGATATTGTGAAGAACAGGGGAACCTGGTTGCTGCAATTCATATCTCAAAGAGTCAGACACGACTAGTGATTAAACAACAACAACAACAGCACATCAATCCAACTTCAAAAGCCCTCACACAACTGTCCTTGGAAGAGTCACCTACACGCACGCCACCTAAGAACTCTGATGTCACTGAGGAGCTCAGTTTGAATGCCCTTTAGAAGCATCACCTTCTAAACTCCACTTCAGGTAAAGAATCTGCCTGCAATGTTGGAGACCTGGGTTCGATCCCTGGGTTGGGAAGATGTCCTGCAGAAGGGAAAGGCTACCCACTCCAGTATTCTGGCCTGGAGAATTCCATGAACTCTATAGTCCATGGGGTTGCAAACAGTTGGACACAACTGAGCGACTTTCACTATCTATAACTGTCTAACCTTCAGCCTCCCTGTAGGTCTGACAGCTCTCGCTGCAGGCTGGACTGCCCATCCTGGAAGCTCTGTGCTGCCAAGGACAACACAACTGCTCTGGCCAAGGGGGTGCCAAGCTGGGGGTGGGGTGGGGGGCTGGGGCAAGAACTTTGGGAAATCTTAATACTGTTGCAGAGCATTGGTAGCACAGACAGTTAAGAATCTGCCTGAAATGTGGGAGACCTGGGTTCGATCCCTGGGTCAGGAAGATCCCCTGCAGAAGGGAATGGCAGCCCACTCCAGTATTCTGGCCTGGATAATTTCAGGGACAGAGGAGCCTGAAGGACTAGTCCATGGGGTCACAAAGAGTCGGACACGACTGAGCAACCAACACAACGACAACAACAATACTGTTCAGATCATGACTAACCCTCAGGAGCTGAGGGAAGTGGAGGCTGGGAATGGGGAGAGGGTGTCTTCAGGACCTGGAATATACATAGTACTAAGTTAAGTGAATGGCCTACCACTGGCTAGGTTCTCTAATTTTTCCTTTGTACCTGCTATTTGGGTTTGTTTTTCCATGGAAAAGCTGGCGTGATTCATACAACAGAGTTGGCAAGTGAATTGACAGCATGCATGGGAGGTGCTGTCTCATTACCTGCGTGCATGTGCGTGTGTGTAGAATACTTGTAGATTTGAGATAGGTATAGATATAGATACATATTTTTATAATCATGAAAGAGAATTTATTCTTATTGTAGGAGACTTGGAAGACATTAAATAGGTCAGTTCAGCTCAGTGGCTCACTCATGTCTGACTCTTTGCAACCCCGTGGACTGCAGCACTCCAGGCTTCCTGTCCATCACCAACACCTGGAGCTTGCTCAAACTCATATCCAACAAGTCAGTGATGCCATCCAACCATTTCTTCCTCTGTCACCCCCTTCTCCTCCTACCTTCAATGTTTCCCAGCATCAGGGTATTTTCTAAGGAGTCAGTTCTTTGCATGGTGGCCAAAGTATTGGAGCTTCAGCATCAGTCCTTTCAATGAATATTCAGGACTGATTTCTTTTAGAAATGACTGGTTTGATCTTCTTGCAGTCCAAGGGACTCTCAAGAGTCTTCTCCAACATCCAGTTCAAAAGCATCAATTCTTCCGTGCTCAGCTTTCTTAATGGTCCAACTCCCACATCTATATACAATTACAGAAAAAAACATAGCTTTGACTAAATGGACTATTAAATTGGTAAGAAAATGAAAATCATTCATGATTGCATCATCCAGAGACTTACATCTTAACATATTTTGCTCTGCTAGCAAATATTATTTTACATGTTTGAAGTCACACTGAATACATGATCACATCTGGCTTTTTTTTTTTTGTTGTTTCATCTAATGTTGTGTTGTAAGTAGGTTTTATGCCCCCTGCCCAGGACATAATTCTATTTTAGCTTAATTTTCATTTTGTTTAATAAGGATACATTTTTTCATTTTATCTGAGTAAGAGAGAGCAGGAACACTGATTCTGGACAAGAATTCGAGCAAACTCTGGGAGATGATGAAGGACAGGGGAGCCTGGTGTGCTGCAGTCCATGGGGTCACAGAGAGTTGGACACAACTTGGTGATCGAGCAACAACAGCAAAAAGAGAACAGAAACTCTGAATTTCTTTTAAATGTTTTTCAGCTGTTGGTATTTGTTCACTCTCTGGATTTCTGCAGCCTTTTGGTAGTTTGAACAAAGAAAGAATAAAGTCACCTGCTATCCATGCCCAAACTATAGGTCAAGTGTGTGAAAGGAAATTAACCACACAGAGCTGAATGGTAGTCTGATCTTCTTATAGCAGAGTCATGTGAGGCCCGAGGAGGCAGAGGAGGACTCTGGTGCCACAAAGAGTCAGAGGGCAGAAGCAGAGGTGGAGGGTCCTGCTCCTGACAACTCTGCCGAGGGGCTGCAAGCGTGTTTAACTTCCCATTAGCCATTTTACTGCCGTGTTTATTCTTTCATTCCTGTACAGAAATCCATGCGTAAGCGATAACCTTGCATGTCAAGCATACGTAATCATGGTGTTTCTTAACCAAATTGAAAACATTCAGACCAGGGCCAGATAGGAGGGTGGTGGGGTATTTTCAATTGTTCATGCCAAAAATGGGACAGAGACACTGTTTTCTTTCTTTCTTGCATGCGTGTGAAGTTTGAAAGAAGGATATACTAGGGTGTGGAGTAATGGAATAAAAGGCAAACTTAATCCTATTTTGACATCAAGCCTTCACTTCATTTTGCTAGGACTGGTTTGAAAAACAAAACAAACCTTTGCTTGGCTAAGCACCCAACTTGCCAATTTGTAGATCTGTATGTAGGTGTGCACACACATAATGGCTCGCTTTATCCAGGGACTCTTGGGAAATTTTCAAGTGATACTCTTTCACGAGCTCCTCGGTGTCACGTACCATCTCAGACAAGTTACATCCAAAGACCAGTTATGTCCTAGGCCTGCAGCCAGGCTCTTTGTATCCATATGTCAGTGGAAAAAGGGGATAAATGATGAGCAGTCAAGACAGACATATGGGGGGAATGATTTCTGTTTTGGGTGTGTGTGTACTCAGTTCTCAGTCAGGGTCCAACTCTTTGCAGCCCCTTGGACTGTAACCCGCCAGGCTCCTTTGTCCATGAGATTCTCCAGGCAAGAATACTAGAGTGGGTTGCCGTTTCCTTCCTGACCCAGGGATGGAAATCGTGTCTCTGGAAGCTTCTGCATTGTCAGGTGGATTCTTTACCACTAAGCCACCTGAATAATTTCTTATGTATCCTAAAGGGTGATCATTCTACTGAGAGATGTTAATGAAACAGAGATGGATTTTGTTGTCATGTAGCTGGGTGGCCTTGGCAAGCCCGTCTTCACTCAGTGCTTCAGTGTCCCCAACTTTAAAGTGAAGCCAGTGGCAGTTTCTGCCTGTGAGGCTGTTGTAAGAGGTCGGTGTGACCATGAGCATCCTACCTGCATGTATCAGGTACTCACCAAAGAGAAATCAGAGAAAAGAAAAATGCAAGCGTAGTTATCATTAACCCAGTGAAGGACTCCGCGTGACAATAGCACATCTGATTCTGATTCACAGCCATCCTGGTGACTTTTCCCATGTGTGAACTTCCACAGCCCAGGGATTGTACTTGGGCTGTGAAAGTATGAAAATCAGAAACTCATCACAACACCGTCATACTGAATATCTAGGCGTCAGGGTCTAAACATCTTTTCTCACCAACAGTTAGAGGTGTCGGAGGTTTGAGAGGAGGACCGACCTGCCCACGTTCACGTGCTGAGTAGGAAATGAGTCATAGTCGAAGCCAAAGCCAACTAAAGTCTTGTCCTATCCTCTGGGTACCACACCACACTGCTCCTCATCCTCTCCCTCAGGGAACTGGTGAGTGGATTCTCTGAGATGATGCTTGCAAGTCAGCCGACAGAGGACCAGCTGCTGCCTATACCTACCAGGCATTCTTCCAGGCACAGTTACTGGTCACACAGTATGGGCCAGGATCTCTAGTGGGCACTGGGGAGTAGAATCGAATAAATCCCCATCATATTTTAAAAGATTCTATAACCCAGCGGAGAGAAGTCTGTGTAGACAGCAGATGAAGCACAGTACAGTGCGGATTGGGGAAAGGAGGCTTTCTATGCTTCCTGACCACCTCATCTTTTCTCCTGTCTAGATCACTCTCCTGCATCTCAAACTTCTTGGTGAGATCTTGGCTTGGACAGAACCTTCAACTTTCATGTCCCGTTTAACTCAGATGGTAAAGAATCTGCCTGCAATGTGGGAGACCTGGATTCAATCCCTGAGTCGGGAAGATCCCCTAGAGAAGGGAATGGCAACCCACCCCAGTATTCTTTCCTAGAGAAGCCCATGGACAGAGGAGCCTGGTGGGCTCCAGTCCATGTGGTCACAAAGAGTCCAACACAACTGAGCGACTTTCACACACTTGACTTTACCCACAGCATTCTCTGCTTACTTACTTTCCTACACCTACTGAAGCCTTTTTGCCAGAAAGTCTTCCTCCTTCCTGAAATTCCAGGGAAAAGCTACACAACCCATTTTGAACAAATGACCTTTTGGTCCTACAGTTGCTTTATATCTCAGTCTTGGCTTATTTTCATGGTTGTATTGACAGTGTAGGGTTATAAAACTCAAGTGTTCCATTTATCCCAGCAGAGTCATCAGCACACAGTAGGCAGTTAGCAGGTGTGTTTTGATTTACCAGCTCTGAAGTCTCCTGAAAGTGAATCAAGGGGGAAAATGCAACTTTGGAGAGCCAGGAGCCAGGACTGCAGAGCCCAGCTGATCAGAGCGCACTATCTCCAACAGTTTGTGTGCCTAACAGGTTCCCTGAGATGTGATCAATGAGTCAGATCCAAGAGAGCCTTCAGGACTCTGGGCAAGCCTGGTTCAGTTGGTTGTGAGGTGAAAGGCAAGGGCAAGCTTGTGGTGTGCTTGAAACAGAATTCATCAGCACAGCCTCTCCTGATGAGCAGACTAGCTCCGTGTTGGAATAGAATGTGGAATCAGTCTCCTCCGTCTAAGTGGCCAAAAAGATAGGGTTGTGTTTGCTGGTTTGGGTCAGATTTGATAGCAGATGCCCTCTTTGCCCTTACTGATGGATGGATGTGTTTTGCCAATTCCTTCACTGTGTGAGGCTTCTTGTACCGTCAAGTTGTCCTGCTGAATCTTTAAGTATCAATCTCCATCAAGGGAGCAAAGAACATTCTCATGTGAGTGAAACTCGCATGAAACATTTGCTTCCATCAGCTTTGACCCTGTTTGATCTTTATACCAGACTCAGTATATTCAGCATCTGGGCACTGATTCATTTGAAAGGGGGAGATCTGATGACTTCACCATCAGCCTGGTCCCTAGGAAGCTCAGAGGTGTGGTGCCAGCTGAGTCTTGATGGTTCTGCTTATAGCCTAACCGAAAGAAAGATCTGGATGATTTTTTTAATTGAAGTATAGCAGATTTACAACGTTGTGTTAGATTCTGGTGTACAGCAAAGTGATTCAGTTACGCGTATGTATACATATTCTTTTTCATGTTCTTTTCCCTGATGGTTTATTACAGGGTATTGAATCAAGTTCCCTGTGCTATATAGTAGGACATTGCTGTTCATCTATTTTATAGATAGTAGCTGGCATCCGCTAATCCCAAACTCTTAATTTATCGCTCCTCCACCCGCTCCCCCTTGTTTTCTATGGCTGTGAGTCTATTTCTGTTTCATAAATAAGTTCTTTTGTGTCACATTTTAAATTCCACATGTAAGTGACATCATATGGTGCTTGTCTTGATGTAAGAAAGATCTACACTAATGTTGATGCCTAGAGATCATGGTGGTCCCTTTGGTGTGAGAGCAGTGACTATGTTCACAGATCTGGGTGGAGGGTGTATATTGAATATATTCCATGAAAGGTTCCTCTGGGCAACAATAAAACTCCAGGAAGGAGTTTCCTCCTTGTTTCCATTCACTTAGCACAATCTGCTTACATGGCAGATGTGTCAGGACCCATGTGGAGGGTTAATGAGGAATAAATTTATAGGGCAGTGCCTCTGTCTTTAAGATACTCAGGTTGCCCAGCAAGCTTGGGATGACCATACTCCATACAATAAAGGAGGGTTTAACAGAGATCCATAAGGTATGGAATGGCTCAGGCTTCGAGGTCAGATGGATACTGGGTCCCAAACCCAGACCTACCTTAATTCGGCTATTTGTCCTTGGGTTTAGTTTTGCTCCCCAAATCTTTCTTTTTTATTCTTCTTTTTTAAGTCAAATAATTATTAATTTGAGATTTTTTTCTTTCGTAACATGTAATAGTAGGTATTGTGTGCCAAGCACTTAATGCCTAATACCTGCTAAACACACCTGGATGTTATTGTTACCATCATGTTTTATTATTGATACTTTTATCACCATCATCATCATCATCATCTCTATTTAGTGGATGAGAAAAGGCTTCATGGTAGAGGAACAATCAAGTAACATTTTGAAAACCAGGCAAGGATTGTCAAGGTGCCTGAAGGCGGAAGCACAACCGAGAGAGAAGAGTTTGTGCAAAGACTCAAAAGTGTGGTGGGGTGGGTGGGAGGACTGGGCTACTTTATGGGATCAGCAACCACTGAAATGCTGAAGGAAAAGATGGATTTCTGGATGAACTGGGGCCAAAGGGGTGAGTATATACATCCTTAAAGAACTGAGTTGTGGCCTAATAGATGATGATCAAACCATGAGACGTTTCAAATGGGATGGCAAGAAAGTAAGGAGAAGTTACTGATGACATTGGATCAAAGCTTAGCATGATGGTCAGAGTGGACACTGGGTTGGAGGAAACTGGGAGATAAACTCATCTAGAAAGATCAGGAAGAAGTGGTACTTAAGGAAGGCACTTGGTACTAGAAGCAGCCAACCATCAGAAATGCAAGGCAGGTGGCTGAGGTTTATCTCTGAAGGTCATGAGATGGTCCTCTTGCCCCCTTGCACTCTGAAAAGCCTGTTTTCTTCTTTAGTTCTTGAAGCAATTAAAAAGCTGCAATTTGGATTTTTATTTGCAAAGGAAACTATGACTGCAGAGCTGACAGCATTCCTGTCAGATTTAAAATATGGATTCTTTCTTCTGATCTCTCAGTTTGATGGCCATAAGTGAGCTGAATTCCACAGAGCTAAGAGAACCTGCTTCCAAGATCAGCTCCCTTCTAGCTAATGGCATCTGTCAGTCCAGATCTTTTAGAGAGGCTGAAAGAATTATTTGGGGGAACGAAAAGGAAAACAAATATATAGTATAGAATTTCTTCTTCTAGTAATAGATCCTCTGGTTCTACTGGAAAGAGATTTTAATTTAAACATGTACAGCCTCAACTTTTCAGGAAGATTTCTACTGTGTCATGTAACAGATCCCTGAAAATTGTTTCTAGTTTTTTTTCAGAACTGGTGCTAGAAATATAGAGATGAAAAATTAGTATCCCTGCCTTTTGAGGGCCACAGTCCAACACAAGACACCAGAATGAAAGTGCTTGAATGAAGATGATACAGCAACTGCAGTGGGAGCTCAGAGAAGCAGCTTCATCTGCCTGGGAAAGGAAGGCAGGGAAGAGCTTTTGTACGTGGGTAAAGAAAGCCTTCTATCCCATAGTGGTGAAGATACATCTGCCATATGGAGACCATATTTTTGAATCAGAATTGGGATAGATGATCTGACACTAGCTCTGTCGATGGGACAGAATATTTGAAATCAAGGCTGTCCAAAGAAACCCAGGACATATGGCCACCATAACCAATCATTATCGTGCTTACGGGGCCATGGTTTGATCCACAGAGTAACCAAAGCCAGGATTCAGGCAGACGATTTATGTTAATACTTAACTGCAGATGTGTAAGAACTATATTCCCTGACCTTATCTATCAGAATAGGCAAAGGCTAGTGTACTAACAAATTCATAGCATCCTAAACAAAGCCAGGCATACCAGAATGTTAGAATGACAAGGCTGGAAATACCTTTAGTGACCACTGGGTTTGAACTTCAGCCCTCTGCAATGGCTGAAAAAGCTGAGGCTCATTCCTCAAAAGCATGTATCTGCCAAGGGACAGAGTTGCCTATCTGTGTTGTCCAAAGCCCAACTGAGGTATTGCACTTCTTTAGGGTTGAATTTGGAGATACACCAGCAAATCCCATGAATTACGAGAAACCCCACAACACTGGTCTTGGCCCCACAAAGTTGACATTTAGTAGGCTACCACCTTGTCAAACAACCAGGCTGCCATATTTGATGACCTTGAACTCAGATCTCACCAGGATATAGATGAGGCTCCCAAGCTGAATGTCAATACCAGGCCATTTACGATGCAGAAGAAGTAGTTGTAACAAAAGTCAGCAATGTCACAGAGTCCAGGGTACCTAGTCCTCTCATATTTTGCTGACAATTCTCCACTGGTGATGAGGCAGTAACAGAAAGGAGGCTCATCACAAAAAAGTGGGGGTATTTAGTTATGAGCATTTAGGAGTTAGGAGTTCAGTCTCTGCTGGGCAAGCAGAAGGTCAAAAGTCTATAGGTCTCTTTCCAAGATGGCCCCAGGGAGGTCTGGGAACCCACTTGGTAACTGAATCCACTGATTTCTAAACTTTTTGACTCAGGAAGAGGCTGAGCTCTAGACTGCACACTTTCAAGTAACACTGAAAGGATAGACTACCCACTTCAGTATTCTTGGGCTTCCCTCATAGCTCAGTTGGTAAAGAATCTGTCTGCAATGTAGGAGACTTGGGTTTGGTCCCTGGGTTGGGAAGACCCCCTGGAGGAGGACATGGCAACCCACTCCAGTATCTTGCCTGCAGAATCCTTATGGACAGAGGAGCCTGGGGGGCCTACAGTCCATGGGGTTGCACAGAGTTGGACAAGACTGAGTGACTAAGCACCTTCACAGCCCTCCAAAAAAGCAAGATGCTGCCTAGCATATGAGAAGTGTAGACAGGGAAGTGGCTTTATATCTGGGGCTGATAAATATCCATGCAGAACTCTGAGATTAAAATGCATGGCAGACATTCTCCTCCTAGTGTGGGTCTGGACTGGAGGAACGGTCATTAAAAAGGATAAATGGTGTGGTCTGTGCTTGGGCTACATGTGTCTTCCTCTGGACTTCCAGAACAATTCCACCTGGAGGATGCAGATCTATTTGTGGGCGTGTGGTCCAGGCTGCAAACCACCAGGGCTTTTTGTTTTGTTTTTGTTTTTACTTTTCCCTTCTTTTCTTTTTTCTGCTTTCCTTTGCTTCACATCCTTTTGTTTTCATTGCAGCCTCTCTGGGCTGATATATACTAGTGACTCTAGGTATGCATCTTTCTTTGCCTAGATGCTGTCAGGCTCCAAGTTGCCCTCTAGATATGACGATTATTCTTAGCCAGCCCTCCAGGGGTCCACTCATCCATTCACCTAGCCATCCATTTCTCTTACCATCCACCAGCCAGTCATGTATTTATTCTTCCCTTCACTTCAAATCAGCAAGTATTTCCTGAATCAAAGATAATTGTCAAAGACCCATGAAATCCCCTTTTCTAACAAAGGTAAATATGACCTAGACCTTGAATTGGGCTTCCCTGGTGGCTCAGTGGTAAAGAATTTGCATGCCAATGTACCAGATGCAGGAGACACACGTTTGATCCATAGGTTGGAAAGATCTCCTGCGGAAAGAAATGGCGACCCACTCCATTATTCTTGCCTGGGAAATCCCATAGACAGAGGAGCCTGGTGGGCTACAGTCCATGGGGATCACAAAAGAGATGGACATGACTTACTGACTAAAAAACAACAGACTTTGAATTAAAGATACCACTCATAATCTAGGAGGTCGACTTGTAATTATGTCTTAATAAGTGCTGTAAGGGCTTGATCAGTGCTTGATAAGAGAAGGGTTTGGGATACATACTGTTCAGCCTCTCAGTGAGCAGGAGTTGGTCATTTGAAAGGAGAGGGGGGGAAGGAAACACTAAGTTGAGGGTTGGTAAGGCAAAAGCATAGAAACAGGAAAAGCAACCAATAGCTGGGTATTTCTAGAGGAGGAAACGGGAGGTGGAGGCTGATAGTGCCCAAACTGCAGACCTAAAAAGGGTCCAAGTCGGAGTGAAAAATATAAACTACTAACCTTTCCAATGAGTATGGATTTTAGGCCTCATCCCATCACACACTTAGGGTGACTAATGGTCCTGGTCCCCCCAGGACTAAAGAGATTCTGAAGATACAGGACTTTCACTTTTAAAACCAATGCAGTCTCAGACAAACTCAAATGATGTATGTGGTAGCAAGACTAATGTCCCCAAAGATGGTCAAATCCTGATTTTTCAAACCTGTAAATCCGTTACCTTCATGACCAAAAAAAGAGAAAAACTTTGCAGATGCAATTATTATACATTAGAATTTTGAGATGGGGAGATTAACCTGAACTATCCTGGGGGCTCAGTGTAATCACCAGCATCCTGAGAAGGGAAAGAGGAAGGAGGCTCCAAGTCAGAGGATATGTGATGCTGGAAGCAGAGGTCAAATGATGTGATTGCTAGAAGGGGCCACAAGCCGAGGACTGTGGACCATATCTAGAGACTGGAAAAAACCTTTTCCTCCAGAGCCTCTAGAGAACTATAGCCATTCTGACACCTAGATTTTGGCCTTGTTAGAACCATTTGGCGCTCCTGGCCTCCAAACTTATAAGAGAATAAGCGTGTGCTGCTTTAAACCAGTGAGTTTATGGTAATTTGTCATGGTAGCAATGCAAAACTGATACACTCTATTGTCCAAATGATATGTCTAAAAGATGGCTGCAGGTGGTGCCTTGATGATTTTCCATGGCCACTGGGCAGACCCTGGTTTCTCCCCAAATAGCATTATTCTGTTAAGTACAGGAGGTATTGTAGGAAAGATCCAGAGCACCTTGAAAAGCCATCCACTTATTGATCACCCTGGCATGGTGGGAGTGCTGGAGTGGGATTCAGGATGCTTTAGTATCTGCCTGGTTCTGCTTTTCCTGTCTCTGTGAGCTTGGCTCACTTTCCTGGACCCTCTGGTTCTTATTTACCTAAATCACCTTCCCTGGTGGCTCAGATGGTAAAGAATCCACCTGCAATGCAGGAGACCTGGGTTTGATCCCTGGGTTGGGAAGATCCCCTAGAGAAAGGAATGGCTACCCACTCAGTATTCTGGTCTGGAGAATTCCATGAACTGTATAGTTCATGGGGTTGCAAAGAGTCGGGCATGACTGAGCGACTTTCACAAGACAAATTAAATGATATAGATCTATCACTTCAAATTTATAAAGCTTTTACATATTATTAAGTGACTGTGCATTTATAATATATTTTTGGCAAAGCATAGATTTTCAGGGAAAGGCAACATTACCCCCCAAATGGGCTAAAGTTGTTTCTTGGGGGAGTAGAGAAATTTCACTGTACATTTAAAGCACAAGCATATAGATGGTACATAAACAAGTATTCAATATATGGTGGTATCAACATTTCATGGGGGGCATTTAGGGAAAAGTCTCTGAATATTTTAATGAAAATAAACAATATTGAGAACCACCTATCTAGTGAACATATGCCACATATGGCTATCCATCGACATGCACACACTGTTATACTTAAAATAGATAAACAACCAGGTCCGACTGTATAGCACAGGGAATGCTGCTCCTACACTGTAATAACCTAAGTGGGACAAGAATTTGAAAAAGAATAGATACGTGTGTGTATTACGGAATCATTCTGCTGTACACCTGACTCTAACACAACATTGTTAATCAATTATACTCCAACATAAAATCAAATTTAAAAAAAATCACATGGTAAAGAAATAGATACATATATATGTAAAAATGAATCACTTTGCTGTACATATGAAACACGTTGTTAATCAAATAAGCTCAATATCAAATTTTAAACAATTAAGTATTTCAAATGGCACTGGGAAAGATGATGGAGCAGACAAGCTGAGGAACTTTATGGAGTTAAGCTGATTTAATTTCATTTAGTTTAATCTGATTCTTCCACATAGCTATGTGGTCCCCACCACTCTGAGCTTGGTCTCTTTATCTGGGAGAGAAAGAATCCACCTATGATTGCTGTTTGTGATGGTGGTGGTGCTTTAGTCGCTCAGTTGGGTCTGCCTCTTGCAACCCCATGGACAGTGACCCACCAGGCTCCTCTATCCATGGGATTTCCCAGGCATACTGGAATGGGTTGCCATTTCCTTATCCAGAGGATCTTTTCAACCCAGGGATGGAGCCTGTGGCTCCCTCATTGCTGGTGGATTCTTTACTGCTGGGCCACCAGGGTAACTGCTGTTGGCATTTAATTATATAATATGGATACAAAGATACCTAGACTATTGGCTATAGACTCTTTGCAATCTCATGGACTCTAGCCCACCAGGCTCCTCTGTCCATGGAATTCTCCAGCCAAGAATATTGTACATTCCCTCCTCCAGGGCATCTTCTCAACCCAGGGATCAAACCTGAGTCTCTTAAGTCTCCTGCATGGGCAAGCAGGTTCTTCACCGCTAGCGCTGCCTAGGAAGCATACACAGATGATGACCCACAGCGAGGACCCTCCTCTTTTCCTTCCAGCATTTTTTTCCCCTTAGAAAGCTGTCCCTTTGGGACCTTTTCCTTGCTGTCCCTCACCCACACTCTTGCAAATGAAATGAATCAACATATGGAAACCACCAACTTCATTTCAGCCCCTGATTAACTGAGCCCAAAACAAGTATGTTAGAATATTCCAGAACCCAGGAAGCAGGCAGCACAGGAAGAGGTTGACCTCCATCAGATCAGATCAGATCAGATCAGTCGCTCAGTCGTGTCCAACTCTTTGCGACCCCATGAATCGCAGCATGCCAGGCCTCCCTGTCCAACACCAACTCCCGGAGTTCACTAGCCGGTGACAAATAGAAGGTTCACAGGATGCCTTGGGCTTCCCTTGTAGCTCATTTGGCAAAGAATCCATCTGCAATGCAGGAGACATGGGTTCAGTCCCTGGGTTGGGAAGATCCCCTGGATCCCCTGGAGAAGGAAATGGCAACCAACACCAGTATTCTCTCCTGGAGAATACCATGAACAGAGGAGCCTGGCAGGCTACAGTCCATGGGGTCACACGAGTTGGACAGAACTTAGAGATTAAACCACCACAGGGTGCCTTGCCCAACCTCCCCCTGCTGGTCAGTCCCAGTACTGCCACATACCCAGGGGTTCTGCTTATCAGTTCAGTTCAGTCGCTCAGTTGTGTCTGACTCTTTGTGACCCCATGGACTGCATTATGCCAGGCCTCCCTGTCCATCACCAACTCCTGGAGTTTACTCAAACTCATGTCCATTGAGTTGGTGATGCCATCCAACGATCTCATCCTCTTTCATCCCCTTCTCCTCCTGTCTTCAATTTTTCCCAGCATCAGGGTCTTTTCAAACGATTCAGTTCTTCACATCAGGTGGCCAAAGTATTGGAGTTTCAGCTTCAGCATCAGTCCTTCAAATGAATATTCAGGACTGATTTCCTTTAGGATGTACTGATTGGATCTCCTTGCAATCCAAGGGACTCTCAAGAGTCTTCTCCAACACCACAGATCAAAAGCATCAATTACGAACTCATCCAATTTCAGCTGAGGGTTCAGTACAGAGGGTCTGTTTTGCCTGATAGCTTCATAATATTACTGTTTTGTCCACATCAACACAGCTTTTGCTTCTGAAGACAGACTTTGTGTGGAATCATCCTTGCCTACACTAAGAAGTGATATTTTGTGGCTTGTTGCTGTTAAAATAATGATACCGAGTCCTAACACAGAGCTCCCTTTGTGGATACCCACTGTAGCAAAATACATGTCTGGAACCAATGTCGGGGGGATAGAAAGGCATCTGAAGGGCATATTTTTCTTCTATAATCTGATGACCACAATGGATTGTAATTCATCCTGTTTCCCCCTTTGCTCAGGCTGTCAGGGAACTCAAACCCAAATTTGTGTGACATCCCTAACATCTGTGCAGGATTTTCCTTCTTTTATTTTTATACTTTATGTATTTTTATTTATCTCTTTGGCTGCTCCTCTATCCTTCCTAGAACCGTGATGCACTGATTTTCTCTCTGAACATCTAAACCAGCTTTCCCTCCTAGCAGAAGACTAGCCCTGTCCTCGCCATTCAACCTCATTTCTGACTCCATCAAAGCTTGTAGATCTGCCTTTTCTCACCAGAATCAATGTCACACTTAGATTGTGACACAGATGACATGGCTTAGAAGATGCCACTTAGATCTTGCTTTTTAACTTGACATTTACCTTTGAGGATGAACTACCCAAAGATGTGTGCTAAGACTCTTCAGTCCTGTCAGACTCTTTGTGATCCCATGGACTGTAACCTGCCAGGCTCCCCTGTCCATGGGATTCTCCAGGAAAGAATACTGGAGTGGGCTGCCGTGCCCTCCTCCTGGGGATCTTACTGACGCAGAGACTGAACCCTCATCTCTTCCATCTCCTGCATTGGCAGGTGGGTTCTTTATCACTAGTTCCACTTTGAAGTGAAGTGAAAATCACTCAGCCACGTCCGACTCTTTGTGACCCCATGGACTATACAGTCTGTGGAATTCTCCAGGCCAGAATACTGGAGTGGGTAGCCATTTCCTTCTCAACCCAGGGATCAAACCCAGATCTCCTTCACTGAGTGAATTCTTTACCAGCTGAGCTACAAGGGAAGCCCAAACTCCCCTAAAATCACAAGAATGGGAATCTTGCATGATACCACTACACCAGTGGCACTTAAAAGAAAATGCTGAAATTAACTCCAGGAACTCAAGTCTGGTTTAAAGTTAAGACCAACAAATATATCTTGACCACTTAATGTGGGTGCTTTTGAAGCAGAGCTGAACAGACCCTCTAGTTCTGAGCCTACAGTCTAGCTGGGGCGGCTGGCGGGCAAGCTATCCAATGCAGTCTCATGAGCAGCATAGCAAGAGAGGTGCCAGGTACTCTGGGCACACAGTGGCAATGCCTGCTCCCAGCCAGAGAGAAGCAGGCCACACTTCCTGGAGCTCCCCTCCCAACCCCCAGGCATTTGAGCTGAATTTTAAAAGAGGAAGTTAAAAACTCATGACTACATAAAAATCTGTACACCAATGTTTATAGCAGGTTTATTGATCACTGTCCCCTGGAGAAGGAAATGGCAACCTGCTCCAGTATTCTTGCCTGGAAAATCCCCTGGACAGAGGAGCCTTGAGGGCTACAGTCCATGGGGTCACAAAAGAGTCGGACAAAACTAAGCATGCACACTTTCTTATTCTCGCTTTATTGATTACTGCTAAAAGATAGAAGCAATCAAGCTGTCCTTCAATAGGTTAATGGATAAATAAAACCATGGTACATCCGTACACTGGAATATTATTTGTCAATGAAAAGAAATGAGCTATCAAGCCTTGAAAAGACATGGAGAAACTGTAAATGCATATTTCTCGGTGAAGGAAGCCAACCTGAAAAGGCTAAATACTGGATGGTTCCAACTATATGACATTCTAGCAAAGGCAAAACTATGGAGATGATAGAAAGATCAGTGGTTGCCAAGGTTTGGTGGCATGGAGTGAGAGATCAGAACAAAATAAAACACAGACAGGAATAAAAAGTCATGAAGGAAGAATGTTCCAGTTGTTGGCCAAAGTGTGAACCAAGACATAATTCTGTGCAAATACAGAGCCCACTTCCATCAGAACAGGAAGTGCTATGTTGTAGGAAGTAGAATATAAGGGACGGATAACCCATGTGACCCATCTTGGAAGCTGCTTTCCAGAAGGCCTCACTGAAGAAGACCATGTTTTTTTGGATGGAGACGTGGTAAAATGTGGAGAAGGACTAAGCAGCATTTGCTACGGTGAGGGAGAGCAAGGGGTTCCCAGGGACCATGGCATATGGCCTGAGGATGCCCAACCATCCAAGGACACAGAATGAAGAGACCCAGAAGAACCAGATTCTTGGGGACATGATTGAGCCTCTTGATCAAGCCTTACCTGAAGGCAGAAGCCCCTGACCTGTTCAGAAAACACTGAGTCAATAAATTTAATTTACAGAAAGGTATAACAGATGCATGACCCTGTGTATACATACAGTCAGCCATAGAAAACTTTTCTGCCTCTTTAGATAGGGATTAGATATTGAGTTGGCCAAAAAGTCCATTTGAGTTTTTCCATGAGAGTGAAAGCGTTAGTCACTTAGTCATGTCCGACTCTTTATGATCCTATGGACAGTAGCCGCCAGGCTCCTCTGTCCATGGCTTTCTCCAGGCAAGAATACTGGAGTGGGTAGCCATTTCCTCCTTCAGGAGATCTTCCCAACCCAGGGATCAAACCCAGGTTTCCCACATTGTGAATAGATTCTTTACCATCTGAGCCACCAGGCCATAAGATGCTACAAAAAACATGAATGATGGTTTTGGTCAACCCAATACAACTCTGTTTTATCATTTGTTATCATTTGCTTGCTAATCACCCACATCAGTTTTGCGAGCTGAAACGAGCTGGCCATCGGCAGCCTCGTGGTTGGGTTTTTAGCTTCATCTGCATTCATTCATTTGCATTCATTTTCCGTGGGAGAACTCCTGACAGTTTATCCGGAGCCCTGAAGTCAAGCAGCTGATTAGGTTAAGGGCTGTCCACACCTGAGCACACAGCCCCACCCCTCCCCAGGTCCCAGGGACCATTTCTTTTGCTTTGTTCACAGGTGGGTTTTTAACAAAATTAGTAATGAGATCGCACCTCCAAATCCCTTCTCCCTAGTGAATTCACTGCAGGGAATCAGCTGGTCTGCAGAGAGCTCACATGGCCTGTGTTTTTCAACTGATGTTGAAACTCTACCTTCTCTCTGCTGTGCCCTCTGCCTGTACCACCCCCACACAGACAGAGAACCTTCAACCTGTCTTTTCCTGTTTCACTGAAGAATTTGTCAACAGTGGCTTCGCCCCCATCCTCTCTCTGTGTCTCAGACTTTAAGCAGTACTGATTTGCAGATAGTTACAGAGCGGTTCTGGAGATGCATCTGTTATGTGGTCCTTTTTAAAGATTGTCACCTTCTTCTTTCATGTAAATGCTTCTCTCTTCCTTCCTCTTACCCAATAAATGATGTCCAAGCTCGCAGCTTCCAGTTAGTTTTCCGATGACAATTACAGGTGACGGAACCGCACCGTCTGCTCTGGGGACCGTGACCCTCTCCCAGGTGGACGCTTGGCTCCCCCACAACCTGTTCCACCTTGATCAACGAGGTAAGAAATAACTATTCCCCAGGCATGGAGCGTCTGACTCACAAGGAAAAAAAAAAATTATGGGAGGGATAACAGGCAGGGTGTGGATGGTGTTTGGCCTTTTACTTTTTCTTCTTACATTTTACTTGCAGAATTTTAATGACTAAGTAGTAACGGCCCTTTCTGTTTACCTATACTCCAATTGTAATGAATTCTTCTGACTATAATTACCTACTTTTTATATTTTAAATGACTAGACTCATACAGTTTGGAGAAAATTGTATCTTAACATGATGGTAACATATAGTACCAAATACTGTGCAGGTATGGATTAATCAATAAGCAAATTCAGTTCTTGGGAACTGCAGTTAGTTCTTTAAATTGAACAGGCTTTGATAAAAGGAGGATCAGGGTTTATTGCTACTTTCCCAGGATAAAAATCTACCCCTTGAATTGGCTCAGTGCTCCTGTTATTACTTTATCACGCAGGGAAATGACTTAATATTGTTAAGGGTGCTCACTATAAACAGGCTACATTTGTCCTGTTAAAATGAATTTCCTCTTTTCTGCACATTATTATATTTAACATGAAAAAAGCGGTCTAACTGTACACTCAAGCCATTTAATTCTGGAAAGTTCACAGAAGGTAAACACCAGAGACACCACTTCTAACAAAAGTGAGAAATAAGATTGTCCCCTCATATGAATGTGGAGAAGGCGATGGCACCCAACTCCAGTATTCTTGCCTGGCAAATCCCATGGATGGAGGAGGCTGGTAGGCTGTAGTCCATGGGGTCACTAAGAGTCGGACACAACTGAGTGGCTTCACTTTCACTTTTCACTTTCATGCATTGGAGGAGGAAATGGCAACCCACTCCAGTCTTCTTGCCTGGAGAATCCCAGGAACGGGGGAGCCTGGTGGGCTGCCGTCTATGGGGTCGCACAGAGGTGGACACGACTGAAGTGACTTAGCCACTTAGCCGCTCGTATGAATGTGGGTAATAGAATCAGGCATTTCAACTTCTAAAGGTACCTGAGCTGTTTAGGAAGATACCAATAACCTCCGCATCAGGTACCACTTTTCGATGCTTCACCGGGGGCTTCACTCCCATCAGTGGGACCCTTCCAGCATTCCTGCGGTGTGTAGGCTAGAATGCCCACTCCACACCAACCTGGCTGTGAAGCCTGTAGGTCTTAGCTCCCAACCAGGGATCGAACCCATGTTCCCTGCAGTGGAAGTGCAGAGTCCTAACCTGCGGACTACCAGGGAAGCCCTGAGGAAACCCGAGTTCTGACAGATCAGATCACCTGTTGCATGCGTGTGTGCTTTGTCACTCAGTCGTGACTGACTCTTTGTGACTCCATGGACTGTAGCCCACCAGCCTCCTCTATCCATGGAATTTTCTGGGCAAGAATACTGGGGTGGGTAGCCTTCCCCTCCCTCAGGGCATCTTCTCAACGGGGATCAAACCAGGGTCTCCTGCATTAGCAGGCTGAGTCCTTACCATTTGAGCCACCAGCCTTCCCCTCCCTCAGGGCATCTTCTCAACTCAGGGATCAAACCAGGGTCTCCTGCATTAGCAGGCTGAGTCTTTACCATTTGAGCCACCAGGGAAATCCCCTATCACCTGTTGCGGTTACACATTTTGTCAAGATGCTAAGGCAAATGCGTCCGATGTTTATTCTTTCTCTGTCCCTCCCACTCTACTACGCTACATTACTTTTTATTCCTTTTTCCCCTTTGGAGGACTCACACCAAACCTTCCTCACATTCTATTAGGCAAGGCTCATTGGATTAAGGTGGGCAATGGCTTGAACTTCCCCATTTTTGCTGGGGCCCAGGTAGAAGCAGGCATGGACCTCTGGAGACCAGGAGGCCCCGGCACAGGTAACAAGGGTCCAGGTGAGACCAGAAAGGGCAGGAGGTGAGGCGGCTAATGGACTCCCACCATCCGCCTGCCGGGAGCCCAGGGGGCCCAGGGGCTTGGAGTTGTTAGCCAGCCTAAAAGAGCATTTTCAGCTATCCCAGGGGACAGCCATTTAGCCAGGACAAATAGGCCATTTACACTGACCATATTTTGTGTTAAAACCAAGGGAATTCCTGGTTCAGCCTACCCCAGCTTTCTTAAGCTCACTGAGTAAAGAAGCTAGAGAGGAAACACAGGCATCTCTGTGCGGCCTTTGTGACCAGAGAAGATGCAGAGACGGGTTCCCGGAGGGTCCCGTGAAGGGCCTACACCCATGGAAGGAAGGGAGCGGGGCACAGGGCAGGAAATGGTCATTGAACATAAAACAGAAAGGTTATAATAAGGGTGAGGGCAGAGGAGGCCCACAGGGTGGGACGTAGCCATCAAGCACAGAACAGTGTGAAGGCTGGTGTGATGAGGTGGTGACCATCACCATGACTCTGAGTGACCACCTGGATAAGCTGGGGAAAGGGTGGTGGTGAAGATGACCACACCTGAGGCTAGAAGGCTGCCAAGTGCCAAAGAGTTTTCAGCGCCAAGATGCAAGGGAGAGTAAGAAGGAAAACAAAAGTTTTCATGCAGGGTTCTCCTTAAATTTTAATTTAAATTTAATTTTAAATTGATGTTCTATTTCAAATTGTTTTAAAATTAGATTTAAATTAAAAAAAGAATGCCTGTATGCATTTTCAGGATGACCTTTCTAGGCTCTCCGTGACCTAGATGGAATCACACCTCCTCCAGGAAGTCTTTCTTGATGCTCCACATCCCACTCTCCATTCCTTAGCATTCTCTGGATACTGACAAATTGTATCTTGATTTCAACCTAGACCCTCTTTTTTGATGTGGGGATGATAGCTCCAGCTCCACTCTGAGCTGTTGGAGGGCAGTATTCTTGCTGTAGAATTCCTCCAATTCCCCTGATATATTCTGCTCATAACACTCACCAGCTAAATGTATAGTTGCTGATGACTGACTTGAAAAATGCTAGATTGCCTGCTAAAAGAAAATAAAAACATCATCTCTTATTATAATATATTTGAAATCTCATTTTCTCATAACCAAATCTGCTCTTCATTTTTAGTTAAAAAAATAAACTCTTTAGAAATTGCCTCTATGTCAGTGTTTGTGGCTGTTGTTGTTATTTGCTAAGCTGTGTCTGACTCTTTTGCAGCCCCACAGACTGTAGCCTTCCAGGCTCATCTGTCCATGAGATTCTCTAGGCAAGGATACTGGAGTGGGTAGCCATTTCCTTCCTGATACACATATCAATGTATAAAAAGTTCTAAACCTCAGATGCTTGACTTTTCCAAGATTTCTGAAGAAAATCTAATTGATTTACATAGAACTTCCAAGTATATAGAAAACGTCTGGAATCATTTTCACTTTTTCCTTCACAACAGACTGGGCTTGTATTTTCTACCCATTTCACTGATGAAGATGCTGACACAGGGAAGGAACAAGAGTGAGCTCAACAAACCACAGGAGAGGAAACACACCCAGAATACCTAACGTCAGACTCACGCTCATTGTACTATAATACACTGGCTCTTATGTTTTTTTTTCAACTTTTACTTTAGAAGCAGATACAACAATATTTATTTTAAAACATTAACCGGAAAACCCAATGTAATTTGGAAAGACAGGCAGGCATTATCGCTGAGTGAGACACGAAAACATTGTGTTGTCGTGGGGGACAGAGCACAGATGCATTTCTTATCCTTTCTTCTCTCTTTTTAAAATATTTTATTATTGTTATTTTGTGGGGGGCAGATTTTGCTTCATTTTGTTTTTCTTTTTCCTGGAATATAATTGGCTTATAATGTTGTATTACTTCACGTGTAGAGCAAAGTTATTCACACACACACACACACACACACACACACACATATATATAGGTATATCATGCTGCTGCTGCTGCTAAGTCACTTCAGTCGTGTCTAACTCTGAGTGACCCCAGAGACGGCAGCCCACCAGGCTCCCCCGTCCCTGGGATTCTCCAGGCAAGAACACTGGAGTGGGTTGCCATTTCCTTCTCCAATCCATGAAAGTGAAAAGTCAAAGTGAAATTGCTCAGTCATGTCCGACTCTTAGTGACCTCATGGACTACAGCATACCAGGCTCCTTCATCCATGGGATTTTCCAGGCAAGAGTACTGGAGTGGAGTGCCATTGCCTTCTCCATATATATATCATATATATATATATATATATCATATATATATAAATGTACATATATGAGTGAGTGAAAGTCACTCAGTCATGTCCAACTCTTTGCGACCCAATGGGCTATACAGTTCATGGAATTCTCCATGCCAGGCTAGAATACTGGAGTGCATAGCTCCAAGTGGTCTTTCCAACTCAGGGATCGAACCCAGGTCTCACAGATTACAGGCAGATTCCTTACCAGCTGAGCCACTAGGCAAGCCCAAGAATACTGGAGTGGGTAGCCTATCACTTCTCCAGTGTATCTTCCCGGCCCAGGACTCAAACTGGGGTCTCCCACATTATTTCCCAGTATAAGCTATATCAAGATATTGAATATAGTTTCCTGTGCTATACACTATGGGCTTCCCAGGTGGCATTAGTGGTAAAGAACTCATCTGCTAATGCAGGAGACATCAGAGATGCATGTTCGATGCCTCTGTTGGGGAGATCCCCTGGAGAAGGAAATGGCAACCCACTCCAGTATTCCTGCCTGGGAAATCCCATGGAAAGAGGGGCCTGGCTGCCTACAATCCATGAGGTTGCAAAGAGTCAAACATGACTAAAGTGACTTAGCACGCACACATATGCTAGGCTCATCTTTCTCCTCTTGCAAGAAGTAAAATGGTGGAGTAAGGTATTACGCTTTCCTTAAGCCAATTTCAAGGTGTTGCAAAGAGCTAGAACCACCTGTAGCTTTTAAATCAAAAGGTTCAAACCTGAAGATCAAAATCACCATTGAGAACACAGTGCTTTCAAGTAAAGAGGGACTATGGAGAGAAAACTCAAGAGGAGAGTGACCAACAGTTGGCACTTAGGTTTCAAAGTAATTTACCAGCTGGGAAGGGCCATGGAATTTGAGGTGAACAGGCTGAGCTGGTGGTGACAGCACTGTCCTGAGTCATGCTGTGTTCTGAGGGAGAGACAAGGGCTGGGAACTCCTGAACCAGAGGGATCGGTCCTGGCTTTGATCCAATAGTTCCATGGAGACGGCACCTGGACTGCCATGCAGCTTCGGGCCGTGTGGTATGAGAAGGAAAGGCAACGACTAGAAGACATTCAGCCAAGGGGCCCAGGAATAATGAAAAGAAGGGTGAGATTACCTTTCATTGACAAAGACGACTATACTTACTCTAAATGACAACAGAAGGAGGCCAAGAAGATAATTGAAGGATCCTGAAGATCAAAGGGCTAGAGGATTTGCTCTCTCTTTGGCACAAGGGTCTAGAATTGCAAAAACCAGAACAAATGTAGGATGCTAAAATGCAGGTTGTTTGAAACTTTCTTAAAAAAAAAAAAAAAAAGGAAGTTAGCTTAGGAACAACTCAGAGTTGAGGGACCATTGAAAATCTGTTTGTAGGAGCTCAAAAATGTATGTGGAAGGGAGAAACCATGTATGGCCAGTAAAAGGATAACTTAGAGGATCTGCTAGCATAGATCATCATCACTGACCATGACAATGTGACATAAAAGTTAAAAAAAAAAAAAGAAACAAAACCTCTGTTCTGAACAGTCACATGTGCGTTCCACAACCAGAGCTTTGGGAATAGAAACAGGAAAAGATTCTTACAGTCCTGATAGAATATAGAGCATCTCTTTGGAAGAAATTCTGGCATAAGCTTAAAAGAGAATTCAGGTATATTTCTAAATGTGTAAACTCAGGGATATGCAAAGACACATCACAAGAGAACAGATTGGTGGGGAAAAAGACCACTTTTTGAGGAAAAGTCTCACAGAATTAATTCCATAGCTGATCTCAAGAAAAAGAATACAATAATTTGTTCAAAAATACATATTCCATTCATTTTATACATCCCTTTTATGGGACTGGTCATTTTGTAGTGGACAAGGGAGAACGGATATTCTAAGAAGTACACTGCATACTGATGTCTGAAAGGTGGCTAGGAGTTAAAGAAGTTTGGGAAGAGACAACAGATGAGAAGGCTGAGACACAGAGCGGAGCCCAGGGCAGAATTAAGAGAAGCCCAACAGCGCTGCAGGGCTCTCAGGTGCAAGACACAGAAACCCAGGGTTGACAGCCCAGGCCAAGCTCTTTGTGCGCCATACAGAGGCATTGGAACATCTGCCCCAAACAAGCAGGGGAAACACTGAAAGCTGTCAAATAGAAAAATGGTGAGATAAACTTGGTATTTTAGAGCAATGGTCCTGGCTAATAGATGGAGAATGGATGACAAGGATAAAGACTAGAGACAGAGAGATAAAATAAAATAGGAGTTTGTTGCAGAAGTCCAGAAAAGAAACAATGATGGTCTAGACAAAGAGAGTGATGAAGGATGGTGATGGACTGGAGAGACTGAACAAATTTGAAAACTATTGTAAAGGAAGCCTTGAGGCTTAATCAGATGGGCAGATCAGTAAAGATGTCTAGGTTTCTCACTTGGACATTGAGCATGGATGTCAATGAGAGAACATTGAAATAGAATAAGGATTTAGGGGTGGGTACATGGTGCTAGTGGTAAAGAACCCACCTGCCAATGCAGGAGATGCAAGAGACACAGGTTCGATCCCCAGGTTGGGAAGATCCCCTGGAGGAGGGCACGGTAACACACTTCTGTATTCTTGCCTGGGAAATCCCATGGACAGAGGAGCCTGGTAGACTCCAGTCCATGGGGTTGCACTCAGACATGACTGAGGTGACTTAGCACACATGCACAGAGAGAGAAAAGTAAAATCAATTTGACACTATTGAGTTTTCGGGCTCCGGGAAATAGGCCGTCCACAGGATTGTCATCACACCTGTGAATGGAAAGGTCCAGGGTGTAAGGAGAAGCAGGCAGGACTAGAGAGGGAGCTTTGAGAGGCATCAGCTCACAAGTGGCTAATGCTGCCTGCGGAGTAGACTGACGGCCAAGACACAATTATGATCATGATATTTTTAAATGACATATGACCAAGCTTGAGGAACACCAACATGTAATGGCTAGTAGAGGAAGACTGTTCCAGGAAGAATGGAGAATGAGAAGCATTGGAAATACAAGAAGGAAGGCAAGATCCAGGGAAATAGATGTGAAGACTCAAAACTCCATGGACAGATGAGTGGGCTACAGTCTTTGGGGTAGCAAAAAATTGGACCTGACTAAGCTCACATACGCAGGCCATGACATGTCAGGCTTGGTTGATACAGAGATGAATCAGACAAATACAGTTTATTTCACTGCCCAGAGAAGTCAGGAAGACTTCTGAGAGAAAGTGACAATTGCTGTGTCTTGAAGGGTGAACAGAAATTGCTATAAAAGAGGTCACATCCTTCCCGAGGGACTCAGGGTGCCAAGTCAGAGTGTTGGCTCAGTGTGACATGTTTGAGGCATGAGAAGCAATTGCCCGTTGCACGTCCAAAGGGAGAAAGGATGTTTAGTGAAGGGTTGTTTGAGGGGACAGGGGATGTACCAGGGTCTGGAGCAGGAGTCTGTGCTAAAGGTGGGGGCCCTCAGAGCTTTATAAGAATGTAAGGAGTGTATCCTCCTGGTCCAGAATCATGTGTTTAGTAAATGCCCTGGATGCTACAGAACTGTACAAAGAGGAGATTTGTTTAGGAAAGGGAATCGATAGCTTCGATATGAATGCGGGAGACGCAGCGGTGAGGGCTCCCTGGAGCTGAGAATCACCAGTGATACTGTGGTCCTTGCCTAGTGCAGCTGGGTGGAGGACTCTGCAGTTCTGGGAAGATAGGAGAAGGCCAGGATTAGAGGCTGGCGGAGAATAATTTAGTTAGAGTGTAACTAATCCTGAGAACTGTCACCCATACAGGTATTTCCATAAAAAAAATAATCCACCTGCAATGCAGGAGATCCAGGTTCAATCCCTGGGTTGGGAAGATCCCCTAGAGAGAGGAAAGGCAACCTACTCCTGTGTCTTGTCTGGAGAATTCCATGGACAGAGTAGCCTGATGTTCTACAGTCCACAGGGTCACAAAGAGTCAGCCACGACTCAGCAGCTTTCACTTTCAAAAAAAAAATGAAAAATGAAAAAATAAATTAATAAATAAACCACTAGGCAATAGTGTTGACTGGATGCTAGGAATTCGGAGATGAAAAAATCCTTAACTCCTGGTGATGAATTTTTATTTGATTCCCTTAAAGTTGGACCAGAGATACCAGATCATGGCCCAACCTCCCTTAACATCATCAGTGTTGCACGGTCTTTGGTAGGGAGGCAGCTGCCTTATACTGAACATCCCTGAGTTCTAGGAACATCACCCATGTGATCAATCCATGTTTATGCTGACAATGAGGTTGCCCTCACAGGAGTTAATAACCTGACCTTGGTCAGAGTTTAACAATGGCTGAGTTGAATAGCCCAACTCATTCAGGCTCCCAAAGGGCTTTTTCTTTCTTTATATCTGCACTGTCTTCGCTCACTGATCACATTTAGTGAAAGTGAAAACGTTAGTTGCCCAGTTGTGTCCACAGTCATGTCCAACTCTGTGACTCCATGAACCATAGCCCGCCAGGCTCCTCTGTCCATGGAATTCTCCAGGCAAGAATACTGGAGTAGGTGGCCGTTACCGTTTCCAGGGATCTTCCCAGCCCAGGGTTTGAACTCTGGTCTCCTGTATTATGGCAGATACTTTACTATCTGAACCACCAGGGATCATACATAGAATTGAGCATTTTCCTGGCAAAACAATTGGCTGATCTTCCTGTTTCCTGACTTTTTAGCTGCTGGTTTGCTAAGGGCCAAAGGAGAGGCTACACATTAGTGGTGTGAGGTGGGGGATCAGGACCTGCATCACTAGTACGGTGGTTCTTGCTGACATTGATGAGGGTCTCACCTAGGTGGCTAGCAAAGGTCATTTGCTTTAATGACTTTTGATTTTTATCAAGGAATACGCATACACTTGTTCTAGAAACTCTCATAAAAAGCCAGGACAGAGGTAGCAGTTGGAATGGGACCACAGGTCCTCCTCACCTCCCACCCTTCCATATTTACTGAGTGCCTCCTGGGTGACAGATGGCACAGGGCATCCTTGTTTTTCTTCTCAAGGTGATCAGGCTGTTATATCCCCATGGTACAGAAAACAAAAAAGAGGCTTGAAGACTACATTTTCCCAAGGTCGTGTCTCAATCAGGGTCTCCATAGAAGTAAGTGTATCGCTCTGAATAATCATTTACACGTCTGTCTCCTCCATGATAGAATGAACCACTGACAGGAGAAAGCTTCGTCTTCCATCTCAGAGGCCCCAGTGCTTAGCGGTTTGGGGCACAGACAGAAATGAAAGGCTACTATTTGTCAGGCGTTTCATTGGGCCCTAGGGCTCCAGGAATGATGTTAATCACTCTTGGAGAGTTTGCTCCCCCTGATTTTGTGTTGCATCCATTGTTCAGTTTTAATTGGCTCTCCCTTATAAAGAAGGTCATATCATCCTTGTTTTTGTGAATGTAGAATCTAAGAACCTAATAGTTGAACAGACCCACCTCTATTCACAGGGCTTGTTCAGTGGTAGACAGGAACCTGAAGCCACAACTTCTGATCCTTCATCCTAAACGACGTGCAAATCTATCATGTAGCTGCCAAGATGAATCGCACCCCATTCGCAACTACAGGGTGATGCTCATTTCAGAAAGATGCTCTTGGAAGATAAACTGAGGGATCTGTGCTCCCTTTCTCTGCTGCTTGGGGTGGATCTGTGGGTTCCAGTCAAAAAATCCACATGTTTGAAAGGGATTAAATCTCTGCTTGGAGAGAAAAAAGTTATTAGGTCTCAGACCTGTCTTGAGAAATGGTTAAGTCATCAAGATGGTTAAGTCAATGGTTAAGTCATTGACTGCTTCTTTGGTGGTCAATGGTTTCCAACTTGTGTGTTTATCTCTTTTTACCACAGGAGTTAGAAAGAGGCTGCCAACCAACTCCAAACAGAGATGGTCCAGGAGATCTTGGATCTGTGTGATACCCTGGCCATAGCACCACTGGGGAGAGGCTAGAGATTAAGCAGTGAAAAATGCCAGTATGGATGATCACCATAATTGCTTTCTGGAAAGCGACAAATCTAATTCCCAGTAAAATGTCATTAGAATTTGCCAGGTCCTTTGATGGGGAAAATAAAATACCCTTCCTAGAAATTTCTCATGCTCTGTGGTTTCTAGAGAGATTCCAATGACTGCAGGGAAAGATAATGTGATGATATGATTTTGGAACCTATGTTAATTTCCCCGCTCCATCAAATGTCTGTGGACTGTTCATAGACAGTAAATTACAAAGCCCAAGCTGGTTTTTTTATTTTTTAATTTCTATGAGAATGATGTATCCAGGGACACAGTCTCAGTTCAGCCCTGCCTTTTATTGAAGGTTATAAAGTTCTGGTTTTGTTGTCTCTACAATGGGGCTAATACTAGAATTTTCCTCATAAGTTTGTCAGGAGCTTTGCATGCTAGTCCAGGTTAAGCACTCAGCCTTGTGCCTGGCACTATAAATGTTAGCTTGATCTTGATTATAACACTTGAACTGTCTCTTCTTTTTCTTTAGGCTGGGGTATTGTGACTGAGCTGGTTTTACTTAAATGCCTCTCTTTCTTCTGTGTCATCACTTCCTTACTGGGTTGATTGACTTGCTGTGAGTGGAGGACTCTCCAAAGGGAGTTTTGTGAGCTCACCATACCCAACAATGCTCAGGGGTAATTTCTAGTGCTGGTTAAATGTCTCTGGCCCTGAACTTTGTGGAGAGAGAATTGGTGAGTTGGGTGCTGAAATATACAGTCAGAAGACTCAATTCCTTTCTTGTGATAATTGAAATCATTTCAATTCATTTCTTTCTTGGTTGGACAGAAACATGCTTTCAGTAGTGAGCAAATCTGGAGGGAATCCATTGACCTGAGCAGTCATATAATGCATGAAGTTAATGGACAAAAAATGATACTCATCTTCAGTTTATAATAGCATTTTTTTCCACAGCATCTAAGCTTGGGGCAGCCAGGGAAGCTATCAGAGCAACAACAGAACCACTGGCACATAGGTGACCTTTGTTGTATCTAACAATTATTGGATCTACGGTGAAACAAAATAAAAACCAACCCAAGTTTTGACACTAAGATAATAAATTATAAATTATGGACGTCTACGCCACCGACGATCTTGTAAACAACAGGCTGGTCTCTTAGCAACAGACCAAGGAGATCAGGCTGTTGATAGGAACAGAGCAGACAGGACTGTCTTGCTGTGCTTGCTACACAGGACCAGAAACAACATTTTAACCCCTGCCCGAGGCCCCTTCTCTGCCCAGAACTTCTTTCTCTAGTGCCCAGCCTGGGCCAAGAGCAAAAAGTTGTCCTAGGATTTCCGAGTCTCTATCACCAACCCAGGGGCCGGGTCCCATGGAGAGGATGAAAGAGATACAGGCTTAGGAGTCAAGGGGTGGGAGAAGGATGCCCTACATGCAAGTGAGGGAATCAGAAACGAGGACGAAGGAGAAATGAATGCATTCTCATTGGACATTGTCTGAAATTAGAAGTCTATAAGTGGGGACCCCTTTTATTCCCCCCACCCCCAACTCTTTTGATTTTTAAAATCTCACTTAGGGTGGTTGTCATGAAGAAATTTAGACAAGACTTTGACAATATGCCAAAATGGTTTATTTTTAAATGTTGTTCCCGAAAGCACCAGAATATTAAGTTGGAGCAAATGTTGCTTGGAAGAGTGGAGGGGTGGTGGTCACACAGATGCTGGAGGGAGGCTGGGAGGTTTGAGGTCTGTAGACTTTAATTATCAGAGGTGGTCGGGCTAGACGATTCAGTTGCCTGGAAGCCTTTTTAAAACTGTGTGTGTATGTGTGTGTGTGTTTCTAAATTGCAGTCTTTTCTGGGTTGGGGTGGAGAGAGAGAGGTTTTCTTTAATTAATTAGATGTTTACCTGGAACATCTTCCCTCAGTGGTTTAGACAATCACCTGCCCACATGTTAGGAGTGAAATGTGATAAAGTCTCTTGGAGTGTGATGTTTCTAAAGAAAAAAAAAATCTTAAGATATTTAGTAGCAAACGACCTCTCTCTCTGTGATGGAAGCAGCGAGTTCTATATTATCCATCCATGAAGAGATGGACATGGACGCCAGCTCAGGATTTTAAGAAAATATCGGCCCCTAACTGTACAGGGACCACGTGACCTGCATCTTCCTCCATAGGGCTGACTTCTTGCAGTTTAATTTTTCAGGATAAACATGGCTGGCTAAAGTATGATGACTTGGGGTGTATTTGACATGTCATTTTAAACTTTCCATACGTGTAAATTTACTTATGTCAAAGAAAGAGAAAATTCTCTGCAGTTCCCCAGGGACGTCATTTTTTTTTTCCCCCCCAGGCTCCCTGTGATACCATGAAAGGTGGCTTGGTGACATCCGAAGTGATTAGCTCCCGTCCTGAGGTTTCAGAATGTATTTGTTCTTAGCAGTCGTCTGCTGGGATGAAATTCTACCTGGGGTAGTGCCCTGGCCCCAGTGGAGAGGGGCCCTGGATCTGTCAGACGCCCGGCCAAGCCCCCTGGGTCTGAAACCCTTCGCATCCACATCCCTAGCACACAGGGCAGCTCCAGCAATGAAGGTACAGCTCCTTCCTTCTGCAGACAGGGCCTCAGAGCCTGGCAACGTCAGCTGACTTCCTCAAGCGTTGTGCCAGAGCTGAGATTCCACTCCAGGACCGAGTGACCCCAAACCCCTCCAGGCTGTCTCCACCACTGGCCTGATGGTTGCCTGGAGGTCATGACCAGGCTCCCTGCCTGGTGCACTCTTGCTTTTTTTGGCCTTCCCCACCTTTTTTTAATTAAAAAAGAATGTATCATCATGCATTATCATAAAAGTCAACAGTACACAAGATAAAAAGTCACAAGGCTACATCTCCTCTCATCCCCTCTCCTAGCCCCCCAGACATGTCACTCCCCCAATATCACAGCAGATCTTTGTTGAGCTAAATTTTTGTTGTTTGCAGGGGAGTGTTTCTGAACAGAAAGAACGTGATTCCTTTTCTTCTGTAATTTGTTTATAATGGGCACATTTCGAGGAAATGAGAAGTAACCCTTATCTTTGACGTGTTTTAGTTTCACTTATCCTGTCAACACACCAGGGAGGGGGTCGAACTCTTTGAATCACCTCCCCCAACCCCGACCCCAGTGGGAATCTGAATCACCTAGATTGGACTTTTCCAGAACCCACCAACCTTGAATCCATGACACGAGGAGCTCAGTTCCATGACGAACTGAGCACATCAGCAGTTCCGGTCAGCTCTGATCTTGGCAACATGAGTTCTCCCCTTTCCCTGCTGGATCAGAATCCTGCCTCAGATTCCCCAAGGGGTGTGTGTGCACTGTCCTGTTGGAGAGAAACGCAGAAGCGGGCTCTGCTGCTTGAGAGGGAAGACCCAGAACAATGAGTGAGCCATGGAGAGAGGCTCAGGCTTCCAGGGGAGACTCCTGGAACTCAATAGACATATGCAGCACAAGACGGCTGTTGGTGCAGCGCTTCGCTGCTGGGAGAGAGTTGAGGATCGCTTCTCCTCTGAAGAGGCCCGACTGTAGCAAAGACTGTGGGGAGGATCCCCCACCTAGTGGCTCTCAGCGCTGCCTAGTCTCTGAGACGGTCTAAGGGGTCCTGCATTGAGTGGGAAAGCAAGCAGAGAGCAAGACCCTTCCTCTGCAGCTGGTTTCCTCTGGGTCCCGGGTCCTGCTCCCTGCCCGGCCCTGTGCGAGCTGGTTTTAACGCAACCCCGCCAGGCTTCCTGGCCCCACAATGCAGCACTCCGGCTGGCAGGCGTTCAGCTCCACACTAAACACTTGGCCCCGTTTCAACACGGCTGCCAAGATTTGGCAACCAGAGAGTTGCAGGGAAGCAGCAGGCTGCTAAACCCTTTCACATTTTTAATTAGATCCACACACCCATGTCTTTGAGCTATCATAAATATACAGATGACATAGAGAGTATTATTCCCGATTAGAGAGAGAGAGGAAAAAAAAAAGGAAGCCAAATCTCGATCATGGTCTATCTTACCTTATTAGAATAATTGACCTATCGCTAGTTGGGGGGGATGAAGAGGAAGAGAGAGGGGAGAGCTATTTGCTTGAGTGACACTGTGTCTTGATGTCGAGAACCTCCCCAGGAATCTGAAAACACAGGTCTTGGTCTGCCTTGCTGTCATCCTGGGCTTTGAGAGCATCACCAGAAGAGGGCATTCTTGGCAGTCACTCAGCCTCCGATGCCCAGGAACTCGAGGGGTTTTAGGGTGGGTGTTAAAGCCACCCCCACCTCCCTTTCTAGGTGACAGCCTTACCACCCCGCAGAGCTCTGGGGTTGGTGCCTCTGCCCCAAAAAGCAGTCACTTTTGCTTCAATGTGGCTTTAATATGTTTTTATCACTTTACCTCCTCCGCTGTTTTGTCTCTGGGTATCCTTCACTGTAAAATAACGTATAACTGCTGCTGCTTATTTTTTTTCTAAATCTCTTGCCACAATACACACACCCAGCTTCTTTCACTCAGAACCCAGCTTCTCTCTCCACTCAGCTCGTGGGTGATCCTGCAGGTCTGGGAGGGCTGAGCCGGCCAAATCTTGAGTCTTGTCGAATCTTGAGTCTCATCGTCCTGAGCTCTGACTCCGGCCCTGACATACGGCTGCAGACACGTGACTTCTAAGCCCATTGCTTTGGTTCCCTCTTCTGAAATATCTCAAGCACTTCTGACCTCAGAGATTGTGGGGGTTAAATGACATGTGTGTTAGGCTCCTAATGCTGTGGGCTCCCCGAGCTGCACCTGATCTTTATTATCGTTAGAAAAACACGCACGGCAGTACACGGGCCTTTCAGAGGCTCGGCGGACCAACCACAAGGACACCCAGGTGGAGGCTTCATCGAGTTCTCCATCCTGCCCTGTCTCCCCTCTCTTGTGCGACAAGGACCGCCTGTGTGTCTGAGACAACCACCTCTGGCTGGATTAATTGCTGTGAGATGAAGGCAAATAGGGTTTGACTCGGGCCTCCGTGTGGGGAGGCGTGTGCTTCATTTTAAAACATGTTAAGAAGGAAATGAAACACTTGACATGTCAGGAAAGAAGTGTCTCTGGTTGTCCCACCTGAGAGCACGCGGTGTACAGACAGAACCACAGAGGCCTCCACGGCACGGCTGCAGGGGAGATGTCCAGCTCGCAGGCCCGCTGCCGCTGGCTGTTTGCCACCCGCTTTGCTGAATGTTGTGGACATCCGGCAGCATCTGGGCTTTCTTCTTCTCTTCCTTTGATTTAGTTTTGTTGTTATTTCCCCCCCACCCCCCACAGGACTTGAAAATAGGATCATCTTTTACGGCGACAACACTTCCTTTGTGTTTTTCCTGCAAACGGGACAGCCTGACAAACTGGAGTGACTGTGTCCATGAAATGGGCTGGAGATGTTTCCAGGCCCCACTTGTGCCATCCCGTAGAGGCAAAGGCTGAGGACAGGCTGTGGCCAGAGGCCTGGGCGTCTCATTTTCCCCTGCAGCTCTGTGCTTGTCCCCAGTCCCTCACCTCCTTGTCCCCGCCGCCCACCAGTTACAGGGAATTCCCCTTAATTAGGAGAGAAAGGATGCAAGCTACACACACACACACACACAACGGATAATGAAAACAGGACCCCTGCATGAGGAGTATTTCACCAGGAAATGGAGGGAACAGTGATCTGTCAGGGCCGCAGACAGCAGCATCAGCCCAGGTTGAGCCCCCAGGTGTCTCCAAGGTCATAATCAGACTCCAATAGGGAGAATACGGCTGCTCATTATTAGTTATTTATACAAGAAGCAGCGGCTAATTTCCACGAGAGTGAAACAATGCATAATCTAGATAATGTCCTTCCTGGAGCCAGAGGTGTCAGCCTGAAGTCAGTCCTGAGTCCTGAGATGCTATTGGCGGCCACCCCTGTGCCATTCCCACCTGTTCTCGAAGGAGACGGACAAAGATACACCCGAACCCTTCCTGTGTCCTGAGTAGGGTAGGGGTGGTGGGGTGCCTGAATGAATGCGGGCTTTGGAGGCTTTTAAGGCTGTAGTAGGTAGCTTGGGTTGCAAAAACAGAGCATCACGGCCTGGGTGGTTCAAGCAACAGAAATATATTTTCTAACATTTTTCTAGTTTAGAAGTTCAGGATCAAAGTTCTGGTCAACTTGGTTTCTGGTGAGACCTCTCTTCCTGGCTTGTAGATGGCCAGCATGTCCCTAGGGCCCTGCCCTGGGTCCTTGTAGGGAGAGGGAGGGGAGAGAGAGAGAGAAAGAAAGCTCTCTGGAGTCTCATCTTTAAAGGATACTAATTCTATAGGATCAGTGTTCAGCTCTTATGGCTTTATTTAACCTTCATCACTTGCTTAGAGGCACCATCTCAAATCACAGCCGCACTGAGGGTCAGAGCTCCAACATGTGAATTTTGGAAACACACAAACATTCAGTCCATCACAAAGGCATTTCATGTGCTATCGAAAGGAGACGGAGTCAGGCTGGGATTCTACTCTCACTCCACCATATTAGCTGTGTGACCTTGTGCAGATCAACTAGCTTCTCTGAGCCTGATTTCCATGCTTGAAAATGAAGGTAAACAGTGTTTCCCTCGAGTGTGATTGTGAAAACAAAGGGTGAGGTAAAGCACGCACAGTGCCTGGCCCAGGAGGCACTCACAAAAGGGAGCAGCCGTGGCGGTCGTGATGGTGTTAGTTATCATGTGCTGTGAGCGTTTACTAACAGCACCAGACATTCTTGTCCAAAATGCTGCCTTAGAGTCTTGCATCCTCTGGATTGCTGTCTATGTGCCTTACCCTTCATCACCAAGGCTCACTGGTGTCAGGCAGGCAAATAGGAAGTGGAATAGTGGGTAGTGGTGTCTATTACGGGATCCAGAGGAAATGAGAGTGCTCAGTTCTAGGCGGGGTTGGGGTTGGGGTGGAGGGACTTTTTAATCTATAATCACTTAATTATTAGTGAATTGTCCATTCATTGTTGCCACCATTATGCATTAACGCAGTAATGACCCCCTAGTTTGAAACTCTTTAAAAAAATTTTTTGGAAGCAAACAGCATTTTACTGGAGTGTAGTATTAGCGTCAGGTGTACAGTAAAATGATTCAGTCTATATAGATATATATGTGTATAATTTTTCGGATGCCTTTCCATTATAGGTTTTTACAACATTTTGAGTACAGCTCTCTGTGCTGTACAGCAGGTCCTTGTTGTTTATCTCTATTTTACATATAATGGTGGGTCTCTATGGCTTAAAGCAAAGTCCTACAGAAAAGAAGAAAGTCCTTTTCTTGCTGGGAATCTAAAGCTAAGTGACCCAAACTCACAGTACCAAAAGGAGGCAGAACCCCGTTCAAAGGACTATGCAATTCCAGACGTAGGAGGAGTTGGGAGATTGGGACTGAACCCGTGTACACCATTGATACTATGTATAAAAGAGACAGCTAATGAGAACCTAATGTATATCAGGGAGCCCTACTCCATGCATGTGGTGACCTAACTGGGAAGGGAATCCAAAAGAGAGGGCGCAGATGTATATACACAGCTGATTCACTTTGCTGTACAGCTGAGACTAACACGACATTGTAAAGGAACTATATGCCAGTAAACATTAATTCATCAAAAATCTGGAAAAAATTAAGAAACCTCAAAACACACACACACACACGAAGGACTATGCAATTCCAAAGTGAAGTGAAAGTCAGTCGTGTCCAGCTCTTTGTGACCTCATGGACTATACAGTCCATGGAATTCTCCAGGCCAGAATACTCGAGTGAGTGGCCTTTCCCTTTTCTAGGGCATCTTCCCAACCCAGGGATCAAACCCAGGTCTCCCGCCTTGCAGGCAGATTCTTTACCAGCTGAGCCAGAAGGAAAGCCCAACAGTACTGGAGTGGGTAGCCTGTCCCTTCTCCAGCAGATCTTTCTGACCCAGGAATTGAACCGAGGTCTCCTGAATTGCAGGCAGATTCTTTACCAACTGAACACTCAGGGAAGCCCTGCAATTAAAAAAGGCCACGCTCTAAGGTGCACAATCCTGACGTAGTTAGCAGCTGCAACAACAAAACAAAGGTGGAGGACCACCTCAGCCCAGTGTTTGCAACACTGAGTGTTTATTCTCAGGCTCACTGGTCTCCAGTTCACAGTGGTTCTGTTGACTGAGACTTGGTTCAGCTGCAAGGCTCTGCTCCAGGCCGTGTGTTTGCTGGATGTAGTTTTAGGCTGTAGACTGGATTCATGTCTACTCAGTGTGTATTTGTTCTGGGTCCCAGAGTGGAAGGGCGCTAGCCACCGCAGGCAAGTTAGACACAAAGCCAGAGAAAAGCAAGCACATCTAAGGCTCCCAATTACATCCAGTCCACTGGCAGCCCAGTGGCTGAGCCCAGTCAGGAGCAAGGTCCAGATCAGGGAGTGAAAAAGCAAAATATGGGCCCAGTCTTGTGAGTAGGGTGGGGAGGGAGTCAAGTTTAGCTGCACAGCAGTCCAAACTAAGAGTACCCTGCAGACAGTGACGAACAGAAAGCTCGAACAGTGACAACAGCAGGACTGTATGTCCCCCATTTATGGCCTTTCTAGGCTTACAGGCAGCATCCGGGTTTCCCTGGTGGTTCAGATGGTGAAGAATCCACCTGCAATGCAGGAGACACGGGTTGGATCCCTGGTTCAGGAAGATCCCCTGGAGAAGAGGATGATTATTCATTCTAGTGTTCTTGCCTGGAGAATTACATGAACAGAGGAGCCTGGCAGGCTTCAGTCCATGGTGTCACAAAGAGTCGGACACGATTGAGTGACCAGCACTTTCAAAGGCAGCATCCATTCTGATTGGTGCGAAGTCACCTTACTGACTTCAAGATATTTTGTCTTTCACCCTTGACTATGAGTATCCAGCAATACCAGAAAACGCTAACTTCTAGAGCCTGTGACCACCAGCCCAGTGAACCTCCCCTCAGAACCCTGCTCATTCTAAAGGCAGAGTCTAGCCCTGTAGCAAGTGCCAAGTGGACACAAGTTCCAGAATCCAGGAAATGGGGATCAGAGCTCCAGTGCTTCCAAAAAGAGTGACCTTGGGCCAGCAACGTGACCTCTCTGGATCTCAGGTTTTCAGCAGAATGCTCATGGGATATTGTAAAGTGTAAACAACCTGATGAGTCTAAATCAGCTAACATACAGATGTAAACTAGAGTATGTATTTGCTAAAGGATGACTCTCCTCCTGTCTTTTTGCTGTTAAGTTGAACCTATAGAGTTGGCAGTAATTAATCAAATGTTGGCAATTTCATATTGCTCAACCTAACAGGTTATATAACCCTGACAGGCAAATGTGATGTTTTCTTTAACCCTATCCCGTGCCATCTGAACATGAAGGCAGTTGAGCTTTGTAGCAGAACCCACCATCTAGGTCTTAGTTTTGTTCCAGTGGTCAGGATGGAATGGTGGGGCTGTAGGGAGGTGCAGATGGAGGGGCCCATGTGCAAAATTTGCCTTCTGCCCCGTGAAAGTGCTAAACAGGAGGAATAATGTAAGGATGGGATGGAGTTTGCAGAGGAGGAGCGTTTGGGGACACAGGAGAAAATCTGTGCCCATGTGAGGGTGTGGGAAGATTGTGTGCTTCAGATAAGGGGGTTTAAATCCCAGCTGTTTCCAAAAACAACTATGAAATCTTGGGCAAGTCTCTAATTTCTCAGAGCTTCCTATATGTAAAAATGGGACAGCTGTCCCACGAGTTTCACAGGCATTATGGAAATGATCTAGACAACACCACCTAAGACAAAACCCAAGTCTCGGGGGGGGGCTCAGTCATCTCAGGGACCCATCACTCATCACTATCCTATTTTGCTCCAAGCCAATCCTGAGGGTGAGACACAGTGGAGGGAATACTGAATGGATGCAGAGCAGCAGAATTCCAGGGCGTCTACACCATCCAGGAAGAGACTTTCAAACCGCACCAGAGGGATTTGCCAGGAAACTAACTGGCATTCCCAGAGCAAGACATTTTAATTCCCCATGCTGCTGCTAGAGCAGCCAGAAAGTTCGCTGCATTCCTGCCCCCTGGGCATTGCACAAATAACACAAGCAAGATGTGAGCACGGGTGGTGTCTGGGAAGATCCAGGGGAAAAGTCAGATATACAATGATGACTATTATCATACCTGAAAATTAATTTGCATTATTCCTTTTAATCAAAGGATGAAAAGCCCTGGACAAACATAAGGGTCAAAATTAGATCCTAACATAGGTGGAAGGTGGCAGGATTAGCATTATTTTTGCCTTTAGACAGAGCAAAGCATTCAACACATATTGAACACCTACTCTGTGCCAAACACTAAACCAGGGCACCAGGGCCAACAAGGTCTCTGCCTCTGCAGAGCATCCTTCATCATCTGTGTCTGGACAGAGAGGAAGGAAGGAAGGATGGTTGCATGAGGCTTCTGTCTCCATCTGCGGAATGAAAGCAGAGGAGACATCCCACGATAAAACAGGAATGCTGATGCCCAGTGAAAATACGGCCGAAGTATGATGCCCATCGGAAGTCAACTGAGTGTGTGTTAGTCACTCGGTCATGTCTTACTCTTTGTGACCCCATGGACTGCAGTCCAGGCTCCTCTGTCCATAGAATTCTCCGGGCAAGAATACTGGAGTGGTATGCACAAGCGTTCAGTAATTAATAGCATTAATAAAGCATTCTGTGAGCTCATCACTGTTCTAGTAATTGCAGGCAATAATCTCTCCCTTCTTCATCATAGTTTAGAATTTAGCTTAAAATATTTTATTAGGTTGTCCAGTCGCCAAGTCATGTCTGATTCTTGATGACCCCATGGACTGCAGCAAGCCAAGCTTCTCTGTGCCTCACCATCTCCCAGAGTTTGCCCAAGTTCATGTCCATGTAGTATTATACACATATGGAAAACACACAGAAAGATAATACAATATTATATTCATTTTTTCCATTTTAAACATAGCCCATGTAGCAATATACACATACGGAAAACACACAAAAAGATGATACGATATTATCTTTATTTATTTTCATTTTAAACAAAGCCTATATCTTTGGAAATTCACTGGGGACAAAGTCTGAAGGATTCTCATGCCATGAGTTTATCAGTGAATGACCAAAAATGGAAATTCAGTATGGTCCACTCAAAAGGAGGAGGGGACATAGCATCAGCTCCCCACCAGGGTTTTTATAATTACTCCACCTGAGCGCCAGCTTGCCCCTGAGTTTCCTAAGGGCAAATATAGGCGATGGCAAATGTGTGTTTTTATTTTTGTTTTGTTTTTAAGAAGAGAGGGCACACACGAAATCCTCTGGGGAGAGCTAGTTAGCATCGTGGACAAAGTCCAAAACACTAGCTTCTAGAATAAATGCATAGCAAATGTCATATGACTGTTTTCCATAATGACTCTCAATAAAAAGCAAAGACGCAACAAAACACAACTCAACGGAGGTGATTTGGCGAGGAGCTAGAGCAAGTGGTCCAAGTCGGTAGCTTTCCAGGGATCCAGCCTGATGAAAGCCTAACTCAACATAGCAGCTTCCATGAGTAGATAAATAACATGTGCTCCACATCATTTTCCTTATCATTTCTCCAACATGGGTTTTGGTAAAAAATAGGAGGACCTAGAGATGGGGCAAGCTGTGTTGCTAACTGAGGAAAATGTACACGATTTGGAAAAGCAGAGAAGTGGGTGATAAGGTAAAAATTTATTACAAACCAACTGATTTGGCAATCAATCCATGGATTAACCCAATAGCTGTTAATGAACCATCATCTTAATCGCTCCAATGTCTGGTGCTGTGCTCTATACCAGGACCCCAGACACCAGCCCTCAGTGAGTGAATGTCTCCTAAGAGAAATGATGGTACAGAAGGATAATTATAGTCCCAAGGAGAAAATGCTATGGCAGAGCTAAGCACAGGAGACTGCAGACCCCAGAGAAGGGACAGCTGGACAGGTGGTTAGCAAAACTTTCTGAATGAGGCTGTGCCAGCAATCCAAATAAAAGTTTAAAATGAGATGGCCTGATAATCACTTCCCTCCTTCACTCCCGGGTGTATATCTGGACAAAGCTGTAATTCAAAAAGATACATGCATGCCTATGTTCATAGCAGCACTATTGACAATAGCCAAGACTTGGAAGCAACCTAAATATCCACTCACAGATGAGTGGATAAAAAAGATGTGGTACATATATATAATAGAATATTACTCAGCCATAAAAAGGAATGAAATAATGTCGTTTGCAGCAACAGTTTCGATTTACTTCCCTAAATAGGGTAACCTTGAAAGGCATCTCCAGCAAGATGGGGACTCAGTTCAGTTCAGCTCAGTTCAGTCACTCAGTCATGTCCAACTCTTTGCGACCCCATGAACAGAAGCATGCCAGGCTTCCCTGTCCATCACCAACTCCCGGAGTCCACCCAAACCCATGTCCATTGAGTTGGTGATACCATCCAACCATCTCATCCTTTGTCGTCCCCTTCTCCTTCTGCTCTCAATCTTTTCCAGCATCAGGGTCTTTTCAAATGATTCAGCTCTTCACATCAGGTGGCCAAAGTATTGGAGTTTCAGCTTCAATATCAGTCCTTCCAATGAACACCCAGGACTGATCTCCTTCAGAATGGACTGGTTTGATCTCCTTGCAGTCCAAGGGACTCTCAAGAGTCTTCTTCAACACCACAGTTCAAAAGCATCAATTCTTCTGCACTCAGCCTTCTTCACAGTCCAACTCTCACAGCCATACATGACCACTGGAAACACCATAGCCTTGACTAGACGGACCTTTGTTGGCAAAGTAATGTCTCTGCTTTTTAATATGCTATCTAGGTTGGTCATAACTTTCCTTCCAAGGAGTAAGCGTCTTTTAATTTTATGGCTGCAATAACCATCTGCAGTGATTTTGGAACCCAGAAAAATAAATTTAGCCACTGTTTCCACTGTTTCCCCATCTATTTGCCATGAAGTGATGGGGACTGGTATTTCTCAAAGGTGCACAATATAAGGGGGTGTCAAAAAACTTGGTGGACAAAATAAGGGATATCTCATTTTTATTTATCTACTTACTTATTTTTTAATTTTTTTATCCATACTGCACGGCTTATAGGATCTTAGCTACTGGATGAGGGATCAAACTTGTGGCCCCTGCAACGGAAGCACAGAGACTTAACCACAGGATGGCCATGGAAGTCCCCAAATAAGGGGTATTTTAATGTGATACCTAAACCATCAAAGTTAATGCCACAAATCCACAGTGAATAAAACATTAAAAATTTAGGTGAACCAGGATCTGATCCTGTACATGCAAGATTCACCTCTCTCACCTCACCCTAATTTACCCTGTGAATCCCTCCTCTATTGAAATCTTCTAATATTTTGTCCATTGTGGATATCTTATACATTATTTTCTAATTTTGAAAATATCAGATTGTCCAGAAAATACAGTAATAGAATTGAGTTTAAAACTGACCAAGGGAAACTTTCACCATTCTCACCTTTTAAGGAGATGCAAAAAGTATACTTACTTGACACAGCAGAAGAGAATCTGATTATGATCCATGGGTATTGGGGTTTGTTTTGATGTCATTCCATTATAATTGTTCAGCATCTTGTAGGGAAAATACACTCAATGGGTCTATTGGGATTTAAGGCCAGGTAAATTATAAAATGTTTGATTGTAACATCTCTTTCATGATGAGTTGGCATTTACATTTCTCCACTGCCTTGAAATAACTCACGCTGAGGGGAAGCTGGTGATTTATTAAGTGTAGTGACTACAGACCTTGTCATAAGCTCCAACCAACCCCCCCATCCCCAGCTAAGAGGCTGTGTGCTCCCCAAAATACCAAGACTAGAACACAGGTATTGATGCATCTCAGTAGCAGAATGCTTAGGACCTATTGTGCAAAGCAGAGCTTTTAAATATAGCATAAACCCATTTTTTTTTTTTTTGCCCTTAGACTGTCCAAAAATACATTCAAAATGGCACCAACACTTTCTCTTGTCCCGGCCAATAGAAAGCTCATTTACTCATCAGAATGTCCCACACAAGGGGCTGGAAGTAAGTTGAGCAATTTCGAAAGAATTTTAATTCTGATCTTGCTTCTGAAGAGTCATCAAACATGAATCCTTGCGACTGCCTACATAAGTCCTCTTCCCTTCTGGGTCCTCGCTATTGTTTCTCTGGGCCAGCTGTCTCTACCACTACTTACCTCTTTGCCTGAATCAAAGCAGACATCTGAAAAAGCAAGCCTGGCTTCTTCCCAGATCAACTGTTGACAACCACAAACTTCTTTGATGTTTCCAGATGAAGAAGGCACAATTAGTTGGTGTTGTAATGGGTGTGGTGTTTTTCACTTTCTCTAATTCTTTTTTGAGCTAAGGTTTGAGTTGTTGAGTCAAAGAACCCTGTGGCAGGAAGAGAGATTATATGTTTCAGAGGTCAGAAGTCTGACCTTTGGCTGGGAAAGTGCCTGAAGGTGAAATTGAGCCAAGTTCAAAGGGAAGTCTAATTGACTGCCCTTGGTCTAGATTCCTTGAGAACTGCTGCCCTTGCATCATCAGTCTGCTATCTCGGGGTGTCCAGGATGGCCCTCGAGAGATGGTCTTTAAAATGCCACAAAAGGATCCCACTCTTTGGTACAAGATGGCTTTTGGGGTCCTCCTTGAGCCCAGCTCATCTATTCATTCAACAACAAATATTTTTTTGGCACCTACTTACTGTGTGCCAGGGAGGAGGAAATGGCAACCCACTCGTGTTCTTGCCTGGAGAATCCCAGGGACGGGGGGGTCGTCTATGGGGTCGCAGAGAGTTGGACACGACTGAAGCGGCTTAGCAGCAGCAGCACTGTGTGCCAGGCACTGTTCTTCCATGGAAGTTGTGTTCAAAGTCTTATCTTGGGGACCAGTGCTGCCTAACATCAGAAGAAAACATGCAATCTTCCCACTGGGTTCATGCCTTTCTAAGAAGTTCTTTGTAGAAACAATGGCAGGTCATTTTGTATAAATCATTATTAGGGGCCCCACCAACCAACCGGATCGTCCCCTTGGTGTTTACTAAGTATTCCCAATTCCATAAGTGCTACAATTTCCCTCTTTTCCTTTCTCCTCTCCCTCGCTTATTTTTATGTCTTGAACACTTTACTGTGTTTGCTCCCTTCTAAGGAGCTCTCTGCCCATAGCGCCATAGAACAGATGCCCCAGAGAGGGTATGAAACTTGAATCTCTTCTCACCTTGGAAAAATCCTAAAAGCAGACTAAAGAAAACCACCAAGTGCTACTACTCATGATTTTACTTTTAATTTCAACAATTTTCTCCCATCATGTAGACAGATGATCAGAGATCTGGACAAAGAAAATTTGACTAGGTTTCTCTTATTGAATAATAAAGATGAAGAGGTTATCATAATTGCAAGATGGAAAGTCCCTTGAGAGTCTGTGGGATCCACCCCCCTGCCTCAGGTAGACATGTATGCAAAGTACCCAAAATAGGAAGGAAAATGGCTCACAACACCAATTGTTACTGTTGTTGTTCTTTCAAATAACTTAAAAAAAATTATAGCATAATTTCTTTACAATGTTGTTTTAGTTTCTGCTGCACAACAAAGTGAATCGACTACAGGCATACATATATCCTCTCCTTTTTGCACCTACCCCACCCATCACTTCCCCCGCATCCCATCCCTCTAGGTCGTCACAGAGCACCGAGCTGAGCTCCCTGTGCTATACGGCAGGCTTCAGCTGGCTAATTATTTCACATGTGGTAGCGTTTATGTCAGTGCTACTTTCTCAATTCATCCTACCCTCGCCTTCCCAAACTACAAACAAGAGGAAGAGAAAACCACCAGAATGGGAGCAAATGTCTGCAAACATAACAATGAGAAAAGGATTAATCTCCAAAATATACAAGTATCTTGTGGAGCTCAATATCAAAAAACAAACAACCCAAACAAAAAACAGGCAGAAACCTAAACAGACCAAAACCAAACCTGGATGTCTTTCTCCAATGACATACAGTTGGCCAAGAGACGCATGATAAAATGTTCAACATCACTAATTATTCAATTCAGTTCAGTCGCTCAGTCCTGTCCGACTCTTTGCCATGGGCTGCAGCACGCCAGGCCTCCCTGTCCATCACCAACTCCTGGAGTTTACTCAAACTCATATCCATTGAGTTGGTGATACCATCCAACCATCTCATCCTCTGTTGTCCCCTTCTCCTCCTGCCTTCAATCTTTCCCAGCATCAGGGTCTTTTCAAATGAGTCAGTTCTTCACATCATATGGCCAAAATATTGGAGTTTCAGCCTTAAGATCAGTCCTTTCAGTGAATATTCAGGACTGATTTCCTTTAGGATGGACTGGTTTGATCTTCTTGCAGTCCAAGGGACTGTCAAGAGTCTTCTCCAACACCACAGTTCAAAACCATCAATTCTTTGGCACTCAGCTTTTTTTATAGTCCAACTCTCACATCCATACATGACCACAGGAAAAACCATAGCCTGACTAGACGGACCTTTGTTGGCAAAGTAATGTCTCTGTGTCTAGGTTGGTCATAACTTTTCTTCTAAGGAGCAAGCATCTTTTAATTTCATGGCTGCAGTCTCCCTCTGTGGTGATCTTGGAGCCCCCCAAAATAAATCTCTCACTGTTTCCACTGTATCCCCATCTATTTGCCATGAAGTGATGGGACCAGATACCATGATCTTAGTTTTCTGAATGTTGAGTTTTAAGCCAGTTTTTTCACTCTCCTCTTTCACCTTCATCAAGAGGCTCTTTAGTTCTTTTTCACTTTCTGCCATAATGGTGGTGTCATCTGCATATCTGAGGTTATTGACATTTCTCCCAGCAATCTTGATTCCAGCTCGTGCTTCTTCCTGCTCAGCATTTCTCATGATGTACTCTGCATTTAAGTTAAATAAGCAGGGTCACAATATACAGCCTTGACGTACTCCTTTTCCTATTTGGAACTAGTCTGTTGTTTCGTGTTCAGTTCTAACTGTTGCTTCTTGACCTGCATACAGTTTCTCAAGAGGCAGGTCAGGTGGTCTGGTATTCCCATCTCCTGAAGAATTTTCCACAGTTTGTTGTGGAAACTATGCCAAAGGCTTTGGCATAGTCAGTAAAGCAGAAGTAGATGTTTTTCTCGAACTCTCTTGCTTTTTCAATGATCCATCGAGTGTTGACAATTTGATCTCTGGTTCCTCTGCCTTTTCTAAATCCAGCTTGAACATCTGGAAGTTCATGATTCATGTATTGTTGAAGCCTGGCTTGGAGAATTTTGAGTATTACTTTGCTAGCGTGTGAGATGAGTGCAATTGTGCGGTAGTTTGAGCATTCTTTGCCATTGCCTTTCTCCTTTTCCAGTCCTGTGGCCACTGCTGAGTTTTCCAAATTTGCTGGCAGATTGAGTGCAGCACTTTCACAGCATCATCATTTGGGATTTGAAATAGTTCAACTGGAATTCCATCACCTCCACTAGCTTTATTTGTAGTGATGCTTCCTAAGGCCCACTTGACTTTCCATTCCAGGATGTCGGGCTCTAGGTGAGAAATCACACCATCATGATTATCTGGGTCATTAAGATCTGTTTTGTATAGTTCTTCTGTGTATTCTTGCTACCTCTTCTTAATATCTTCTGCTTATGTTAGGTCCATGCCATTACTGTACTTCAATATGCCCATCTTTGCACAAAATGTTCCCCTGGTATCTCTAATTTTCTTGAAGAGATCTCTAGTCTTTCCCATTCTGTTGTTTTCCTCTATTTCTTTGCACTGATCACTGAGGAAGGCTTTCTTATCTCTCCTCACTATTCTTTGGAACTCTGCATTCAAATGGGTATATCTTTCCTTTTCTCCTTTGCTTTTCACTTTTGTTCCTTTCTCAGTTATTTGTAAGACCTCCTCAGACAACCATTTTGCCTTTTTGTATTTCTTGTTTCTTGGGGATGATCTTGATCCCTGCCTCCTGTACAATGTCATGAACCTCTTTCCATAGTTCTTCAGGCACTTTGTCTATAAGGTCTAATCCCTTAAACCTATTTCTCACTTCCACTGTATAATCAATTGTCAAGGACTTGATTTAGGTCATACCTGAATGGTCTAGTGGTTTTCCCCACTTTCTTCAATTTAATTCTGAATTTGGCAATAAGGAGTTCATGATATGAGCCAGTCAGTTCCTGGTCTTGTTTTTGCTGGTTGAGTAGAGCTTCTCTATCTTTGGCTGTAAAGAATAGAATCAATCTGATTTTGATGTTGACCATCTGGTGATATCCATGCGTAGAGTCTTCTCTTGTGTTGTTGGAAGAGGGTGTTTGCTATGACCAGTGCATTCTCTTGGCAAAACTCTATTAGCCTTTGCCCTGCTTCATTTTGTAGTCCAAAGCCAAATTTGCCTGTTACTCCAGGTATTTCTTGACTTCCTACTTTTGCATTTCTTTCCCCTATGATGAAAAGGATGTCTTTTTGGGGTGTTAGTTCTAGAAGGTCTTGTAGGCCTTCATAGGACCATTCAACTTCAGCTTCTTCAGCATTACTGGTTGGGGCACAGCCTTGGATTACTGTGATATTGAGTGGTTTGCCTTGGAAACAAACAGAGATCATTATGTCGTTTTTGAGATTACATCCAAATACTGCATTTCAGACTCTTTTGTTGACTGTGATGGCTACTCTGATGGTCATGTGAGTTAAATTCACCCATTCCAGTTCATTTTACCTCTCTGATCCCTAAAGTGTGGATGTTCACTCTTGCCATCTCCTGTTTGACCACTTCCAATTTCCCTTGATTCATGGACCTAACACTAGTTATTATTAGAAATTAATAATTAGTTTTACTAATTATTAGAAAATCAAAGCTGCCATGAGAGGTCACTTCATATCAATCAGAATGGCAATAAGATAACATTAAGAAATTAATCTATTGGGACATATACCTGTGGACCCTCTGGTTAGACATTTGCCAGGTCTGTTGGAGTCAAACTCACCCATATGATAACTGAATGGACTCTTTGGCTACAGATGTATGAAACTGTCACCAATGAACTGTGTATGTTCTTTCTCCTGGTAAGCATATGAGAGCTGTCCTTTACAAGGCTGATGGTATATCTTTCTGAAGCCACAGGCCAAATGAATGTTGCCCTCCTCCTAGCTTTAGAAGCCCTCAGTAGCTTTCAACTGTGTGTCCAATGAAGTTTACACTCATTAGCATAGCATGCAAGACCTTTCACCATCTCTCCATACATCTGGAAAGAAAGTGAATGTGAAGTCACTGCTGCTGCTGCTGCTAAGTCGCTTCAATCGTGTCCGACTCTGTGCGACCCCGTAGACGGCAGCCCACCAGGCTTCCCCGCCCTGGGATTCTCCAGGCAAGAACACTGGAGTGGGTTGCCATTTCTTTTTCCAATGTATGAAAGTGAAAAGTGAAAGTGAAGTCGCTCAGTCATGTCCGACTCTTAGTGGCCCCATGGACTGTAGCCTAGCAGGCTCCTCCGTCCATGGGATTTTCCAGGCAAGAATACTGGAGTGGGTTGCCATTTCCTTCTCCAGGGGATCTTCCCATCCCAGGGATTGAACTCAGGTCTCCCACATTTTGGACAGACTCTTTATCATTTGAGCCACCAGGGAATCCCTGAGATTCTGGAGAACATGGCAAAAAGAGAGAGGGACTTAGGAACTCATAAGAATCAGATCTTAGTTCTGCTGTTTACTGCCCTTTCGTCTTTGGGGCTAAGCCTCAGTTTCCTCATCTTTGGGTAAATTGTTCATTGGAATCTCCATCTCCCAGGGCTGTCATGAGGACTGAATGAAACAAGATATGTACAACTCTGAGACGGCTGCCTAGTGACAGGTTCTCAACAAACACTGTACCTACAGTTGAAACTATGCTAAGACTCTCTGAACTCCTCTCTGATTTACAAATATATTTCCCATCACATTCTTCCTCTCAGTCAGAGGTCCATTTGTGACATTCTCTCTGTGTGTCCATAACCCACTCTGCTAAATTCAGCCTTCCATGTGAGTTCCTACTGTGGATCCTCTACCCTGACCTCACCCATCTTATCAAGACCCACTCCTGGAGGAAGTGATTCATCTATTTATCTATATCAAATCTTGTTTCCCATGATAGTTCTTCTTGAGAATCAAATGTGGCTTTTACATCCTTCAGCCAATTTTTAAAAACTTTTATGTCATATTGGAGGTTATTCATTTAACAACACTGTGATAGCTTCAGGTGCACAGCAAAGGGACTCAGCTGTACATATACATGTATCCAGCCTCCCTCCAACTTCCCTCCCATCAAAGCTGCCACATAACATTGAGTAAAGTTCCCTGCTCTATACAGTAAGTCCTTATTGGTTATCCATTTTAAATATAGCTCAGGAATTCTGGAGTGGGTAGCCTATCTCTTCTCCAGCAGATCTTCCCCACCCAGGAATTGAACCAGCATCTCCTGCATTGCAGGCAGATTCTATACCAACTGAGCTATCAGGAAAATCCAAATATAGATGTGATAGAAAGAAAGAAAGAAAAGAAAGAAAGTCGCTCAGTCATGTCTGACTCTTAGCGACCCCATGGACTGTAGCCTACCAGGCTCTTCCATCCATGGGATTTTCCAGGCAAGAATACTGGAGTGGGTTGCCATTTCCTTCTCCAGGGAATCTTCCTGACCCAGGGATTGAACCTGGGTCTCCCACATTGTAGGCAGATGCTTTACTATCTGAGCCACCAGGGAAGTCCACCAGGAATCTCCCTAACTATCCCTTCCCTCCTGGTAACCATAAGTTTGTTTTCTAAGTCTGTGAGTCTATTTCTGTTTTATAAATAAAATTGTATCATTTCTTTTTCGATTCCACATAAAAGGGACATCATCATATGGTATTTCTCTTTCTTGTTTACCAAATTGTAGGTTCCCAGAGGATAAAGATGCTTTTTTGTAACTCTGTATTCTCCAGAGGCATTGATAAAGCAGTATTCATCAGCTTGTCCTAGGTCATGCTGAAGTAACAAACAACCCCCGAATCTCAGGAATTTATTGCAGTGGTTTATATTTTGCTCATATGGATGTTAATGGTGGGTCAGTAGGAGCACCCCTTGTTCTACCTTTGCACTGAGATCTAGGCTGAATACGCAATGTCTCTCTGGCACTTGAACTTCTCCAGACAGAGGGAAAAGAGTGACGGCAACACTCTGCAGTGGGTCTCAGGACCACTTTCCTCTTATTGGCCGAAACACATCATGTGGCTAAACTCGACATTCTTTATTGGTGGGCCTGGTGAGCATGCACTCTTCCAGGATGGAGTACCCCACACTCCAGAGCAATAGGCAGGGGCCAGGAAAGGACAGTATATATTTCAGCATGTTGACTACAGTTTACCACACTTACACATCTGAGATACTCGGGGAATAATACTTAAATGAAGGAAAGTTATATCAGGTAAACTCTCAAACCTAGAATCTGATGGTAATCAGGGTATTACTAAGACAGTGCACAAGTAATTGCAAAATGTATGCTTTATGAAGAAATGCCAATGTAATTTCTTTAGCTCTAAGTACGAAAGTAAGTGACTTTGAGCTTTCCCAGTGGCTCAGTGGTAAAGAATCTGCCTACCAAGGCAGGAGACAGGACCTCAATCCCTGGTCTGGGAAGATCCCACATGCTTCGGAGCTCCTGTGGGCCACAATTCCTGAGCTTGGGCTCTAGATTCTAGGAGCTGCACCTACTGAAGCCTGCATGCTCTAGAGCCTGTGCTTTGCAGCAAGAGAAGTCACTGCAATGAGGAGGTCACACACCACGATTAGAGAGTGGGCCCTGCTCACCACAACCAGGGAAAAAGCCGGGCAGCAACGGAGACCGAGCACAGCCAAAAATAAATGAATGAATAAAAATTACTTAAAAATTAGGTATTCTTCTATCCCACACTTTCCCTATGAAACTCTGTCACTTATTTAATTGGCTGCTAGGAAGCTCAAGCCTAAATGATGCCGCCCCCATCTTTGTGAATTATTCAGAAATGTATGCCAACCTTTTCCAGAATTGACCTCCTGCCTGGCATCATTTTATTTCACCTTCATCCTTATTTACCCAGCCATAATTTTATGCTATATTTTCCATAAGCTTTTTTTTTTTTTTAAGTGAATTATAAACAAACGAGCTTATCTTAGATATACCCTTTGAAACTGTTTGAAGCTTGTCTGCCCACTGGACTTCACTGTATTCTCGCTTAATGTTTTAGCTCTACTTTTCAGGAATAAATGAAAACACATGTGCAAGACAAATCACTCCTTGTCCTTCCAAATATGCCATGAACTGCCTGATCAAAGGGAAAAGAGAAAAGCCACTTTATAGACAGGGCCCCAGGGGTCCCTGAACCAAGCCAGTCTCTCTAGGGCTAGGAAGGACAGATTCCCCTCAAGTCTGGTCTGGTTCCCCAAGGCGCCTGCCTGACCCATCACCTTTGCCCTCATCATCAAGGAGAGAAAACATACATACAAGCCTTTAAGCATAGAGGGACTGTGGGAAATAATATTACAGACAAGCCCTAGACCCCTAGGAGGCATCTCCTTCAGATAACAGGGAAGAAGATGAATTGCAAATACCTGGTCGGTGTGTCTCTAAGACAAGTCAGTCTGACTCTGTGGACATGTGGCTGACCTGCTCTTTGTACAGAGGGTAAGAGCAATTTTATCCCTCATCCTTGGCTCACAAAGCACTCATCCATTGCAGGTACCTTTTTGAGCTCCGTGTGTGACTTCTTACTAGGTTTAGGGTTAAGGCTGAATTACTGTGCTAAACTTGTTTTACGAGCCTCTAGAAGCTAGCTCATGCCTCCTCCTCTGCTCCAATCCTTTTTATTCTCCCCACGAGCCCATTGTCAACCAACATCATCAAAGTGTTTCTGGTTCCTAACATTTTTCATTCTCTTGCTCAAGCTCATGCCTTTTCAGTTACTGCTTCCTTGGTCAGGGATGCCTTTCCTCCACCTCTAACATGATGCTAATGATGATGATGTCATAGTAATAACCATAGCAATAAGCCCTAGCTAAGTCTCCATCAGCCTTCCTACTTCATCCAACATATCATTAGGGACATTTTTCTTTTACCCTTCAGGATGGGTTGTGTTTTCCTGCTTTGTGAACTCAAGCAATGCCTCCACCTGCTACAATCTTGTATTTGCAGGTCTTTTTTCTCAACTCTTCTGATTCCTTCAGGTCAAAGGTCAAACCAAGCTCATCTCTCCATCTCTGCCACTACTTCAGTAGCTGGTATTTGTGAGATACAGAATGCTGCTGCTGCTGCTAAGTCACTTCAGTTGTGTCCAACTCTGTGCAACCCCATAGACAGCAGCCCACCAGGCTCCCCCGTCCCTGGGGTTCTCCAGGCAAGAACACTGGAGTGGGTTGCCATTTCCTTCTCCAATGCATGCAAGTGAAAAGTGAAAGTGAAGTTGCTCAGTTGTGTCCGGCTCTTTGCGACCCCATGGACTGCAGCCTACCAGGCTCCTCTGCCCATATAGAGTGAGTGTTTGCCAAATAAATGAGTGATGAGTTAAGTAGGCCCAGCCAGTTACAATGGTTAAGTGAGTCACAAAGAACAAAACAGCATGGAGAGGGTCAGAGGAAACAGGAAGAGGAAACCACTCTTTGAACTCACAGTGTTTACACCACCTCAGGCCCAAGGCAGGGGAGACTTACTTCACATAGCAAAACGTCCTCCAGGTTCATCCTTGTTGTTGTAAATGTCAGGATGACCTTCTTTGAAAAGCTGTATTCCATTGCAGGTATTCACTGCCCTGTCTTTATCCATTCACCTGTGAATGGACTTTTAAGTTGCTACCTTACCTTAGAATTGCGAATAATGCTGCAATGAATATGGAAATGCAGGTATTTCTTTAAGATGCTGATTTTAATTCCTTTGTATTTTGTTGTTGTTATTCAGTCGCTCAGTCATGTCCAACTCTTTGTGACCTCATGGACTGAAGCACCCCAGGCTTCCCTGTCCTTCACTATCTCCTGGAGTTTGCTCAAACTCACATCGATTGAGTCAATGATGCCATCTATATATACCCAGAACTGGGATTGCTAGATCACATGATATTTTTAGTTTTTTAAGGAAAGTCCATATTCAAAAAGGTTTTCCGTAAGGACAAATACTGCATGATATTGCTTATAGAATGAATCTAAAACAGTCAAATTCATAGAATCAGAGAGTGAAATGGTGGTTTCCTGGGGCTGGGGTTCTGGGAAGGGAACAGGTATTAGTCAATGAACACAATTTCAGTTATATAAGAAGAATAACTCTAGAGATCTGTACACCCTGTACAGCCTGGTGTCCAAAATTTGCTAAGACAGCAGATCTTACGTTAAGTGTTCTTATCACAAATGACAGTGGTAGTTGTTATAAACAACATGGGGAACAAATATTGCATATTAACACGTACATAAGGACTCTAGAAAGATGGTACTGATGAGCCTACGTGCAGGGCGGCAGTGGAGATACAGACGTAGAGATGGGACTTGTGGACACAGAGCGGGAAGGAGAGGGTGGGGTGAAGCGAAAGCGTAGCACTGAAGCATGTACTTAACCGTATGTAAAAACAGACAGCCAGTGGGAATTTGCTGTATGAAGCAGGAGCTCAAACCCAGTGCTCTGTGATAGCCTAGAGGGGTGGGATGGGGTGGGAGGTGGGAGGGAGGTTCAAGAGGGAGGGGACGTTATGTATACCAATGGCTGATTCTTGTTGATGTATGGCAGAAACCAACACAATATGGTAAAGCAATTATCCTCCATTTAAAAATAAATTTAGAAAAGCAAAGCAAAATGGAGAGAAAACACTTTTGAAGGTGATGAGTAGGTTTATGGTATAGATTGTGGTGATGGTTCCGTAGATGTCTACTCACCTCCAAATGTATCAAGGTGCATGTATTTATTATGTACAACTTTTTATAAGCTCAAGGAAAAAAAGTGAGGAAGAGAGTCAGGACATGTCCTTGAAAGAGTTGGAGGGAATGGAATAAAGCTGGCTTGAGAGTGTGACCTTTCCCTCCTGTGCTTTTGATCTTGGGATGGCTATTCACGGGAGGGCATCTCCTGGAAATTCTCCATGACTGTTCAGGGGTGCAGAGACAGCCTGACAAGACGAGCAAAAATAAGCTGGACAAGAAACCGTATGGGTGAGTTTTGTAAGAAAGAGGACCAGTGAGAACGCAGAGTTTCACAAATAGCCCTAATCATTACACAACTATTATTACTATTACTAAAGAAAACTGTGTGGCAGGTAAAACTAGACAGTGAGCACAGCGGAAAAACAAAAGAAGCAAACAAACAAGCAAAAAATGGATGGAGCATTTTTCCTGAAAAGGGAGCAAAGAGAGAGGGAGAGAAAGAGATGCTACACCTGTGCTGTTCAGTATAAATGTAATGAGGGACCCATATGCAGTTTTATATTTTCCATTCACCACATTTTCAAAGAACATAAAAGGCAACAAGTGACATTATCTAATATTATACTTTATTTAACCTTATTTATCAGTAAAGTGTCTGCCTATAATGCGGGAGACCCGGGTTCAATCCCTGAGTTGGGAAGATCTCCTGGAGAAGTAAATGGCAACCCACTCCAGTACTCTTCCCTGGGAAATCCCATGGATGGAGGAACCTGGTGGGCTACACAGTCCATGGGGTTGCAAAGAGTTGGACACGACTGAGCGACTTCACTTTCACTTCTCATCCAAAATATTTCAATCTGTAAACCACGTAAGATCATGAATGAGAGATTTTCCTTCCTCATCTATGTACTAACTATCTGAACCCCAGTGGGCATATGTAACACTTCTCATGCATCTCAGTTCAGATCAGTCACATTTCAAGTGCTCCAGTGTCACACATGGTTCGTGACTACAGTGCTGGAGAGGACAAAATTCAGAGGCACTCCTGTGTATGTGTGTGTGTGTGTGTGTGTGTATTGTCCCATATCTAGTGGGTCACTGACCTGGAGTAAATGTGGAGAAGTGCCTTTCAGAGCAAGAAAATGCCATTTGCAAGAGCATGGATGGACCTAGAGATGGTCATACTAAGTAAAGTAAGTCAAACAAAGACAAACATCATATGATATCACTTATATGTGGAATCTAAAACATGACACAAACTTATTTACAAAACAGAAACAGACTCACAGACTTCAAAAACAAACTTACAATTCCCTAAGGGGAAAGAGGGAAGGGATAAATTCGGAGGCTGGGATTAACATATACACACTACTATATATAAAATAAACAACAAGAATCTGCTGTATAGCACAGGGAACGTGATCTAATATTTTGCAACAACCATTAATGGAAAGGAATCTGAAAAAGAATAGGTACATGTATGTGTATACCTGAATCACTTTGCTGTACATCTGAAGCTAGCACAGCATTGTTAATCAATTACATTCCAGTAGAAAATAAAAAGTTTTAAAAAAGACACAGACCTTGATTTGAGCCACCAGTGAATGGGGTGGGACTTCCTGGGGCCGGCATGAGAATGCCATGAGGTCTAAGATGAGCCCCTTCCCCTCTCAATGAGGAGATAGAATCAGCACGTACTACATAAAAGCCAACATGATGGTGTCTTACATGCACGTCCATCAATCTCTCATAACTCTGACAACCAGTCAGAGTTGGAACTCGAGCCCTCATGGATAGATGGAGACCCTGAGACATAGGTATGTCAGATAAGGGATTAAGGACAGCCCTCAAAGTCATGGACAGATGAGCCTGGAGGGCTACAGTCCATGAGGTCGCAAAGAGTTGGTCATGATTGAGCATCTAACGCTTTCATCCCCTTCTCAAAGTCAAGGGTGGGCTGAGGTCAGTGCTCTGACCAGTCCCACGGGCTTGTGAGTGATGGTTATTTTATGAAAAGTTACTGGAACTCTGAAGGATGTCTGTACACAGAAGATTGTATCTGCCAAATCGCTGCAAATGCCTACATTACCCAGTAGATAACTTCTGTTCTGGGTACTTCCTGCCTTCTGGATGACAAACTTTGCAGCCTTTCATCCTATTTAGGTTAGAACAAAAACACGTTTCAAACAGGGCTTCTTCTCTCCACCTCTCTGCCTCATTCAGGCTGATTTGGGTTCTCAGGCATTGACAGAGATGGCTCCCTGTCATTTTCTCTACATTTTTTGATGAGAAGAAACTGGAAAAAAAAAATGTCAAAACACTAGGAAGGTTATTGCAGCATCAGAAATCTTGACAGGGTTTGGTTAAGCCTCTACCTCTGTGGGAAGCAAGAGCAGATCTGTAATGCATCCTGAAGTTACACACCTCCCAGCAGGTCTTCCTCCCTGCTTGGCCCCAGACGGTTCATAATCACTTCTCTTGACATCCTTGGACTACTGATGTTGAGAAAGCCTAGGAACCACAGCCCTGTCTCAAGATGGGTCCCAAGAGAACAGTGTACCAGCCAGGATTTTTCTTTTATATTGACCTGGGTTCAAGTCCCGGTATCCCACTTGGCATGTGACTTTCAGAACATCTTTTATTTTCCTCTCAATTTTCTCACTGTAAGAGTTGTATTAATCATAATAACAATTCTTCCCAGGGTTGGTGTGAGTATTGAATAAAATTGTGCAAGGATAGTGCCTAGCAGATACTGGCATATGATCATGAAAGCCAAGCTATTACTTATGGCCATTGGGAAAAAGCAATACAGATGAAGTGGCTGTCCCATAGACCTTAAAATCATGGAAATATATGACACATACTCCCCAGAAGAGCCAACTTACCACAGATCATGAAAGTGAAAGTCGTTCAGTCATGCCCAACTCTTTGCCACCCCATAGACTATACAGTCCATGGAATTCTCCAGGCCAGAATACTGGAGTGGGTAGCCTTCCCCTTCTCCAGGGGATTTTCCCAACTCAGGGATCGAAACCAGGTCTCCCGCATTGCAGGCAGATTCTTTACCAGCTGAGCCCCAAGGGAAGCCCAACAATACTGGAGTGGGTAGCCTGACCCTTCTCCAGCGGATCTTCCTGACCCAGGAATCGAACCAGGGTCTCCTGCATTGCAGGCAGATTCTTTACCAACTGAACTATCAGGGAAGCCCACAGATTAACAAATAGCTATTTTACTGAAAATGTCATGAGAAGACATAGAAATGTTTTTCATTCAATGACATGTGGCAAAACTCCACAAAACCCTCCTTGAAATCTTTTGTCCTCACCCCAGATTTTCCTGCCTAATATGGGCTTCTCTTTACCTTCCTCTTCTTTTCAGTGGCCTCTCTGAGCTCCACTTCTGTTCTGGATCTCAGCTTGCTCCCCATATGGGATAACAGAATGCTAGCCAAGTGTCACTCCATTTAAGAAAGCTGCTGGGCACCATTCAGGGTCATTCAAACATGACACCCTAGGCTGCCTGTCATGATTAGTAATGCATGGTTCCTGACTCCAAGGAGCTGGGGGTCTAGAAAGGAAGTAAGTGTGTGTGTGTGGGGGCCCTTAGTCACCTCTGACTCTTTGCAATTCCATGGACTGTAGTCCACCAGGCTCCTCTATCCATGGAATTTTCCAGGCAAGAATACTGGAGTGGATTGCCATTTCCTGCTCCAGAGGATCTTTCCAATCCAAGGATCCAACCCTCCTCTCTCGCATCTCCTGCATTGGCAAATGGGTTCTTTACCAGTTGAGCCACTGGAAAAACCCGAAGAAAGGAAGACAGACATGCAAAGAGGTGAGTGCCCAGGAGAAAAGTAAGGTCTTTATGAAGCATACAGCAGGAGCCCAAGTAAGGCTTTTGAAGCCTGAAGATATCAAGAAGAACTTGATTGAGAAAGCGATGTCTGAGCCACCAAATGATGGAAGTGAAGGAATATTTCCAACTGAAGAGGAAGGACGTTCCAAACAAAATGGGGGTATACAAGGGCACATATTGTTAGAAGAGAGTAGAATATTTGGGGAAATGTAAACCACTACATACTATTTATGAACACCTGCCCTCCTTGGAAGGGAGAGCTGCATGTAGTGGGGGTGGCAGATGAAACTTACAGGAAGACTTGGTTGGGCATGTTAATGAATTTTCACTTGATGTTGAAGGTAGTGAGTGTCTGCAGAAGGATTTCAGGCCGAGAGATGGCATCATGACTTGTATTTTGAAAGATGAATCTCGCTGCTATGTTTGAGAAGAAATGATAAGATTAGAGGAAGAGACATCAGTTTGTAAGGTACTTTGGTGACACAGAGAGGAGAACACAGAGATGAATGCCATTCATCTCAAAATCCTAGCGAAGGAGATAAGTGAGCCTGAGCAAATAGAAGGCAATGCACACACTTGTGAGCAGAGACATGAGGTTTGGCTTCCGGTAGTTTCCATTCCATATTACGGGCTTTCTAAGTGGCTCAGTGGTAAAGAATCTTCCTGTCAATGCGGGAGATACAGGTTTGATCCCTGGATCAGAGAAATCCCCTGGTGGAGGAAATGGCAACCCATTCCAATATTCTTGTCTGGAGAATTCCATGAACAAAGGAGTCTGGCAGACTATAGTCCATGAGGTTGCAAAGAATCAGGCACGACTGGCGACTGAGCACACACACAAGTCAATTACCAATCCTATGGCAGGATGTCACTCAACAGATATGGTTTCTGTCATGGGTTGGACATGGCCTTCCCACAAGGCATCTTTGTGGGATGACCAGGTGACATCCTAAGTTCTTTTTAGACATCATTGTCATCATCACTCTCTCCCAGGTAATCCTGACTCAGGCTCAGAATTCTCAACATTGCCTATTGATGTTTCCAGTCATCTTTTCTCTGGGTTAGTTATTCAGTTTCTCCTGTTCTTTCTCATCTCTCCACCAAAGGGGGGAGGGTAAAAATGCTCAACTTGACTTCTTTTGTGATTAGCAGCACCAGGTTCAAATTTATTAGTCCCAGGAGCAGAAGGCTAATGAGTTAAATACCCTGATTTAATTAAGCCACCTAATGGTTTCAGCTTACATAAATTCTCACCTGATCGGTCCAGCATCTCTTAAATACATTATCTCTGGCACTCTGCAGGAAGACAGAGAGCTAGATCTCCAAACTGTCAAGCAGATCTTGATGTCCCCAGACATTCAGCTCAGAGGTGTGGGAGAAAACCAGTCTATCCTGTCTCAATACCTGAATCTTTCATGGCCTCAAATGTGGGGGTCTGCCAAAGATAATCAATGTTCAGAGCAGCTGGTCACCTGCTGGGATTAGTGGAGTTACACTGCCATGATCCATTACTCTGCTCTCTGCAAACCTGTCTTATTCCCAGAAAGGAAGTCCACTGCGGTGAAATGATTCATGGTTTGGGTGTTAGAAACATAGTGTTGAGTCACTTACTAGCTATGTGATCTCAACAAGCCATTTAACCTCCTGAGCCCCAGTGCTCTTATCTGCAAAATAAACACTGCAGAGCCAGCATCACTGCACTGCTATGAGGGTAAGAGAAGGTAATGGACCTAAAATATATGACTTCAGTGACTGACCCCTTTGATTATTATTTTCCAAGCAGGAAAAAAATAGCTTGGAAAATAATAATGTGTGGATCACGACAAACTGGAAAATGCTTAAAGAGATGGGAATACCAGACCACCTTACCTACCCAGGGGCTTCCTTGGTAGCTCAGCTGGTTAAGAATCTGCTTGCAGTACAGGAGACCCCCAGTTCGATCCCTGGGTCTGGACGATCCCCTGGAGGATAGGCTACCTATTCCAGTATTCTTGGGCTTCCCTAGTGGCTCAGAAGGTAAATAATCTGCCTGCAATGCAAGGGACCTGGGTTGGATCCCTGGGTTGGAAAGATGCCCTGGAGAAGTAAATGGCTACGCACTTCTGTATTCTTGCCTGGAGAATTCCACGGACAGAGGAGCCTGGCAGGCTACAGTCCAGGGGTCACAAAGAGTGGGACATGACTGAGTGACTTTCACTTTACCTACCAGACCACCTTACATGCCTCCTAAGAAATGTGTATGCAGGTCAAGAAACAACAGTTCGAACTGGATGTAGAACAACAGACTGTTTCAAAATTGGGAAAGGGAAACATCAAGGTTGTATATTGTCACTCTGCTTATTTAACTTATATACAGAGTGCATCATGTGAAATGCTGGGCTGAATGAAGCACAAGGTGGAATCAAGACTGCTGGGAAACTATAAGTAATCTCAGATACACAGATGATACCACCCTTATGGCAAGAAAGTGAAGAGGAAATAGAGAGCCTGTTGATAAAGGTGAAAGAGGAGAATGAAAATGCTGGCTTAAAATTCAACATTCAAAAAATTAAGATCACAGCATGTGGTTCCATCACTTCATGGCAAATAGATGGGAAAACAATGAAAACTGACATTTTATTTTCTTGGCTCCAAAATCACTATGGATGGTGATTAGAGCCATGAAATTAAAAGACACTTGCTCCTTGGAAGGAAAGCTATGGCAAACCTAGGCAGCATATTAAAAAGCAGACATTACTTTACCGAAAAATGTCCATATAGTTAAAGCTCTAGTTTTTTTCAGTAGTCAGGTATGGATGTGAGGGTTGGACCATAAAAAAGGCTGAGTGCCAAAGAACTGATGCTTTTGAACTATGGTGTTGGAGAAGACTCTTGAGAATCCCTTGGACAGCAAAGAGATCAAACCAGTCAATCCTAAAGGAAATCAGTCCTGAATGTTTATTGGAAGGACTGATGCTGAAGCTGAAGCTCCAGTATTCTTGCCACCTGATGTGAAGAGCCAACTCATTGGAAAAGACCCTGATGCTGAGAAAGATGGAAGGCAGGAGGAGAAGGGGGCGACAGAGGACAAGATGGTTAGATGGCATCACGGACTCAAGAGATGTGAGTTTGAGCAAGCTCCAGGAGATGGTGAAGGACAGGGAAGCCTGGTGTGCTGCACTCCACGGGGTCGCAAAGAGTCAGACATGACTGAGCGACAACAGCAACAAAGCCATAGGAAGCTGAAGATGCGCCCAGGCATGAAGACAGTGGCTACAAAATATCTAGGGAAGCAAGGATTCTGCACACTCCACAATGGCAGCATTTGGGCCACTGAGCTACAGCTTTGTAAGCAGCATGGCTTCTATCTTCAACAATGCGAGAAGATGGGGTTGGATAATTTCCTAATCTAAAGAGAGGAGAATAAAGATCAGAGATTTAAAGTTCTGTGCCCAGTGCCATAACTGATAAGTGTCAGAATAAGAATTTCAACTCTATCCACTGATGTTTCTGATGACACATGTAACTCTTTTCACTTCTTGGTTTTCTTACTACAAATCTCAGCTAACTAAAATGAATTTAAAATAGAAAATGTATTTTAAGCAGGTAGTCAAGAAGGCGGGGACACTGGTGGTGATAAGGCATAGTCAGGAAGTGGAGAAGGCAGGAAACTATGCAAAACAGATTTTAAAAGTATGCAGTGTGGAGCCATTCAGAAAACAGGGCAAGCAGAAATTCTCACTACATTTTCTTTTATGAGAGACTTTTACTCTGTGCATAAGGATGGCCAAATCATGATAAATGTGGGATGGTGTTTAGGGATCTTACTTTCAAAACACAGAAGGCTTCCTGGATATATCTCATTTTAGAAAGTTATTGTTTTTGTTGATTTTATCAAAAGTGACGACATAAAGTATTTAGGACTTCAAAGGAGAAACCTCTGCGGTACCACGTGTGGCATACAGCAGGCACAGAAAAGGAGAGTGTTGATTGAAACCATGAAGAAATTCCACAAACCCAAGAATACCAAGGAGACAAGTCCTGGGTAACCATTGACCCCAAGGCTCTTTATTTATCACTGCCATGTGGGTAACTAGCTGGCTAGGTCTTCCTAAATTTGTTCTGAGATTCACATAGTTGCTTTTCTTGAAGCCACAAGATCCAAGAGCATGCTTGCTACATGTGATGGGGTAGAAGAAAAAGCATTGCCAAGAAAGAATTCTCTTATCCACTGAATATCACAGAACATTCTCTGGAGACAAAACCACGTTTGGAAACATTTTAGCTATCTTTCAGAGATCTCTCCAGAAAGACTACTCTGTGTTGTATCGATGGGGAATGAAGACCCCAGCCCAAACAGAAACTTTCCTAAGATCAAACATCAGTAGAAGGCACCTTTTAGGAAGACTGTGAAGAAATCAAAGGCAGAATTCCGCTCAAGCGGTGTTCAAACAAGCACACAGGAAGCACTTATTATGTGCTTGGCACAGTGTCTGTGCCTGGGAAACAGAGACAAGGTCATTGCCATCAAGATACGCCAAGTAAGCTGGTCATGGACCAAGTGGTTCCAAGAGTCAGGTGTCACTTTAATGCTCACAACACCTCTGCAAGTGTGGGTCACTGTGCCCATTTTCTAGAGAAGGAAACTGAGGCTAGGAGAGCTTACACAGCTTTTTGTTGTGTTCAAACAGATAGGAAGTGGCTGACAATGATAGAAATAATAATGGTGGATTTTATATTTCTTCCATAATATAATATAATATATTATATTATAATATAATATAATATATTATTATATATACTGTATATAATACAGGCTTCCCAGGTGGTGCTAGTGGTAAAGAATCCATCTGTCAATGCAAGAGATGCAGGGTGGTTTCTATCCCTGGGTTGGGAAGATCCCAAGGAGCAGGAAATGGCAACCCACTCCAGTATTCTTGCTTAGAAAATTCTACGGGCAGAGGAGCCTGGTGGGGCTACACCAGGGGGCCGCAAAGAGTTGCACATGACTGAGCACACACATACACATATTTCATATGATGTAATATATAACATTATATAATGATGGAAAGAATATATATCCATCATCATTATTTCTTAATTTCTGTATGTATCTATGATCAATATCATTTGCAAAAAGATTCTGATTCCTCATCTCTCTGAAAGAAAGCCAAGAACATTATAAGCATTTATATCCAGTCAGTATATTCTTTTCTTTGCTACTGAGTATCCGGTCCCACCACTTCATGGGAAATAGATGGGGAAACAGTGGAAACAGTGTCAGACTTTATTTTTCTGGGCTCCAAAATCACTGCAGATGGTGACTGCAGCCATGAAATTAAAAGATGCTTACTCCTTGGAAGGAAAGTTATGACCAACCTAGATAGCATATTCAAAAGCAGAGACATTACTTTGCCAACAAAGGTTCGTCTAGTCAAGGCTATGGTTTTTCCTGTGGTCATGTATGGATGTGAGAGTTGGACTGTGAAGAAGGCTGAGCGCCGAAGAATTGATGCTTTTGAACTGTGGTGTTGGAGAAGACTCTTGAGAGTCCCTTGGACTGCAAGGAGATCCAACCAGTCCATTCTGAAGGAGATCAGCCCTGGGATTTCTTTGGAAAGAATGATGCTAAAGCTGAAACTCCAGTACTTTGGCCACCTCATGCGAAGAGTTGACTCATTGGAAAAGACTCTGATGCTGGGAGGGATTGGGGGCAGGAGGAGAAGGGGACGACAGAGGATGAGATGGCTGGATGGCATTACTGACTCAATGGACGTGAGTCCGGGTGAACTCCGGGAGTTGGTGCTGGACAGGGCGGCCTGGCATGCTGCTATTCATGGGGTCGCAAAGAGTCGGACATGACTGAGCGACTGATCTGATCTGATCTGATTCTACAATACTGCCTTCCTGAAAATGTGATTGTTTTATTTAAGTATTCTGCCAATGACAAAAAATATGCATGTCACCTCACATTTGCACCCATTCGCCAGGCCAGACCATTTCAGAAGATTGAGAAACCAGACCTACTTCCTATAAGGTCAAGACACGTTTCCCTGTCCAGGTTCGTAGACACCCCAAAGGCAAGTTCTCTGTCAAACTCTGACACTTAAAATGCCATATTCATGGGCTTCCCTGGTGGTACAGATGGTAAAGAATCTGCCTGCCATGTGGGAAATCCAGGTTCATTTCTTGGGTTGGGAAGATCCCCTGTAGGAGGGAATGGAGCCCACTTCAGTATTTTTGACTAGAGAATTCCATGGACAAAGGAGCCTGGGGAGCCACAGTCCATGGGGTCACAAAGAGTTGGATACAACTGAATGACTAACACACACACACACACACACGCCATATTTATTTGTACTCCCTACAATGCTTGACGTAGAGAACAGCGACATTTTCCATAAATATTTGTTAAATGAATGTATAACTATTTTGCTATTCATTTGTAATTTCATACTCACTACCTTTAGAATCAAATTGAGTTTTCAAGATTCTATCCTCCACTATCTATGATGTGGATAGTAAAATAAATTGAATGTAAAAATATGGGAAAATTAGGCAGAAGGCCTTATGTTATTTGGGAATGAAATGAATCATATCAAATTTTCAAGACTCTATCCATGAATTATCTGTGATATGGGTAGTAAAATAAATTGAATGTTAAATTATGGGAAAATTAGGAAAAGGACTTGATATAACATAGAAATGAAAATGGATCCTTTTGTACATGAGCTTAGAAATGAAGCCTATATCTGAATAATGTGTGTTATTTGCTTTTTTAGTTGTGTTATCCTTAATCCCTTTCCCAACATTTTACTGGATTCTTGAAAGCCATTCTCTCTGCATTTACACTATTTCAAAACATCTGCTGCTTTGGGGTTCAAGCTGTGCATTAGGGTTCCAAGAATTTGCTGAGAAATTTCAAAGTAGGTCTCTCCCCTGAATGACTCAGTAGGAAACACAGTAGAAATCTGCTCTTTTATAAGAGTGCTTATAACTGTCTTGAAATGTTTAAAACCTAATTCCTTTACAACTGTCGTGTCCTTTTATTTGCTACCAAACTGTATTTTTTGCTATTTGCATCTCTATGGGATACTATGGTCCAACCAGTGTAGACAATTCAGGTCTCCTAATTGCAAGCTTGGATGCTTTCTTTCTAGCTGTGGACCACCTACTGCAGTGGCTGAAATTGTCTGATCATCTATGAAGCCACCATGTTCAACCTCATTTCATATCCCATCACCCTGGGAGACAGGAATCGATGAACCCTCGTGACTTATGACCCTGAGCCCCTCATCCCAATTCAATCCACACATCCTCTCTTATGATGTGTGCCCATTTGGTTTTAATCTTTGTGCCCCTCCTGATTACAAGCCTCAACACCACTTCAGCTCCCTTACTTGTCTTCAGTGCAAATCCACTATCCATATATAACTGTCTCAGTCTGACCCGGAAAACCTCATCCCTCCTCCCTGGGCAGACTTTCCATGTCACTCAGAGGCTGCTGACCCTATCCTCTTGATTCATCCTGAGTCCTGACAGTATGAACCAGAGAGAAATTAACAGCTTCCTTTAAATAATATTACTAATGGTAAATATAAAATAACACAATTTGAATGACTCTCAGGGTTGATTTGGAATATTTTATGGTAACATTAGAAGGTGTTAAAAATCTGGGAAGTTTCCTTCCTTCTATATAATGTTATTGTTGCTTTATCTCAAGTGGTTTCTAACACTTTTGTGACCTCATGGACTGCAGCCCACTAGGCTCCTCTGTTCACGGAATTTTCTAGGCAAGAATATTGGAGTGGGTTGCTATTTCCTTGTCCAGGGGATCTTCCTGACCCAGGGATCAAACCCATGTCTCTTGAATTGTAGGTAAATTCTTACATCTAAGTCACCAGGGAAGCCCATATAATGGTTATAGTGCTCAATTAAACATAGACAGTGGTGCAGTATAAGGCGGCTTCATGGAGAAAAGCACACACACATACAAACAGATACCACTGTTTAAATGAAGGACATGGATCTTTAATTCTCTTCTTTAAATAACAGTGTTAGCCACTCAGTCCTGACCGACTCTTTGCGACCCTGTGGACTGTACCCCGCCAGGCTCCTCCGTCCATGGAATTCTCCAGCTAAGAATACTGGAGTGGGTTGCTGCTTCTTCTTCAGAGGATCTTCCCAACCCATTATTTTATACATATAATTTTTATTTAAAAAATAAAAGCATTCTCTTAATGACAGCAAAGAAAAGAAACACATACTATAATTCTCTTTGTCCTCATTAAAAATGCAAAAATTGAAATATTTATTAAGACAATGTTTGAGATAGAGTATGGAAGAGTCGAATTATTTATACATAATTGTTTAATGGGCAGAAGATCTAAATAGACATTTCTCCAAAGAAGACATGCTGCTAAGTCGCTTCAGTCGTGTCCAACTCTGTGCGACCCCGTAGACGGCAGCCCACCAGGCTCCCCCGTCCCTGGGATCCTCCAGGCAAGAACACTGGAGTGGGTTGCCATTTCCTTCTCTAATGCATGAAAGTGAAAAGTGAAAGTGAAGTCGCTCAGTCGTGTCTGACCCTCAGCGACCCCATGGACTGCAGCCTTCCAGGCTCCTCCATCCATGGGATTCTCCAGACAAGAGTACTGGAGTGGGGTGCCATTGCCTTCTCTGAAAGAAGACATACAGATAACTAAAAAGCACTTGTATTTATGCTCAACATCACTAATTATTAGAGAAAAGCAAATAAAAATTACAAGGTGGTTATCATCTTACGCTGGTCAGAATGGTCACCATTAAAAAATTTACAAAAAAATACATTCTGGAGAGGGTGTGGAGAAAAGGGAATCATCCTATACTGTTGTTGGGAATGTAAGTCAGCGCAGCCTCTGTGGAAAATAGTATGGAGGTTCATCAGAAAAGTCTACATAGAATTACCACATAATCCAGCAATCCCATTCCTGGACATATATCAGGAGAAAACCATAATTTGAAAAGGTGCATGCACCTCAATATTTATTGCAGCATTACTTGTAATAACCAAGGTCTTTAAGTCTAATGCCAGACTTTTCACTAAGCGATTCTAACTTTGGGCAATACATAATATTGAGGAGCTCTTGTCCATAGCAGATGGTTAAGACATTCTAATGTCTTCTCAAATAAATTTCCATTAAGACATAAGCATTTTTAAGTGTAGCCCTGCTTAACAGTATTTGCATGTCAAAGTCAAAGACAGATACAGAGAGGACCTCAAAGACTCAAGAAGAAGAAGTTCTGATGGTGGAAACAGCTCCCACAATCTTGGAGCAGTTCCAGGAACAGTGGGAGTGAAAATGAACCCCCAGATGAAATACATCGGATACCTAGGATCAACATTGTCATGGGCTGCAGTACTTCAGTACTGTAAGAATCCTTCCACATTTTCCTTTTGAATCTTGCTCATTCCCCAGTGGTTCAAGTGGTTAAGAATCTGCCTGCAATGTGGGAGACACAGGAGATGCAGGTTTGGTCCCTGGGTGGGAAAGATTCCCAGGAAGAGGAAATGCAACCCTCTCCAGTATCCTTGCCTGGATAATCCCATGGACAGGGGAGCCTGGAGGGCTACAGTCCATGGGGGCGGTGAAGAGTCGGACACAACTGAGCACACACGCATATATCCTGTAATCATACAGGTTGGTGAATTGTTAGTAATCAATTTATAGTCTCTACATTTTTAAGCTGAATTCAGTCGAATAAGGGGTGAAAGATGAAAAGAGACACATAGAGTGTCCAGTGTTATGACCAGAGATCTATCTTGTTTCCTTGGAATACAGTTTCTTTTTGTGGTCTTTTCAGTATGTTATAGACCAGAGTTCTTGGCCTCCTTGATCAATAGAAATTGGTAAGAGGCCAGATGAGAAGTTTAGACAAGACTTTACTGGGGCCCCTGTTATAGCAGGGGGTAAGAGGGGAAACAGGGAGCTAGCTCCTTAAATAGGGATGAAGCTAAGGAGAGGTCCAGGGGCAGTCAGCCGGGTGGCTTAGATGGTCTGCCCACCCCCTTGGTGGTGTGTGCTGTACCCTGCTTTTGCTCCCAACTCCCTTCTTTTGCTTCCCTCATTGCTCAGTTGGTAAAGAATCCTCCTGAAATGCAGGAGACCCCAGTTCTATTCCTGGGTCTGAAAGATCTGCTAGAGAAGGGATAGGCTACCCATTTCAGTATTCTTGGGCTTCCCTGGTGGCTCAGCTGGTTAAAAATCCACCTGCAATGTGGGAGACCTGGATTTGATCCCTGGGTTGGGAAGATCCCCTGAGAAGGGAAAGGCTACCCACTCCAGTATTCTGGCCTGGAGAATTCCATGTACTGTATAGTCCATGGGGTCACAAAGAGTCGGAGACCACTGAGCGACTTTCACTATCATTTTCCCTTCCTTCGCTCCCTCCTCCTCAGAAGCGGCAGTTGGGTTTTGGTTCTTTTGTATCTTGCTGTCCATAGCTTGGGCTTCCCTTGTGGCTCAGATCGTAAAGAATCTGCCTGCAGTGCCAGAGACCCAGGTTTGATCCCTGAGTCAGGAAGATCCCCTGGAGAAGGAAATGGTAACCCACACCAGTATTCTTGGCTAGAGAATTCCATGGGTAGAGGAACCTGCTGGACTACAGTCTATGCCCCAACTGCAAGTGCACACAACGGTTTTTCCTCTCTTATCAGTTCTTCATATTTTGTTGCTCCAGGAGCCATTTTTTAGGTGCAAGCACTGAAGCAAAGGGTCTCAGGGCCTGAATCCTGGCCTGTCTCAGGACCAAACATGCTCAGCATTCTCTCCAAGCTGTGGAATGACTCACTTCTACCATCCTGTGATGCTCTGCAGGAATGATTCCTTCATGCAAACAGAAGTTAATTTTTCCTAGCTAGCAGAAAGCTATGCAAGTACAATCAACACAGGAAGGGTTTTGTTTTTTCTTTCCAAGAAGCAAACAAACTTTTAGAAGTCTTCCTTCGCACACACCTTTGGCAGGTGCTCCCTGTTCCTCTGAGTTCCTCAAAACCAGAAGGAGAAGTCTCTCTATTGAAATGCTAATGGGGGAGCAATCTGTATAATAAGATGGCATCCCCTTTGGGTCTACATATAATTTACACATAAAATAAAATTGCACATGGCCTTGTTCCGCAGCATATTTGTTTAATTATCCACTTTTTAGGATGCTTTTTTCTTCAATTAAGTTTCAATATTTAAAAGAGGAATAAAAGTGTCAGCTTATCTGCACACCTGATAATTAAACATAGTGTGGGGAATAAGCACATTATCTAAACCGTGGAAATTTGTCCAGCTCTAATAACTAACATTTAGCAAGGGACTTTCTCTTTTCCTCCTCTTCTAAGGATGGTCTTTGAATTTCTCTCTCCCTTTCTCTCTAAGGAAAGAAGATCAAGTTGCGAGAATGACCCATGCCGCCCTTTCCCCCACATTTGCAGCCTTTGTTTTACCATGAAAAGATGCCATGGGAAACTCTACTAGAAGAAGCGCTAATTTCTGCTCAATTCACATTTTTCCCCAAAATGAAAAGTTAACTAACATAAGAACCGAAAGAAAAGAAAACAGCAGTTCACTGCATTTTTACTCCTCTACTTTTAAAAAAAAATTATTATTATTATTATTATTTTTTTTTTTACTTTACAGTATTAAAGTTGGTCATTTGGTCTGGGTGAGCTGCTTCGTCATAATTTACAACTGTGTCATCTTTGCGTTTGTAACATAATAACAAAACAGTCAACAGTTTATTTAAAATAATAATTTTATTGATAAGTAAACTGAGTGCTTATTCTCGGCAAAGTATTGGAATGTTTCTTTTCAATGAGTTTTGTTATTTTCAAAGCCTAGACTCACAATTGCCCTTTCATACTAAAAATAGTCATCATCTCTTTCTAATATTTTCATACTGGAAACCAACAAAGCCAGTTTGTTTCTGTATTGGCCTCAGGTAGGGAGGGGAAAAAAATCCCTTTTAATAAAAATAGCAAAAAAATTAAAACTACAAGGAGAGAAAAGGAACATTTGTTAAATGCACTTCTTTTTAAATTGAGTTATAGTTGATTTCATATAAATGGGGTGCCATTGCCTTCTCCAAGTGATTATAATATAATATGGTGATTCATAAATTTTAAGTTTTACTCCATTCGTAGTTATTACAAGATATTGTCTTCCCTGTATTGTACAACTTATCCTTGTAATTTATTTTATTTATTTTCCTTGTAGCCTATCTTATACTAGTAGCTTGTACCCCTTGCTCCCCTACTCCTATAGCACCCCTCCCTTCCCCCTTCTCCCCACTGGTAACCACGTTTTTTCTCTACATCTGTGAGTCTGCACCCTCCCTTGGTCCAGCCTCACCCTGTTCTTCACTCCACATCCTCTCCCCCTTAGTGTCCCTTGATATGGTGTATTTTGACTTTCCTATTTTTGTTTTTGAGGTTAAAAAAAAAAAGGCAGAGAGGGCTTATTATCTTCAATGATACAACCAAGAAATTCTAAGGGCTGAACTGGAACATCAGCTGCGTCAGTTTTCTTGGAAGTAGGAGACTTTCAGAAGACATGTTCAAGTGTCAAATGAGAAACCAACACCGCCCATCTCTGGAGTCGCTCCAGATCAGCCCTGTTGGGTAAGACCATGGCCAGAACGCTCTCCTTCCTGGCAGGTCATGCAGGACTCCACTGCCACCAGCAGCACAACTGTTCTTCTCTGCCTTGCTCTTCCGCCGGTGAAGTCAGGGCTGCACCGTCCAGGTGTCTGGTCCATACCTTGGCTTAGGCTCCACAGGGACTGGTTGCTTTAGTGCCACTCCAACGCAGGGGAGAAAGGAGGTCTAGAAGAAATGAGTGTAATAGAAGGAGAAAGCCTGAGCTAATAGAAGCTTGTACATCAGGGATTCATTTTTCTCTTGTAAGAGAATTTTCTCATCTAATAAGAAATCCGGATAGAGGTCACTCCAGGGACGATCAGCTATTCATCAAGGTCTTTAAGGACCCTGGCTGTTCCTACCTTTCTGCTACACTATACACACCATATAAATGGATGTCCCCTCAGGCTCTCAAGGTTTCTACAGCAGCTCCAAGTTCATATCCTCTCACAGCAAGGTGCAAAACAGCAAGAAACAGAAAGAAGCAGATTCTCTCTCTCTCATTTATTTCTTCTAAATATGTGACAGTCCTTAATCTAGAGGCACTACCCACAACATTTTATCAGTTCTCTTGACAACTCACCTTTTTTTTTTCTAAAGAGATGAATAAGTCAAGACATCCTCCCATTCATCTACTCATCCATCTATCCACACACGCATCCATCTATCCATCCAAACACTCATCCTCTCAAGGACCCACTTCGACTCTCTTCTATTACTATATCTGTGTCAGTATCTCAGTCATATCTGACTCTTTGTGATCCCATGGGCAGTAGCCCACCAGGCACCTCTGCCCATGGGACTTTACAGGCAAGAATATTGGAGTGGATTGCCATTTCCTTCTCCGAGGGATTTTCCCAACCCAGGGATCGAATTCTCATCTCTGTCTTCTTCATTGGTAGGCAGATTTTCTACAGTCTGAGCCATCAGGGAAGCCAACTTCTACTAACAGTTAACTTCAGTGTTAGACCTTGAGGATTCAGAGATGACTCGCTCAGGTTTCCGTGTTCTGCCTCAGTCCTCACGCTCTTCTGGGGGAAGGTGATGCATGGAGACAGATCAGCTAATGCAGCATGGCATGTGTTACATGTGTGTGCCCACTGGGCACCTGGAAGTCAGCAGGACCAGTGCTGGACCTCTGAGATCCAAGGGTTAACGAAGATGGTAACCCTTTCCTAGAGTGGGGTGTTTTACTGCTCCAGGACTGTACATGACTCTGTCCAAATCCAATCGTAAAGAAGCATGGCTCTGAGCAAGCTTTGAACTCCCTTATAGATGTCTAACACTGACATTCAAGTCGTTATCCCAAACTATCATCACAAACTACTCAATACAGGAGCTCACCACTGTCAACCCACTTGAATTTTAGAGATATGCATTTTTTTCATTGAGTCGTAAGCTTTCTTTTCAATATTACACTATAAGAAGAAAGGTGATGCTTTGAACCCAAAGAAGAATTAAGTGTTCTCTTTATGCCTTGGGGAGAAGAGGGCAGAGTATGCTTATCCATAGTCTGTTGATGTGGCTTTTCTAGGAGCACAGAGAAGCTTGAAGGACTCTCTGTTTGAAGTTGGTAGAGCCTCAGTTTTGGAAGACAGAGGTATTTGGAGAAAATCTTCAGAGAAACCGTGTTCATGGCTGCTCTTTGTGTGACTAACAGGGATCTCCAGTTTCACTCTCCAGTGTGTAACTTCCTCCACTAGACTGGCTCCAACAAATTAAAGAGGGAACCCTTGAATGCCTACTTCTAGTCGATTTGGCTTTAGCAACATATCAGTGAAAATTGTATTTTAATTCTGACTTTTCTTAAAAATAAATAGTCAAGGATGTTGTACTTCCTCAGCTCCCCTATTAAAAGTCCATCTAAATTCCATCAGCTTTATTAGCTCACATGAACATTAAATTTCTTCCAAAGGTGAGTTATCATTATGTAATTCCACCGTCTGGCATTTGCCTTAGATTCAAAATGCTTGCAAGGTTTAGCTTAGCAATCCTTTCTCAACAGTTCTAAGGCTGGTTCTCTCTCTCTTTTTTTTTTCTGATTAAGCACCTTCTAGTACAGAGCTTCATTCATTCTTATGTTAATTCCTTAGCTTATTCACTAATTTATTTTTCCATTCATTTATTCTGCAGACATTTGCTTCATCTGCATCTTGTAGCCCACCCACACAAAGGCACACATTTAAATTTTTAAAAAGGCCCCTGGACTTGGATGGACCTAGAGATTATCATATTGACTGAAGTAAGTTGGATAGAGAAATACAAATATACCACTTACATGTGGAATCTAAAAGAATGGTACATACTACTATATTTAAAATGGATAACCAACAAGGACCTACTGAATAGCTCAGGGGATTCTGCTCAATGTTATGTGGCAACCTGGATGGGAGGGGAATTGGGAGGAGAATGGATACATGGGTATATATATATATATATAGGGCTGAGTCCCTTTGCTGTCCACCTGAAATTAGCACATCATTAGTAACTGGCTGCACTCCAATAAAACATAAAAAAAATCTAAGAAACTGTTTTCAAAAATATTTAAAATGGTAGAAATGAACCTATTTACAAAACAAAACCGGAGTCACAAATGTAGAAAACAATGTAGAAAAAAACCCCCTTTGGTTACCAAGGGGGGTATAGGGGGAAGACAATTTAGGAGATTGGCATTGACCTATGCACACTACTGTATATAAAATAGATAACTGCTGCTGCTCCTAGTCGCTTAGTCGTGTCTGACTCTGTGCGACCCCATAGATGGCCTCCCACCAGGCTCCCCTGTCCCTGGGATTCTCCAGGCAAGAACAGTGGAGTGGGTTGCCATTTCCTTCTCCGATGCATGAAACTGAAAAGTGAAAGTGAAGTCGCTCAGTCCTGTCCGACTCTTAGCGATCCCACGGACCACAGCCTAGGCAGGACCTAATACATAGCACAGGGAATTCTGCTCAATACTCTGTAGTGATCTATAGGGGTAATAGAAGCTAAAAAAAGAGTGAATCTATGTCTATGTGTAACTGACTCACTTTGCTCTACCCCTGAAACTAACACAACATTGTAGATGAACTCTGCTGCTGCTAAGTCGCTTCAGTAGTGTCCGACTCTGTGCGACCCCATAGAAAGTGAAAGTGAAAGTGAAGTCGTGTCCGACTCTTTGCGACCCCATGGACTGCAGACTGTCAGACTCCTCCGTCCATGGGATTCTCCAGGCAAGAGTAGTGGAGTGGGTTGCCATTTCCTTCTCCAGGAGATCTTCCCAACCGACGGATTGAACCTGGGTCTCCCGCATTGTAGGCAGACGCTTTACCATCTAAGCCACCGGGGAAGCTCCCATAGATGGCAGCCCAATCAACTCTACCACAATAAAAATTACTTTAAAAAAATGTCCCAGTCCGCCTGTATTTCATGAGCTGGGAGCAGACAGAGAGCAGACTGCTCACTATCAGAAAGCAGAATGAGTGATGTATAGGAAAATACTCCGTCTTGGGCTCAGGGATTCCTTCCTAGAGGGACATGACCTGTATTTGAGTGAACAGAGCAGATTTTGGTTAAACGTGGCCTTCTTGAAGAGGGGCAGTTTATGAAAAGAAGAGCTTTAGGTTACTAATCAAAATGAGTGATTAACACATTATACAGTATCATCTATATTTTATGATCTAAAGGAGACTCACGTATTCATCAAAACCAAACTTTGAGGATCACTGAAGAATGGACACAAGGTGAAGTGGAACTATCAAAGATTGGAGGAGGCCTCCAATATTCTATGACCTCAGGTAATTTATTTCTTCTTGTCTTAAAACATCAAAACCAGCCTGAATGTGGTGAACTCCTCCTCCCCTAAGTATTGCTGCCTTTAGACATAATCTTGACCACAGTTGTCAGAATTGTCGATGCCAAGACAAGAATGCAGCCTCTTTGTGTAACCCGGGGCCACACTCTACCAAGGCCATATTCATGATATTGAACCTCCAGCTCATTTTGCTTTACTTGCTTATTTATTACAACTCCCTCTTACAACAGTAGAGTCAACTCTGCTGTGGACTGCTGAACTATTTAAATGTTCTCTTCATGACCCCAGGAGAGACGAAAAGCAAGATGGAAAAGAGGTCTGGATCATGAGTAGTATGAGAGACCAGAGGTTAGAGAAGCTCCCTCCATGCTTTTGAAGCATCCTGTGTTTCCAACCTGGCTTAACTCTCCTGTTGTGAGCCTAATGATTAACTCAGCTGGTGTTCAATTCAGTTCAGTCGCTCAGTCGTGTCCGACTCTTTGCAACCCCATGGACTGCAGCATGCCAGGCTTCCCTGTCCATCACCTACTCCTGAAGCTTGCACAAACTCACATCCATCAAATCGGTGATGCCATCCAACCATCTCATCCTCTGTTGTCCCCTTCTCATCCTGCCTTCAGTCTTTCCCAGTATCAGGGTCTTTTCCAGCATCAGGGTCTTTTCCAAAGAGTCAGTTCTTCACATTGGGTGGCCAAAGTACTGGAGTTTCAGCTTCAGCATCAGTCCTTCCAAAGAATATTCAGGCCAGATTTCCTTTAGGATGGACTGGTTGGATCTCCTTGCAGTCCAAGGGACTCTCAAGAGTCTTCTCCAACACCACAGTTCAAAAGCGTCATTTCTTCAGTGCTCACCTTTCTTTATGGTCCAACTCTCACATCCATACATGACTACTGGAAAAACCATAGCTTTGACTAGATGGACCTTTGTTGTCAAAGTAATGTCTCTGCTTTTTAATATGCTGTCTAGGTTTGTGATAGCTTTTCCTCCAAGGAGCAAGCATCTTTTAGTTTCATGGCTGCAGTCACCATCTGTAGTCATTTTGGAGCCCCCCAAAATGAAGTCTCTCACTGTTTCCATCGTTTCCCCATCTATTTGCCATAAAGTGGTGGGACTGGATGCCATGATCTTAGTTTTCTGAATGTTGAGTTTTAAGCCAACTTTTTCACTCTCCTCTTTCCTTTTCATCAAGAGGCTCTTTAGTTTTTCATTTTCTGCCATAAGGGTGGTGTCATCTGTATATCTGAGGTTATTGATATTTCTCCCAGCAATTTTGATTCCAGCTTGTGCTTCATCTAGCCTGGCATTTCACATGATGTACTCAGCATACAAGTTAAGTAATCAGGGTGACAATATACAGCCTTGACATATTCCTTTCCTGGTTTTGAACCAATTGGTTCTTCCAAGTCCAGTTCTAACTGTTGCTTCTTGATCTGCATAGAAATGTCTCAGGAGGCGGGTAAGGTGGTCTGGTATCCCCATCTCTTTAAGATAGATTCCAGTGAGTCCTATGTATTACTTGAATCAATCAATTTAAAAATGGACACAATTAAAATAATACCTTGACCCTCAGCTCTACACAGATTTCCCCACGCCTATGTATAGAATGTGTCTTTTTTTTTTTTTTCTTTGTTTTGTTTGGTAATTTTTTAGTGTAAGAATAAGTGTGAGAATAATTGGAAGGGGAGACTAAAGGAAGAGGAAGAGGAAGGAAAACAGTTACTGGAGGATGATGAGAAGGCAAAGAGGAAAGACAGGAGAGGCAGTTAGAGATGGAAAGACCGTGTGGTGGAGAGAGAAAGCCGAGAGCGTTACATTGTTCACGTCCACTGTGACCGTTGTGACTGGGGACACTCACAGCGGCTCCAGGAGAGGGGAAATGAGCTTTCAACAAAAGGAAAACAAGAACGTGGCCGAACATTAGAGAAAATACCAGTCAAAATGGCTCACTCAAGACATTTTCCGACGCATCTACTCACACGGATTGGGATAAAAGAGGAGGAATGTTATTAAAATAATAAGCTGCTCTGTCTTATTTAAAAAGTAATCATTGTATCTTAGAGGAACAATCAAGGTGGGATGATCCTTAAAAATATTTCTCCACTGAAAATTTTGTTTGTTTGTTTTAGAAGTAGCTGTAATTAGCATTAAATGAGCAATTAATATGTGCCAGGTATAAAGAACCTTAAATTGATTTTGTCTTTAGATAAAACTCTGTAAAAAAATTTATTATTTTTCTTTAGACTGGAGAAAACTGCATCACAGACTGGCACTGTTTCTCAGAGGCATGTTTATAACCACTGAACTCAGGGGAAATATCTAATATTAGTGTAGAATTCCATAAAATTCTTGAATAAAATAATATTATTGACTCCACAATAGTTCTCTGCTCTTTCATTCTTTTTCTCTAGATAAAGGCAATAAGGCTGAGAGAAGTGTGATCAGTGTAGTCTCTTTTGATTTGCAAGGAGTGGAGCCATTTTTGGAACTCAAAATTTGATGCCATATCTCCAGCTCTTTCCATTTTACCCCAAATACCATTATGTCTCACCACAGCTAACAACAGAATCACCGGGATGCTGTAAAAGTATGTACGTGATCACACTCTCAGATTTTGTCTTAACTGATTCAGACTGAGGCCAGGGAGATGGCTATTTAACAAACTCCCCTGTGATTGGCAAGCAATTTATTTATTTTAATTACATGTATTGGCGTATACTTGCTTTACAATGCTGTGTCAGTTTCTGCTGCACAGCAAAGTGAACCAGCTATACATATATGTATATCCCCTCTTTTTTGAATTTCCTTTTCATTTAGGTCACTACAGAACACTTAGTAGAGCTATATAGTAGGTTCTCATCAATTATCTATTTTATACATAGTATCACCAGTTTATATATGTCAATCCCAATCTCCCAGTTCATCCCACCTCCCCTTTAGCCCCTTGGTATCCATACATTTGTTCTCGATGTCTGTGTCTCTGTTTCTGTTTGGAAATAAAAATCATCAAAATGGTATAGATAATCTTATTTGGTAAGCAATTTAAATTAGGAAAATTCCTCTGCCCTAAGGGTGATCAGCTACTTGCTCGCTGAGCTGTTACCGTGTGGACACTCTGCTCTGCCACCCTGATTACCCAGGCAGAATTAAGGGACTTATTTCCCCATTTTCTGCAAAAATGGGCAACTGATAGATCTTTGTGGACAGCTGGCCTGAGAAATCGGGTCCTCCTGAAGGCAACCCAAACATTAACTGATCAATGCATGGGGTGCAACTAGCCACTCCCATGCCCCAGTTTGGGGAATTTGGAGGGGTCTCTCCAGCTTCAGAAATAGGGCTTCCCAGGTGGAGCAGTAGTAAAGAAGGTGCCTGCCAATGTAGGAGACACAGGGTCGATCCCTGGGTTGGGAAGATCCCCTGAAGAAGGAAATGGCAACCCACTCCAGTATTCTTGCCTGAAAAACTCCATGGACAGAGAAGCCTGGTGGGCTACAGTCCACACAAAGAGCTGGACATGACTGAGAGAGACTGAGTGACTGAGCACACACGCTCCAGCTTCAGAGATATCCGTGGGTCCTTGTTGTGAATGCTCCAAAGCCCCATCTCTCCTTCTTCTCAGTTCTGTGCTCCGCCCTCTGCCAGCACTCCTGATAAACTTTGCAGATAGGTCACTGCCTTAGTGGCTTAGGGGCCTCTACTTATGACCTTCATTCCCTATGTACAAGTTCCCACCAAGCACAGGCTGAATCTTCAACATTAAGATTTATTTCTTTGATTCAATCAGACTCCTTTTGAGTTCCCATGTCTGTAGTGCAGCTGACAGAAGGCAAACCACCCTGTGAAGCCTTTCCTACATCCCAGTCACATCTGAAATATAGACCTTGCTTAGAGGGCTCCTGGTTTGGCTATTGTCATTTCTGAGCCAGAGGTCTTATAAAAACCAATAGATCGATTCACAACTAAGTACAACTTTAAGGCATCTTGAAACATCTCAGACAATGCTTTTCCTTCTGCAGTTGAGAAAAGTGACACCCTACCAGAAACGGGTAGTCACTGTGTAAGGTCAGGGCCAGAGTCAAGTTCAGAACCAGAGTTCCTAACTCCCAGTCCTCTCTTGTCTTCCCCACTTCCTGGAACTTGCCCAGTCTCCTGTTAGTGACTTTCCTTGTCCAGTTCAATTAGCCTCCTTTTTTTTTTTTCCCTGACTCCATTTTTCTGTCCATCCAACTTCAAGGTGTTTAAGAAAATCATATAGTTTCATGTCGATTCAGTAAAAAGTATCTGTAGAATTTTTCCTATCCTGGAATCCCAACAAGTCATTGTGTTGTAACAAAGAGAGGGAAGCCTGCTGGACTCAGAAGCCAGAGATTCTTTTCCCATTGAATCACCTGGGGATGTGAGAAAGCAGTGTGTACTCAGATGGTTCCAAAGAGTCCGACACGACTGAACAACTGAACCAACAACAACTCAAAGATGGTCCCAGTCTGGCTTGCTTCAGCCCAGCCCTTCTTTAAAAATAACAACAACAGCAGCAACAACAACAAAAAAACACCCAAGAACATGGAAGTCATGTTGGAACAGGATCCGGGGACAGATCACTCAGGCCTGCCTTGTACCCAGGAAGCCAAGCTCTACCGGGGGCTAAAAATCCATAGGTGAGAGGGCAGCCTTGGCTCTCAGTCATATCCTGCCAGGACTAAGTGTCCTGGGAACAGCTTGTGATCTAAGTTTGAGAGCAGCGTGTCCCCCGCCCCCTTCCCAAGCCCAGAAGGAGACTTGGAGAGTACCCAGGCTGTGATCTCCTCGCTTTCAATTGCAGAGCTCCTGTCTCCAGCTCAGCATCGGGGCATTTCTCCAAAGCCTTATGTACTTACAAGTCTTTCTTCCCCATCTTAATTTGCCTGGAGCCAGGCTTTCATCTTGACTTTTAGCCAAGAGGCACCTGCTGAAATATTCATCAGCAGAAATTGTGCCATGGGTGCTTTTTCCTATTTGTCCAGTTTCATGTCATCAGAGCAAGGGTGAGGTGAGTGGAAATGGAGTTTGACACCAGAGAGTGGAATTCACTCAGAACTCCAGGTAAGAGGCAATTAACCCTTTGAAGCACAGGAAGCGAAGCACTCAGAACAGAACTTTGCTGACATTATCCACTCATCCATGGATCAGTTATTTCTGGCACCTGTTCATTCTTTCAAGATGCTTTATTGAGCGTCTACTGTGCATGAATCCCAATGCTGGACCCTGGGCATACCCAGATGCATATGATTTAGTCCCTGCTCACCAGGTCTTACATTCTAATGTGGGAAAGCAGACAAGGATACAGATAAAAGGGCAAGCGTCGTTATGAAGTTAGGTACAAAAGAGCATACAGCAGAACCCGTATTTAGAAGAGATGAACAGCATTTCCTAGCAGAGCTCCAAGCTGATTCTTAACAGCTAACAGGATTTTTCAGTTAATGAGAAAGTAAGTGGCAGGGTAGAAATTTTGGGAGATACCAAGAGGAGAAGATGGAGAGAATCAATGACAGAAGCAAAGGCAAGATGCATCTAGATGTGACATTATGATGAAGCTATGAGCAGTCCTGGGATGATGATGAATAAGATGGGGTGGGGGGAGAGATCTAGCAAAAAAAAAAAAAGTGGCCAGGGGCAGGTCAGGGGCCTTGTCTGCATGTTCAGGAGCTTGAACTCTGTTCTTTATTTCTTGGTGGGGGAGGGGGTCAGCGTTGAAGAGTTCTAAACAGAGAAACAGGATGGTTAGATTTAGGCTTTGGAATTGTTATTCAAGTTTCAATGGGCATATATACAGGCAACGGAAGATAAGCAAGATGGCCATTCAAGTGGGCAGGAGATAACAAGATTGTGAATTATTATAGAGGGAATGGGGATAGAATGGGGGACAGAATTTTGATAACAATAAACAGAACTTTCTCAGTTTAGTGCAATGACCATTTCCTGAGCATCTACTGTTAGCCAGGAACTAGTCCACGTACCAAGGGGAGAATCCCAAATCAGTTTCAGAGGCCATTTTATTTGACACAGTCTAACATCTCAAATGAATTGACAAAGAATAAGATAATTATCATTGGGTTTAGAAAAATTTTTAAGGGACAATATTGACCTTTCACTGAAGATAAGACAGGTAGGGAGCAGAAGATGCATGCTCTTCAGTTCCCTAGAGTGGGCTCTGTGTTTCTTGAAGAGGATTCAGTCTGTACCCAGACCTCCAGTCTCATTGCTTTGGCTTGGGCTGGAGAAAATGCCTAGACTTTTCAAATCTCCAGTGATGAAGCCATGACTGATGAACTCAGACTACAGCAAGGGCTCAGTGGGTCCAAGGCAGAGCTGGTTGTCTTTCTTCATATTCATGGCCCCATTGAAAAGCACCAGCTAACATTTCAGGCAACATTCTAACAAAGCACATCGCCCATTGCTTTCAGCTCCACAATGTTGGTATTTATAGAGGAGTCATGATTTTTTTTTTAAACATTTTGTCTCTAAGGTGGAATGATGTAGGACCAAGTTGCCAGTGTGGGCCACAGGCAGTCTCAGATTTTGTGCCTGTGCCCACACAGATATAAAAGCACATCTGAATTTTACTTGGAGTTAAATCACTGTGAATGTTCCTGGCTGGATGCAGTGGGATAGAAATATTGTACTGGGGAAAACCTGGCATGGTAAACAAGAGTTTGGAAGTTACTTGTGCAAAATAGAACTGTATGGATATGCACATGACGATGTGTATGTATGCACGTATGTGACTCCTACATACATGTAATGGTAATAGAAAAGGGAGACTTAGTCACTTGCAATTTGAGGCAAATCTTGCTTCTGTTGTTATGATTAATTCACAGTGTTCACGTTTCTATGACCCAGTTTCCTCATCTATAAAATGAGGATAATTATATTTATGAATAAAACACTAGGAGCTCGTTGGATGAAAGAGAATAGATGATGGAGAGGAAGCAATTTTATGACAAACTACAAAAACTGTGTTTTCACAGAGCACCCAGGCACAAGCTCTTGCTGGAGCCAGCCACTTTCATCGGTAGCTGATGGATGAAAAGTACTGAGGAACTTTAATTCTAAAGGAGCTTGTTGCTGTTGTTGCTTAGTTGCTAAGTTCTGTCCAACTCTTTTGCAACCCCATAGACTGTAACCCACCAGACTCCTCCATCCATGGGATTTTCCAGGCAAGAATACTGGAGCAGGTTGCCATTTCCTTCTCCAGAGGGTCTCCCTGACCCAGGGATCAAACCCACATCTCCTGCATTGGCAGGTGGATTCTTTACCACTGAGCCATTGGTGGTAAAGAGTGATGGATTTCAAGGCACACTGACATGGCTGGTTGTTTGCAGCATCCTTCCCACCCCAGTCCCAGTCAGAAATGTTGTGATAGCACATAGATGATTGAAAAATTATTCCTGAACTCTGCCACTCGTGTTATGCCCTACAGTCTCTGATGGTTTGAAGCGGGTAGAGTCTGAACTAGGCTGATGTCCTACCAACCACTGGTTCCCTAGGTAGAGACAACACATTTTTCTATAAAAAGCTTTCATGATCAGAGCTCTAGGATTCCAGAAATCTCTACAGTCTCTCCTCTGTATTTTCACTATTTATCTCCTTTGTTGTACTGCTGCATAGGCAATCATCAAATATTTAGTGGCTTAACATATGGCTCAAATATGTAATCTCACACCTTCTGTGGGTGAAGATTTTGGACATAGGTTAGCTGGGTCCGATGCTCAGACACTCAGCAGGTGAAAATCAAGATGTCAACCAGCAGTAGAATCTGCCTCTTTACTTGTATAGTGTAATCTGATCAAGGGAACATCTGATCACCATCACTGGCCCCACCCACGCTCACAAAGCGGAGATTTCAGAGGACAGGAAGCTTTCAGGTCATATGGGAGTTCTCCCCACCACCTCCGTTATGGCCGTTGTCTGCTCTGTTAGGAGGCAATGGTCCTTTGCTGTCAGGTCACGGGTCTGAACATGTTTCAGAGCAGAGATGATTTTAGCTTGGATTTTGAAGGATGAATAGAAGTTAGAGTTAACAAGGGAAACCCCATCTTAGACATAGTGGAAATAATTTAGGTTTAAGACACTTGCTCCTTGGAAGGAAACCTATGACAAACCTAGACAGCATATTAGAAAGCGGAGATATCGCTTTGCCAACAAAGGTCCGTATAATAAGGCAAAGCTATGGTTTTTCCAGTAGTCACGTACAGATGTGAGAGTTGGACCATAAAGAGTGCCGAAGAATTGAAGCTTTTGAATTGTGGTGTTGAAGAAGACTCTTGAGAGTCCCTTGCACTGCAAGATCAAAAAGTCAGTTCTAAAGGAAATTAACCCTGCATACTCATTGGAAGGACTGATGCTGAAACTGAAGCTCCAGGACTGTGGGCACCTGATGTGAAGAGCTGGTTCACTGGAAAAGAGCCTGCTGCTGAGAAAACTTGAAGGCAGAGGGAAAGTGGCAGCCGAGGATGAGATGGTTAGATGGCATCACCAACTCAGTTGTTCAGTCGCTCAGTCATGTCCACCTCTTTGCAATCCTGTGGGCTGCTATCCTTCACTATTTCCTGGAGCTTGCTCACACTCATGTCCATTGAGTTGGTGATGCAAGCTTCAGCATCAGCCCTTCCAATGAATATTCAGAGTTAATTTCCTTTAGGATTGACTGGTTTGATCTCCTTGCAGTCCAAGGGACTCTCAAGAGTCTCCTCCAACACCACCGAGCATCAATTCTTCAGTACTCAGCCTTATTTATGGTCTAGCTCTCACATCCATACATGACTACTGGAAAAACCATTACTTTAAGTATATGGAACTTCGTAGGCAAACTGTGTCTCTGCTTTTTAATATGCTATATAGGTTTATCATTTGAGCAAACTCTGGGAGATAGTGGAGGACAGAGGAGCCTGGTGTGCTACAGTTCATGGGGTCGCAAAGGATTAGACACAACTTATCAACTGAACAACGAAAGTCCTAATTCCTGCTGTTCTATTATTGGATTCATCTCTTCCGTCAGGGATGCATGTAGCGGTTATGAGATTCTTCACTTTTCATATACAGGTATATGGAGCTAACTGCTCTAATAGACCTGAGTTTTAGAATGCGTATAGAAAGAGATGGGATTCCCAGGTGGCTCAGTGGTACAGAATCCACCTGTCAGTGCAGGAGATGCAGGAGACACAGGTTCAATTTTTGGAGGAAGACATGTCTATTGTCTCCAGGATTCTTGCCTGAAAAATTCCATGAACAGAGGAGACTGGTAGGTTATGGTCTGTGGGGTAGCAGAGAATAGGAGACAACTGAGTGGCTGAGCACACATGCACAGAAAGAGGGAATTGAAAGAAAAAGTGAACCACCTTCCTCCACTATTCTGATACAATAAGAAACATATTTAGAAATGGATTTCATGTGCTTTAGTGTATAAGAAAATTACCTAATATATTGGAAAAAATGAGGGCTTTTGAGTCCTATCTCCAAAATTACTCCTTTAGCAGAGCAGATGTGATGACCAGGCATCAGCATTTTAACAAGCTTCAGGGATGTTTTCAAGACAGGGGGTCCAAGTGTGATGCTTTGAGAAACATTTGTTTGTGTCACCAAGACCTTTCACAGACACTTCACGCCCCCCTCAATGACCTACTCAGTACAACATGATGTTCATTTTACAGATGAGTCAACTGAGACTTAGAAAGTCATTGGCTAAAATCACTAAACCAATATAAGAGAAGAGTTAGGGACAAATTCAGATGATCCTTTTCAAAGCTCCAGATGGTTTTTGCCTCCTCATCTCTTAAGACATAATTTATAGATGTGGGTATTAATTTTATCTATTTCCAATTCATGGTTGGGCTCTTTTTTTCTGTTACTCCATCTCCATAATATTTATGTAACCTGGACCAAAAGGTCTGCCTCTGCTTCAATTCCTATAAAAAGCCCTGCGGAATCCACATTAGCACTTCCATAAAAGTCATAAAGGCTCTGCAAACTACTCAGAGTTTAAATATGGAAGTTGAAACCCTAATCACAATTTAATATAACTAAATATGTACATACTTTATGGTCAATCATCCAGACCATTTACAGGGTCCCTTGGCTTTGAAATTACTAAAACTCAAATGGTGCTGTAGATGAGCCTTGCTTGACATGACATATATTGAAACAGACTGTGGAGCAATCACATAAGGATGAAAACCTCGCTTCAGTCTTAGTGAACCAAAGCTAAGAGGCAAATTATTCAATTACAGTAAATTTACAGTAGCTTAATATTTGATAAAAGTGGTTCTTCCATCATCAGAGCATCTTATTGAAAACCCTTGAGCGGCAAAATAGCTCCGGAAACTCTTAAGATGTTTTAAACACTTATTAAGAATATTCATCTAGCTTGATCTTCTATGAGCAGTCTAGTTTGAATATCTGCTCTCTTTTTTGGTAATTGCCAGGTACTTTGTGCATGCACCAGTGGCCTCAAAATTCACCTGCTAATTGTGCTCCTGTGAGCAGGGAAGGGCTGGTGGGGGTGGGAGGGGTGGGCACAGCGACATCCGCTGGAGAAAAACTGCTTGGGATTGAGAGCCTGGCCTTGTGAGAGGAATTCTGTATTGATTCCCAAATGCTGGCCCTGCCGAGGTGAGGTGTGAAATGTGCCTGGCAAGGGGACAGAGTGCTCTCTGAGAAGGTGAGTTTCAAGTCATATGACAAATTCAAGGAGAAGCTTGTTGTTTGCCCAAGAAAGCTCTAAGGCAGGGCTTCTCAAAATTTGATAGAGATGGATCACGAGGGATCTGGTTAAAATGCAGCTTCTAATTCAGCCTGAGATTCTGCATTTTTCACAAGCTCTGGAGAGATGGTCAGCAGAACCCCTAGCCTGTGGATGGTTCTGTGAGTCACCAGGAGATGGGAGGCGCTCCTGGCCCGATCTGGATCAGGCATACATATGATGGCAGGATCTCTGGTGTAATATCCGAGTTCTAAGACAACAGATGGTAGTGGACCCTGCCTGGTGGGGTTTGAACCTGTGTGTGAGTGTGTGTGTGTGCACGCTCAGTCGCTCAGTCATGTTCAGCTCTTTGCGAGCCCATGGACTGTAGCCAGACAAGCTCCTCTGCTCGTGGAATTTTCCAGGCAAGAATATTGGAGTGGGTTGCCCTTCCTTACTCCAGGGGATCTTCCTCACTCAGGAATCGAACCCTCGTCTCTCTTGTATCTCCTGCATTGACAAGTGGATTCTTTACCACTGTGTCACCGGGAAAGCCTAGACCTTGAATCTGGACTTGAACAATTTCTGGCTATATGGTTTGTGATAAGCTGCTTAGCCCATTTGAGAAATTCCATGGCACTGGATTCAAGGCAGGATGTATATAAGGACGGGTTCTACTTTTGACGTGCTAGATTGAGGAACTCTTGGGGAAATTCAGCTCTGCTTTTATCTTCCTCCAAGGGGTGCTCTTACACACAAATGCCTGAACTAGAGCTAAAGTCACCGCCATAGAAATAAATACTCCCTCTGCCCAAACACCTTCCTTGTCAAGCGCCACCCGCTGGGAATGTTGACTTTTCTAACTTCCAGAACCAGAGCATGACTTCTTAATCTGGGTTTAGTTAAACTTCCCCTACCGCTCAGGCACTGTCGTCAAATATAAAAGAGGCAAAGAGAGGGGGTGGAAATGCTAATTAGACCCTGTCACAATTCCAGCTACTGTTGTGAGAAGTCACAGTATGCAAATCAGATTAAATCTGCCCTCAGCTTCTCTGGGCTGTGAGGGCAAGGGGTGGGGGATTGGACTGACAATCCCAGGGCTGATTCCCATTTGTTCATCTCTCAGCAGTGTCTCTGATGCATTCAAGCTGAGAGACACCTATGAGAAGTAGAGTCAGATGAGTTGTGTGTATGTGTGTGTGTGTGTGTTTAAATAAAACATTTTCTGTGTCCCAATGTTGCAGCTGTATTCAAAGTAAAAGTGAGCTAAATGGCTTTAAACACACACACACACCACACCACCACACACACACACACACACAGAGCCACCATTCAGCTCAGTATAAATGTCACAGCGTCAAATACTAAATACAGAGAATTATTAACGTAAGTGGCCTCCTATAATAAAGCTCATTATTAATAGGCCTATTAGCTCAGCATTCATTTGAACTGACAGCAACTTCTTTCTATGGCAGCTGTTTGCTCCCTTTTTATATCCAAGACCCCTCCTGACAACTCAATGTATGTTAAGAAGCAGAGAATGAGGTGGAGGATGGCAGGGAGGCAGGGATGGGAGTAGAGCTGATTCTTTTAAAAGGGGGAAGACAGGCTGGGAATTACTATTTATTGAACACACAGTATAAAATAATGGTGAATGTTATTGAGTATCTATCCCATGCAAGCGGATTACACATATTATTTTATCTAGTTGGCAGAAAATTCAGGAAGCCAATTAAATTTGAACTTCAGTTAAAAGATATATCTTTTATTAGTTCTGAATATCGCCTGGGACATAGTTTTCTTAAAAAAATTTGCTGTATATCTCAAATGCAGATTTCACAGGAGACTTGTGTCTTTATTTGATAAATATATAGCAAGTTCTATTATTATTCATATTTTACAATAAGGGCATTGAAACTTAAAGGATAAAGTCTGAGGTCAGACCTCAAACTGGGTTAGAATCTCAGACTTTGAAATCGATTTATTCTAGAGCTCATTCTAGTGGTGTTCACAAACACCACTTTTCACAGAAGACTTTCTACCAATGCATCTATCCTGAGGCACACGGCCCCACCCACAGCTTCCCTTGTTCATTTCTCCAGAGTCTCCTGAAGTTGCTCTTATCATACCCATCTTGCAGATGAAATTCCAAGCTATTTGGTTGCAGCAGAGTGCCATTTTGATAATTTATTGAGCATCTACTCTCTGTTCGGTGTTCTGCTGACTGCAGGGGTATAAAATTCAGACCAGACTCAGTTTCCAAACACGAAGCATATCGTAAATTGAATAAGGCGCACACACAAATAAGGAGAAATGCACAGTGGGGCTGGTGTTATAACTGCTCCTCCAAACAGTTAAACCAGGATGTCAGTTTCTCTTTAGAACAAAGTTTCACCTGGTGAAGACCTTTTAGGGGACATATATTGCAGCCTGATTATTAAATACAATCTTAAAGGAAACCCTGGATTGCCATATGAGAAAACAATGTCATATTTTCAGCTTAAAAATATTGTAAAAGTCCTGAGGGACTGAATCATAAGTGAAAAATATGAGAAATTTAATAAATGGGAATTTGCAGAAGCCAGTTTAATATCACACAGAAAATGACATGAAAAGATGGTTGCTCCTTCATTCTTCAGCCTCAGCTCAAATTATCTGACACTTCTTTGGAGATCAAATTATCTGACACTTGTTTAATCAATACTTATAAACACCTACTATGTGCCAAGCACTATAGAGAAAAGGCATGTATCTGCTCTCACGGAGCACACAGTGGTTACATACCTTCTCTGCCTCTCATTTTCCTCATCTTTGAAATGGCAATAATGTTATATTTGCATCATAGGCTGTTGTGACTATTAAGTAAACTAATAAACCTAATCTATTAAAAGTGGCACATACTAGGTACTCACTAAACATTAGCTTTCACTGTTATTTGCCGAGGACCGAGAAATTGCAGGGGAGCTTATTTACATTATGTACGGATGTGACCATAATGTGTCCCATTATGTATATGGATTTGGACCATAAAAAAATAAAAGCTGAGTGCCGAAGAACCAATGCCTTTGAATTGTGGAAGGAAATCTTGAGAGTCCCTTGGAGATCAAACCAGTCAATCTTAAAGTATATCAATCCTGAATATTCACTGGAAGGACTGATGCTGAAGCTGAAGCTCCAATACTTCGGCCACCTGATGCGAAGAACTGACTCATTGGAAAAGACCCTGATGCTGGGAAAGACTGAAGGCAAAGGAGAAGAGGGCAACAGAGGAAAAAAAAAAAAAAAAAGTTATTCCTTTTTTCTTTGTAAAGAACAAATACTTTGTGAGTAATATTTTGGTACTTTAGAATTATATAAAAGAAAAATTATGCAAATATGTAAACTTGGAGGCTAAAAAAAAAAAAAAAAAAAAAAGAGGATGAGATGGTTGGATGGCATCACCAACTCAATGGACATGGATTTGAGCAAGCTCCAGGAGATGGTGATGGACAGGGAAGCTTGGAGTGCTTCAGTCCATGGGGTGGCATAGAGCTGGACACGGCTGAGCGACTAAACATCAGCATATTTACATTATAGAGTGATAAAGGTAGAGGATGGGGATGAGACACCACTGAAGTCCGCCCCGCAGCAAGGCCTTAGAGACATAGATAAGGCTTCAAAGCCAACAAAGCTAGCTTTTCCCCAAAAGGCAGGAGGAAAGGATATGCCAGCTTAAAATGTGTTAACATTTACTGAGGTAAGTACTATTTCCACACACAAAGAAGCAGGCTTCATATGACAGGTCTGAGCTATGGACCAGAGGGCATCGTCTTTACTCCTGCTCGGTCTCTTGTGACTGGAATGGCAGGTGGTCTGGGGCAGCTGGTGTCCAGTGAGCGTGGAAGAGCAGAGAGGGATGGGTGGCATAGCCTCAAAACTCATGTCCGTTGCTGACTCTGTCCTACAGGTACTGGGGGACCACCAAAGAGTGCTAACAGGAGAATGGGGATGTTTTGGCCAGAGTTAAGTTGTAAAAGATGACTGGAATAGAAACAATAAAGAATGATGTGGAGAGGGGCTGACTGACATTGAGACACAGACATGAAAAGAGGTGGAGAGAGAGAGGTGTAGTTTTCTAGTTAAGTCCTTTTGTGCAGATTTGGTCTTCAACGTTTTGACAAATATTTCTGAATTTTGTTAATAGAATATTTGTGGACTTATGGTTCAAAGGGAGTTAGATTTCTGAAAAATGCATCTGTCTTCTAAAAGTGGTTGAAATTCCATAAAGCATCTGTTTTTATTTAATTGTTGAATTCTTTTCTTTCTACCACTAAGTTGAATATGTAGTTGGTTTCCTTTTCCACCAATATATGAGATACTTTGTGAAGATAAAGCATCCAGGAGTAGTAATAAGTAGAAAATTCTAGGCTCACTCATTTATTGATCATTTATTTTGTTATTATCCCCTAAGCCAGCATCTCATCCGTTGAACTTTCCATCTTTCTGTCTTTCCAATCATTCATCCTTCTGTCTGTTCATGTTTCCATCCATCCATCCACCATCCACTCCCCCTCTATCGATTCACCCATTTATACACCCACGTATTCATTCACTCACTTACTCCTTCATCCATCTATCCATCCACTTCATTCTGTTTCATTTACTAAATGCATACTGAACATCAGTTATATGCAAGCATATTAATGTCATTGTTTAATCAGTTGTTTATCTGACTCTTTGTGACCCCATGGACTGCAGCACACCAGGCTTCCCTGTCCTTCACTGTCTCCCAGACTTTGCACATTAATAGAATTAACTAAGCACAGTTCATTTCCTACAGGGATCCCACAGCTAACTATAGGAAATAAACTGGTAGACAGCCATGTTAGAATATCTCAAGAAGATTCACCCACAAAGATAGATATTTCCAAAATCCAGAGACAGAACAAGGCAAGGAGTGATAAGCTAGAAGACTTTAGCCTTTTTAAGGAAGTGACTTGGTTGCCTGGCAAGTTCTAGAACTGCACTAACCAATGAAAATTGACTGAAAGTGTGTTTGTTTTACTTGGCTTCCATCCTTACTTTTCAGATTTCAGGTGTTTTCAGAGGGCAAATGTTTTTCACCCCACAAAATGACTGCAAAGAATTATCAATGTAGCATGTTCTTATTAAAAGAAAGTCATTTCCTCCTGAACCTCCCTCCCACCTCCTACTCCATACCACCCCTCTAGGTTGTCACAGAGCGCCAGGTTTGAGCTCCCTGCTTCATACAGCAAATTCCCACTGGCTCTCTGTCTTGCATCTGGTAATGTGTACATTTTAATGAGGGAAGGGACATATGTGGACCTATGGCTGATTCATGTGGATATATGTCATAAACCAGCAAAATACTGTAACAATTATCAGCTAATTAAAAATAAATTGATCAATAAAAATAAGTCATTTCCTCCACTCTTCTTGTTTTACCATTTCAGAAAATAATTTATTCCCCCAGAACTCTTCTTACCAACATCTGCCTATTCAGTAGTGATGTGCTAAAGAACCAGTTAACTTGAGACCTTTCTTTAGACTTGAAGAAGTTTGGGGAAGCAAGCTGGAGAACTGAGCTCTTTCTAAGCTGTGCCTTTGAAACTTTGAGCTGGAGCCAACATAACTAAAAAATATTGCTGGTGAGAATAAAAAAAATGTTGTCCATTACCTAAAATTAATTTTGGTTTTATTTGGCTATTTTTCTTTTAATAAGTGTAATAAATGAACATTCCTAGGCAAATTGAAGAACCCAGGTAGTTTGGCTTTTGAAGGCAGTTATATCCAGGATCCCTAGATCCTTCAGATGCTAAAGACATCAGAGTGTCTCTCTACTCATCTTCTCCTGCAGACTTGGAGAACATCTCAGACTGCCAAGACAGGGAGAGAAACATTCCTGCCTCAAGGGCTCCTCCGTAATATATTCTCACAGTGACTTGTACATTGTATTGGATTCCAGTGATTAAATAGGAGGTAGCCATGGTGCATTTGCTAATGACTGTGGATGCTCTGAATTTATTTGGGAGCCTGGAGGATTTGAGATCCATTCCTCCACCCCAAAATCAAAGGGCGATACATGCAGAGCACGTCAAGTCAAGTGTGAAGATGAAGACAAGAGAACAAGAGGAGAATGAGGAAAGAAGCAAGAAGGGAAGCAACAGAAACTTTAAAAACCTTCTTTAAGTGGTCCTCCCTCTGCCATGATACCCAAACTACTCCCAGGCTTCACTGCTGTCACTATGTCCTGATCCCCACCCCTCAATCCCCTTCCGGCCCTTTGATCATGAGCCCCTTGAAGATACTGACAGAATTTTAAACTGTATTTGAAAATCTCAGCACCTAGCAGTGCCTGGCACAGAGTAGGCAGTCCATAAATAATTGTATGAATGGAAAATGGATGAGACGATTCTAAGTGATAATCAAAGATTGTCACAAAGATCACACTTTTATAAGCAGTAAAGAAAAACAAAGTGAAGGTGAGACTGTGGGATTCAGTAAAGTTTAAGAGTTATCAGAAATGAAGTCAGTAAACCTATGTATTAACTACTCAGAGTGGGCCCCTGGACCGGCAGTGGTGGCATCTTTTTCCTGGGAACTTTACTGGAAATGTAAATTCTCAGTGCCCGTCCTAGGTCTACAGAATGAGGATCTGTGGATGCAGGATTCAAAAGTCTTTGTTCTAACAATTCTTCTAACAGGTTTTCAAGCATTCTCAAATTTGAGAAGCATGGGAGTAAAATACATTGCCTTTAATCAGTGAAATATCAAGTTAAATGAAACACGGAAAATGCCTTTTCTATACATCTCCCAGAATTGGTGCTGTCCAGTTTTACTAAGAAACATTTGGCAGTTTTCACAAAAGAAAGAAGGAAGGGGAGGAAGGGAAAGCTTAGAAGGAGGGATCTTATTGTGGTAATAAACTATGCTACTTGCTGTGATGGCCACTTCTCACATGTTAGAGTTGAAATTGCCATGGAAGCTTCTACGTTCTGGATTCCACAGACAGGGGCTTCCCTCAATCAGGGAAGCCTGGAGGATTTTGCATTTGGTCACAGTTCTTGTTTTTTTCAGTGGATCAGTTGTGTCTGACTCTTTGTGACCCAATGGACTGCAACATGCCAGACTTTCCAGAATTTTCTCAAATTCATGTCCATTGAGTCGATGATGCCATCCAATCATCTCATCTTCTGTCACCCCTTTCTCTTGCCCTCAATCTTTCCTAGTATCAAGGTCTTTTCCAATGGGTCAGCTCTTTGCATCAGGTGGCCAAAAAATCGGAACACTTCAGCTTCAGCATCAGTCCTTCCAATAAATATTCAGGGTAGATGCTTTTAGGATTGACTGGTTTGATCTCCTTGCTGTCCAAATGACTCTCAAGAATCTTCTCCAGCATCACAGTTTGAAACCATCAGTTCTTTGGCTTCAACCTTCTTTATGGTCCAACTCTCACATCCATACCTAACTGTTGGAAAAACCATAGTTTTGCCTATCCGTACCTTTGTCAGCAAAGTGATGTCTGTTTTTCAATATGCTGTCTAGGTTGGTCATAGCTTTTCTCCCAAGGAGCAAGCATCATCCAATTTCATGGCTGCAGTCACTGTCCACAGTGATTTGATAGCAGAAATGAATATATTTAAGGTGGAGTTTGCTTTGGTGACCTAGCTGAGACACAGTTCAATTGGCCTCTCACAGTGGTCTGATCTGATCACCTTAATGACACTATGAATAGGGCTGGCACTCTCTGCATACTAGCTGTGTGATGTGGGTAATTTACTATTTCTGAGGCTCAGTCTCCTCACCTTTAAAAACGGAATAAGACCCATTTTATAAAATTATAAGTATTAAATGAGTCAATGATTATGAAAGCCCTTAGAATAATGGCCAATATTTAATAGAAATTTAAGGAGGCAATGATCAAGACCATCCCCAAGAAAAAGAAATGCAAAAAGGCAAAACGGTTATCTGATGAGGACTTACATATAGCTGAGAAAAGAAGATAAGTGAAAGGCAAAGGAGAAAAAAATAAATATACCCATTCAAATGCAGAGTTCCAAAGAATAGCAAGGAGAGATAAGAAAGCCATCCTCAGTGATTAGTGCAAAGAAATAGAGGAAAACAATGGGAAAGACTAGAGATCTCTTCAAGAAAATTAGAGATACCAAGGGAACATTTCATGCAAAGATTAGCATGAAATCTTTAGCATAAAGATTAGCATAAAGGACAGAAATGGTATGGACCTAAGAGAAGCAGAAGATAATAAGGAGAGGTGGCAAGAATACACAGAAGAACTATACAAAAAAGATCTTCATGACCCAGATAACCACGATGGTGTGATCACTCACCTAGAGCCAGACATCCTGGAATGCCGAATCAAGTGGGCCTTAGGAAGTATCACTACGAACAAAGCTAGTGGAGGTGGTGGAATTCCAGCTGAGCTACTTCAAATCCTAAAAGATGATGCTGTGAAAGTGCTGCACTTAATGTGCCAGCAAATCTGAAAAACTCAGCAGTGGCCACAGGACTGGAAAAGGTCAGCTCTTATTCCAATTCCAAAGAAAGGCAATGCCAAAGAATGTTCAAACTACTGCACAATTGCACTCATCTCACACACTAGCAAAGTAATGCTCAAAATTCTCCAAGCCAGGCTTCAACAGTATGTGAACGATGAACTTCCAGATGTTCAAGCTGGTTTTTGAAAAGGCAGAGGAACCAGAAATCAAATTGTCAACATCTGTTGGATCATCAAAAAAGCAAGAGAGTTCCAGAAAAACATCTACTTCTGCTTTATTGACTATGCCAAAGACTGATTGTGTGGATCACAAGAAACTGTGGAAAATTCTTCAAGAGATGGGAATACCAGACCACCTGACCTACCTCCTGAGAAAACTATATGCAGGTCAGGAAGCAACAGTTAGAACTGGACATGGGACAAGAGACTGGTTCCAAATATGAAAAGGAGTATGTGAAGGCTGTATATTGTCACCCTGCTTATTTAGCTTACATGCAGTATGCTGCTGCTGCTAAGTCACTTCAGTCGTGTCCGACTCTGTGCAACCCTTTAGACAGCAGCCCACCAGGCTTCCCCGTCCCTGGGATTCTCCAGGCAAGAACACTGGAGTGGGGTGCCATTTCCTTCTCCAATGCATGAAAGTGAAAAGTGAAAGTGAAGTCACTCAGTCATGTCCGACTCTGTGCGACCCCATGGACTGCCGCCTACCAGGCTCCTCTGTCCATGGGATTTTCCAGGCAAGAGTACTGGAGTGGGGTGCCATTGCCTTCTCCTTATATGCAGTACACATCATGTGAAATGCTGGGCTGGATGAAGCACAAACTGGAATCAAGACTGCCAGGAGAAATATCAATAACCTCAGATATGCAGATGATACCACCCTTATGGCAGAAAGCAAAGAAGAACTAAAGAGCCTCCAGATTTGATGCAGGATACAGGAAGCTTGGGGCTAGTGCACTGGGATGACCCAGAGGGATGGTATGGGGAGGGAGGTGGGAATGGGATTCAGGATTGGGAACACGTGTATACCCATGGCAGATTCATGTTGATGTATGGCAAAACCAATACAATATTGTAAAGTAAAAAAAAATAATAATAAAAAATAAATTCTGACAGATTTTCATATTAAATATGAAAAGTGTATAAAAAATAAAATAAAATAAAAAATAGAGCCAAATAAAAAAATTTTAAAAAATTAAAAAATCAGCAATAAAAAAAAAGAGCCTCTTGATGAAAGTGAAAGAGGAGAGTGAAAAAACTGGCTTAAAACTCAACATTCAGAAAACTAAGATCATGGCATCAGGTTCCATCACTTCATGGCAACTAGATGGGGAAACAGTGGAAACAGTGAAAGACTTTATTCTGGGGGGCTCCCTGCCATCTATGGGGTCGCACAGAGTTGGACACGACTGAAGCGACTTAGCAGCAGCAGCAGAAAATCACTGCAGATGGTGACTACAGCCATGAAATTAAAAGACGCTTGCTCCTTGAAAGCAAAGCTATGACCAACTTAGAAAGCATATTAGAAAGCAGAGACATTACTTTGCCAACACAGGTCCATCTAGTCAAATCTATGGTTTTTCCAGTGGTCATGTATGGATGTGAGAACTGGACTACAAAGAAAACTGAGCACCACAGAATTGATGCTTTTGAACGGTGCTGTTGGAGAAGACTCTTGAGAGTCCTTTGGACTGCAAGGAGATACAACCAGTCCATCCTTAGGGAAATAAGTCCTAAATATTCATTGGAAGGACTGATGCTGAAGCCGAAACTCCAATACTTTGGCCACCTGATGCAAAGAACTGACTCATTTGAAAAGATCCTGATGCTGGGAAATACTGAAAGCAGGAAGAGAAGGGGACTATAGAGGATGAGATTGTTGGATGACATCACCAGTGTGATGGGCATGAGTTTGAATTGGCTCTGGGAGTTGGTGATGGACAGGGAGGCCTGGTTTGCTTCAGTCCATGGGGTCACAAATAGTCAGACATGACTGAGAGACTGAACTGAACTGAATGATGGCTGAATATGAGTTAATTGGAGACTGAATCTTTAATATCTAGCATATTCACCAGAGTAACTAACGCCAGTTGCCATAACAGACCAGTCCTAAAATCTCAGTGGCTTAAAAGCAAGATTTTTATTCCTGTTCACACTACAAGTTCATTAGCAACTGGGGAAGATCTAGAATGGAGGCAATTGTCACAGTCATTCAGGTACCCACCCTGGTAAATTCCTCAACATATGATTGGTCCATCTGAGCCATGTGGCTGGATAGGCTTTTTTGGTTGTGTCTGCCTCTTTGTGACCTCATGGACTGTAGCCCACAAGGCTTATCTGTTCATAGGATTTTCAGGCAAAAATACTGGAGTGGGTTGCCATTTCCTCCTCCAAGGGATCTTCCTGATCCAGGGCCTGAACCCACATCTTCTGTGTCTCCTTCATTACAGGCTGATTCTTTACCATGGAGTGGCTGGGGAAGCCCAAAGAGAGAGAAGAGGTGGTAAAAGCAGGCCATGCCACTTCTCTTGGGGTCAGGCGGGTAGAAGCCAGTGGATAGTTCTCTACATGAGTGCCCTCTCTATGTGCCCTATCATCTCTGCATTCTCAGTGCCACTCGCTATGCCAGCTTCTGCTTTGCCATGAAACCAGATCTCTGAGAGCAGCTCCAGCCACTGATGGGAGGAGAAGTGGTAGATAAATACCCCAGCTTCCTCACTCCTCTGTCTGAGTCATTCTGAGGCTCCTTTCACACTGATTTTCAGAGTTCTGCAGTAGCATTAAGCTCCAGGTGACCACAGCAGAAGCTGACTCAATACCACACTCTCTGTTGCCTTCACTTCCAGTTACCAATTTATCTAAAGTGAACATATATGCCTTGTGGACTACAGTCCGTGGGGTCACAAAGAGTCAGATGCAACCAAAAAAGGCTATCCAGTCCCATGGCTCAGATGGACCAATTGTGTGATGAGGAATTTACCAGGCTAAAGTTGCAAGCGTTAGTTGCTCAGTCGTATCTGACTCTGCAATCTTTGGATCTTCTCTTTGCAATCCCATGGACTGTAGCCTGCTGGGCTCCTCTGTCCATGGAATTCTCCAGGAGTGGGTTGCCATTCCATTCTCCAGGGGATCTTCCCAACCCAGGGATTGAACCCAGGTTTCCCACATTGCAGACAGATTCTTTACCCTCTGCAGCACCAGGGAAACCCATCTGAAGATATCAGGGATACATTGATTTCTGTCCTGTTGTCTGCTTCTGAAGAGTTCACGCAACAAACCCATCCAACAACGAGTGAGACAGGAAGTACAGAGAAGTCCATGGGATATTTGAGACCCACTGTCTCTGCAATGCCCAGCCTGTTCAGCAAAGTGCTCCTGCGAAAAAAGCACAGGTAGAGAAGTCTTTCCTCTGCAATTTTAGAACAGTTTCAGAAACATAAGTGTTAACTGCTCTCTAACTTTTTGATAGAATTCACTTGTGAACATCACTAATTATTAGAGAAATGCAAATCAAAATTTCAGTGACATGTCTCCTTATAGGAATCAGAATGGCCATGGTCAAAAAAATCTAAAAATAGTAAATGCTGGAGAAGGTGTGGCAAAAAGGGAACCTCCTACACCATTGGTGGGAATGTAAATTGGTGCATCTACTAAGGAGAACAGTATGAAGAAGTGAAGATGCTCAGTCATGTGCGACTCTTTGCGATTCCATGGACTGTAGCTTTCCAGGCTCCTCCGTCCATGGAATTTTCCAGGCAATAATTCCAGACATGTAATTTGCCAGGAGTGGGTTGCCATTTCCTTCTCCAGGGAATCTTCTCGACCCGGGGATAGAACCTGGGTCTCCCACATTGCAGGCAGACACTTTGCCCTCTGTGCCACCAGGGAAGCCTAACAATATGGAAGTTCCTTAAAAAACTAGAAACAGAGCTATCATATAATCCATCAACCCCTCTCCCGAGCATGTATCTGAGGAAAAACATGGTTTGAAAGGTTACACTCACCACAGTGTTCATTGCAGCACTGCTTACTATACCCAAGACATGTAAGCAACCTAAATGTCCATTGACAAATGAATGGGTAAAGAAGATACGGCACTTATGTATAACCGAGTAATACTCAGCTATAAAAAAGAATAAAATAATGCCATTTGCAGCAACATAAGCGGACCTGGAGATTATCATACTAAATGAAGCAAATCAGAGAAAGACAAATATCATGCGATATCACTTATATGAAGATTCTAGAAAAATGATACAAGTGAACCTATTCACAAAACAGAAATCGAATCATAGATGTAGAGAATAAACATGCGTACCCGGGAGGAGGTGGGGGGAGAGAAGGGATAGAGTGGGAGTTTGAGATTGGCATATACACACTGTGATATTTAAAATAGACAACCAAGGAAAGGATCTACTGTATAGCACAGAGAACTCTGCTTAATATTCTGTAATAACCTAAGTGGGAAAAGAATTTGAAAAGGAATAGATACATATTCGTATATAGCTGAATCACTTCGTTGTACATCTGAAATTAACACATTGTTAATCAACTATACTCTAATATAAAATAAAAAATTATTAAAACTATAGGAAGAGATGCCTGACTATTTGTAATCTATTTATGTTTCCAGAGTTGAAAAGCCTGTGGTTTCAATGCATTGCTTCTTAGCATTTCATATCTGAATCGATCGCATAATGAGGCTTTGCGATCATACCCACCCTCTTTACACTAATGCTAAGCTTTGATTAATGAAGCGATACCCATTGCATGGATAGGAAAAATGATTCAGGGCTAGTTGTTTCCACTCAATTGAACACAGTGTGATACTTGATATAACATTCCAACAATTTCCTATTCAGAGTCCAGTCTCCCCTCTTTTTTTTCCCCCTTGTCTCTTCATATCACAACTAAGTCCAAAGTTATTCATCCTGGTATTAGGCTCTTAATTCCTGTCTCTGCACAAAAAAAATCAGGAAGAGCTACACTGCTCAAGAATTTAAGCTGTTACTTAACCTTGAATCTTCTTGGCTCTTGATTTAAAGCCTTTCAAACCCTTTTTAAGAGAGAAAGACATTTCTCATTCTAAGATTAATATCGTCACTCTCCATTCTCACCTGAAGGAAGTAGTAATATGAGGCTTAGAGAATGTGTATGGATCAGAATCTCCAAGAAAGAGCTCAGCTCCCTTGGTTCACCTATTTATCTCACGTTCATTCAGCACCTACCGTGTGATAGATGCTGTGATGCTGGCGGTGATTCTCTTATCCATGAGAAGTGTGCAGTCCAGGAAAGGTGATACCAAATACACATGTGTAGCTCATGCTAAATACAAGAGTGATAAGTTACTCTAAAAAGGTACAGTTATGAGACTTGAGAGGGAAAACAGATCCAGGTCACTGGGTATACAAGCACACATAATCCACTGGGTATTCACTCATTCATTCCTTTAAAACAATGTTAGTCATTACCACATGTTAGGAAGTCTGCTGGGGCTTCACTGGTGGTTCAGATGGTAAAGAATCTGCTTGCAGTGCAAGAGACCTGGGTTTGATCTCTGGGTAGGGAAGATCCCCTGGAGAAGGGAATGGTAACCCACTCCAGTATTCTTGCCTGGAGAATTTCATGAATAGAGGAGCCTGGTGGGCTACAGTCCATGGGGTCACAAAGAGTTGGACACAACTGAGCAACTGTGTGTGTGTGTGTGTGTGTGTGTGTAGGAAGTGTGCTAGCTCTATGGGTACAACAAATGAATAAAAATGACCCAGCTCCTGCTTCCTGTGAGGTCTTTAGTAGGTGGATGAAGGTCTGAGTGATATCTGGACATGTTGAAATGGGTCAGATGGCTGAGATCTGGGGAGATGAACGTTTTCCAGGCAGAGGGAGCAATGTGAGAAGAAGCCACAAAGTGGCTACAGGCCAAAGAGTGAAAAGAAGATAGAGCATTCTGTAGAGAAGAAAGCTCTGGGATCATGCAAGACAAGACATCAAGCTGAATCGGGGCTTCGTCAGGTTTGGAGGAACGAGACTGCCTCTCCCTAAGTCCTGGCAATTGTGTGATAGACACACAGGAGACTTTAAAGTTGTTTTCAGAAAACAAAGACATGGGCTGACAAGCTTGACCTCACGGGGAAAAAGAGAGATGGAGACTGGAACTGTGACGGCAGAGACCGCAGTTCCAAAAACAGAAGAGGAAATCCCCCGCGCCTGAACCAGGGCAGTGTTGACGTGCTAAGAGATGAGGGAAGGCTTTAGAGCTATTAGGGTGATAGAAACTATGGGGATCCTGATGCCTAGATGTAGGTGCTGAAGCCAAGGGAGACGGGAAGCAGAAACTAGGCGCTCACAGATCCTGCTTCTCCTTCTATCTGGACACAAGGGTAATACTCTTCTCTGGCATCCCTGAGAGATCACATGTAGCCATGAGCTTTGGCCAATAAATACAAGTGGGAGTGTTAGACAGGACTTCCACTCCTAACCCTAAAAAAAAAAAAAAAAAAACTCCCCCAAAATCTCTACCTGCCTGAAGAATGGAGAGACTTCCAGAACTCAGAGACGCGGGGAGACATAAGAAGACAGCGTCCCTGAATGCCTGCCTAGAGCAAGGGTCGGCTGACTGTTTAGACACCATGCCAATGAATGGGTAAGGCTGTATTCCAGTCAAACTTTATTTATGAAGACAGGTGTCAGGCTGATTGTAGTTTTCCAACCCCTGGCTCAGAGCAAGGTACCCCCTCCCATTGACCTCACTGGACAAGAGACACAAAATGCTAATTTTTATTTGTTAAACTTCTGAGACCTAGAAGTTATTTGTTATACTGGTTAACTTTGGTGTATATGAGAGGAAAGAAAATGAAAGTGAAAGTCACTCAGTTGTGCGGACTCTTTGCGACCCTCATGGACTATACAGTCCTTGGAATTCTCCAGGCCAGAATATTGGAATGGATAACCTTTCCCATCTCCAGGGGATCTTCCCAACCCAGGGAATGAACCCAGGTCTCCCGCACTGCAGGCAGATTCTTTACCAGCTGAGCCACAGAGAAAGAAAAAAAGCTGTAAATTTTCCCCATGTTCCTCTGAAAATGTGAAAACCTATGGAATAAAAGATGTGAAATCCCACCACAGGTTTTAAACAATCCCTTGAAAATGAATGTGACTGGAAATTTATAGGGAAAAAGGCCCCCCTAAATGCTGGGAACTTCTGGGGAGATGCAATTTGTGAATACCCTAGGGATTCAGTGTTTCATTGCTTAGAAGTGGAGTGAGGTGATGACGAAGGGCCCCTTCTCCCGATACAGCACGATAATTGGGTTTTAGACACATTCGTTTACTGATGGAAAAATCTGCTGTCTGCATTCCAGAATTCAAAAGAAAGAAGGGAGAAAAGAAGCCTTGAATTTGCGCCAGGTGGAGGAGACCTGAAGAAGTCTGTTAGCAAGCCCTCAGGTAACAATATCATAATTTAAATTTTTTTCTAACAATGGGGGAGTAATTAATGATACAGTGTTCCCTTTCTGCCTAGCAAAATGTGGTGTGGGTGTGCACAGTGAGTGTGGGGTGTGTGTGGTGAGTATGGTCTGAGGTGTGTGGGGAGCATATGTGAGAGGGGGGTGTGTGTGTGTGGTATGTGTATGGTGTGTGTCTGTGGTACATATATGGTTTGCTGTGTATGTGTATGGTATGTGTGTGGTTTGGAATCTTTGTGTGCAATGTGTGATGTGCTTGTATGTGTGTGTGTATGGAGTGGTGTGTGTGTGTGTGTGTGTGGTACCTGTGAGGCTTGTATGTGTATGTGGTCAGTAAGGCATTGCGTGTGTGTGTTTGCGTGTATGGTATATATGTGTGTGAGATATGTGTGTATGTGGTACATGGTTTGGCATGTGTGTGTGGTGTGGTGTGTGTGTGGTGTTGTGTGTGTGGTGTCTGCACTCATCCAGACTCAATAGGAGGAGCCCGTCTCTGGAGGTTTAACCATGGATTTATTTCCTTGAGACCCCGTCAGACCTGGGCCACATTTTTGCCTCTGTAGGAACCTGCAGATTCCTCAAGGGGTTTTAATAGGCTGTTAGCTGTGAGAGAGGTTGATAGACCACCACAAGTCATCCAGGGATGGCATTCTTCAAAGGCAGATATGAAGGCCTTCATGATTTATTTGGATTTGAAAGGTGAGAAGACAAAAGTATCATTCTGGCTGGCTACCCCCTTGCCTTCCCCGTGCCTAAGTGACAGGGGGATTTCAAGTCTCCCCAAATGCCCAGTGGCGAACATTCCACGACAAGGTTGCCTGAAATGGCTTATTTTCTCTCTAGGGCACCATAAGTTTCTTTCTGAGGCACCTGAAGATCTGCCATTCATATACGGGATCCTATCTACTGTGCATCTAAAATGGTTTCAGAATTGGAAGTTATTTTCCAAATCATAAAAAATAAGCATGAGAGCTGAGAGCAAGGGACCAATTTTCAGATTACTTGGGCCAAAGTTCAGTCCTACAACTAAACAGCTGTGACCATTGACAAACCATTGACAAAAGGCCTTCCCTGGCCTTTGATTTTCTTCTGCAGATGTAAGGGTTAAGTCAAATTCATGCTTTCCAAAATGTGTTCTAAAGGACGTGGATAGTAAGTTATGTGCAAAAGGATTTCAGTGATTGATTTAAACAGGGATTGTGTTCCAGTGCTATTAAAAAACACCAGAACTTTAAACGATGAACATTTATTTTTCTTTCAAATGGAATAAATTCTGAGGTAAGCCATCCTGGGCTGGTATGGTGAGAGTCCCAGATCTTTTTATCTGTCTCTTCCACCATCCCTAGCAACGACTTCCATCTTTAGTGTCACTGTGTAGTTCAAAACGGTTGCCAGAGCTCCAGCCATTACATCTGCATTCTAAGTAACAGAAATGAAAATTATAAAGCATGGCAGACACAATGGTCTTCTACATAAATCAATTTTATTTAAATAACTTTTCCTGAATTCCCTTACGGCACTCTATTTTTACTTCATGGGCCAGAATATGTAGTCATATGACCACACCCAACTGCAAGAGAGATTGTGAAATGTAGTATTTCTCTGTGTGTGTGGGCGGGGAGGGAGGGGGAACTGTGAAAAGAGTGTTGTCAATGTGAATAAAATCAGCAATCTATTACCAAGGAGGTTGAAGAAAATGGATGCCCAATGGGAACAAACCATCTCTGCTATAATGGTGAATTACAGCTGAGTAGATTTCTGTACATTTCAAAGATCTGTATATCCAAATGTACATTGTGACACATCCTATATGAGCTGTGGCCCATAATTATTTAATTATAGATCCTTTTCACTTCAGAACATCACATGCAAATTAGTTTTTATGAAGTAACTTGGAGGAAAACTGTGTGTGATGGTCTCAAGTGTTCTTGGTTATTGATGAGATGTCAGATGATCTCAACCAGAGATCTCAACCCCACTCCCTCATCAGATCCCTTGAGAACAACCCTGCTTCTCATTAACATTTTCCTCCTGCTGACTTTATGGGCTCTAGTGATAAGCTCAGGATGACCCTGGAGCCCTCAGTGGGCATCAGAGATGACACCTGACAATCTCTTCTCCTTCCTGGTCATATTTGGTCACCTATCGGTGGGTTTTTCCTGAGGTGGGATCATTGAGGTGTTAGGCAGCAAAGAGTTGATTTGACTCACATCAAATCGAGGATGTCATTGGAAGCAATCAGAAGGAATGTCCCATTTTAGGAAAAGTCTTTTTATGCAGCAAAACTTAGTAATAGCACAATTATCATTTAAAGTTCAGTTGTGAATTTAAAAAACAAAACAAATCCAAGAAAATGACTCTGCCATGGGTTCCCTTCATGCATGAACATGCTCAGTCCCTCAGTCATGCTCCCCTCTTTTGTGACACCATGGACTGTAAGCCACCAGCGGCTCTGTCAATGGAATTTTCCAGGCAAGAATACTAGTTCAGTTTAGTAGCTCAGTCATATCCAATTCCTCGCGACCTCATGTACTGCAGCATGCCAGGCTTCCCTGTCCATCACCAACTCCTGAAGTCTACTCAGATTCATGTCAATCACCTTGGTGATGCCATCCAACAGTCTCATCTTCTGTCGTCCCCTTCTCCTCCTGTCTTCAATCCTTCACAGCAACAGGGTCTTTTCCAATGAGTTGGTTCTTCACATCAGATGGCCAAAGTATTGGAGCTTCCATTTCAGCATCAGTCCTTCCAATGAATATTTTGGACTGATTTCCTTAAGGATGGACTGGTTGGATCTCCTTGCAGTCCAAGGGACTCTCAACAGTCTTCTCTAATACCACAGTTCAAAAGCATCAGTTCTTTGGCATACAGCTTTCTTTATAGTTCAACTCTCACATCCATACATGACTACAGGAAAACCATAGATTTGACTAGATGGACCTTTGTTGATAAAGTAATGTCTCTGCTTTTTAATATGCTGTCTAGGTTGGTCATAGCCTTTCTTCCAATAAGCAAGTGTCTTTTAATTTCATGGCTGCAGTCACTATCTGTAGTGATTTTGGAACCCCAAAAAATAGTCTCTCAATGTTTCCATTGTTTCCCCATCTATTTGTCATGAAGTGATGGGACCAGATGCCATGATCTTAGTTTTCTAAATGTTGAGTTTTAAGCCAGCTTTTTTACTCACCACCCCATCACAGGGAAGCCCCATCATGCAAGCCTCTGTATTTGTTCCATTAACAACACCATGATACATGATGATGCCAACATACAATTACAAGTAAAATTTTCAAGGACATCACTGGCTGCTTAGTAAAAAAAAAAAAAAGAGAGAGAGATTCCCTATATATGTGAAGCTCCTTGTCTTTTCATTCAGAACTGAAGCATGAGAGACATATAGTGAAATATAGTGAAGTAGAAGAGAGAAATGTGAAACAGAATTCAAGTGTTCAGGAGGTTTTCATAGACTAGCGGATGGGTCATTGCGAAAGATAGCTCCTGGGGGAAAAGCTGAGTTCTAGAATAAAATGTGCTTATGGCTGAGCCTTGGCTACTCCATTTTTTAGACTTTGGGAAAGTTATTTAACTCCACTGTGCCTCAATTTCCTAATTTGTAAAACAGAAAATAGATGATTTCCATTCTCAGAGACAGAAAGAAAGAAAGTGAAGTCACTCAGTAGTGTCCGACACTTTGCGACCCCATAGACTGTAGCCTACCAGGCTCCTCCATCCATGGAATTTTCCAGGCAAGAGTACTGGAGTGGGTTGCCATTTCCTTCAGTACTGGAATGGGTTGCCATTTCCTTCTCCAGGGGATCTTCCCAACCCAGGGATTAAACCTGGGTGGCCCGCATCACAGGCAGACACATGACCATCTGAACCACCAGGGAAGCTCTCATTCTCAAAGATAGTCTGGCTGTTAAATAACATATCTGGTATTTTATCAGGGTTTCCCTGGTGGCTCAGTGGTTAAGAAACTGCAGGAGACCGGCATTCAATCCCTGGGTTGGGAAGATCCCGGGGAGTAGGAAATGACAACCCACTCCAGTATTCTTGCCTGGGAAATCCTATGGACGGAGGAGCCTGGAGGGCTACAGCCCATGGGGTCACAAAGAGTCAGACACGACTGAGGCACTAAACAGCAACAAAGTAATGTACTTGATCTGTGTACATCCGACAGTGGCTTTACTGCTGTTATTGCTGTTATTAATATGAATACATGTACTCTTCTTCATATTTTCATGGAAATAGCAATGGGGATACACAAAGGATCAAAGGATAGTTCTATCTTGGGGAAAGGGGTGGGGTGAAGAATAGCTTTATATGATAGCAACTTTGGACTGAGTTAGGGAAGATAGAAGGAATGTTCTAGGAGATGAGGATATGTCAGTGGTCATCTAGACCAGCCTGCCAATCAAAACATCTGACCTCACTTGTGGTCCATGCTGGTTTCAGATGTGCTTCCTGTAGCCAGCCCCAACCAGCAGACCTACTATTCTAGCCAGAATTCACTACATATTTGAATTTGAATGATGATCTCCTTCTTTATAACTCTGTGGTCTGTATAGGAGTGATCCCTGGCATGTTTGTTTACATATTAGACCCTCTTCTAGGGGAAGATGCTACTAAAAAAGAAAGACAGTGGCCAAACCTGATAGAAGGAATGAGGTCTGGACCATAAGACTCAAAATGAAGACAGAATCCAGGGCGGTGGAGAACAGACTAGAATGTGGATGTGGTGATAAGATCAGGGGAAGACATTTGGAGTTAGGGTACGCTAGCTACTGGTCCATTCAGAGCTGATCATGACTATTCTTAACCAAAGGATTACCTAGGGAAAATGACCCCACCCCTCACCTCCAGCAACCTCCAATTTCCTCATTTTTAAAGCGGTGTGGGTAAATGGCGTCGAGATGATTACATCCAGATTCTGATTCCAGTTACACAGTTCTCTACAGGCAGAGTAGAAGGACTTTGTCAGAGGGTATTTCTTCATCCATAGATCCACATATGTTGTCCAGAAGTCTCCCTGTGTTTTTTTTTTTTTTTAATTTCTTGTAAGCCCTACTATTCAGAGAATAATTCCCAACACTACAGTTTCTTTTAATAAGAAGTTACATCATCTTTCTTGCTACCACCACCCACAGCCTTGAAACAAATGGGTCGTTTGTTAAAATGAAGTCTTTGGATGCCAAGGTCACTCAGAATAAGAAGGTATAGTCACATTAGATTGAAACCTCTTAGCTCTCTGTTCCCTTTCTTCTGCTCAGAGAGAAAAGCAGGGCAAAGTATGCATTCAGCTCCTAAAGGAGATGCTCCATATCCCTCAGCCTCATCCCCATGTTCACTGGAGTATATTTAGCAATATTCATATAATGTATAAATGCAAAATTAAAGCAGAGCTTTTGTAATGAACATACTTTGGTTTTTCACTTTTAAGGCTTCTTGAGAATATTAAACTGTTTTCCCCTAAGTCTTATGCCTTCTTTCTTCCCATTTATAAAAATAAGAGTAATATTAATCAGTAACACTTTTCTGTGAGGCTTGGAAACCATTGAAAGAAGAAGCATCCAGAATGCCCAAAAGCGATCAAGTCTCCACTTTCCAGTGGCACATGGGACATAATGTTGCACACTGAGAAGCATTCTTCTCGAGACCGGCTATTCAATGGTCTTGAGAGCAAATGTCATCTGTGTTGTGTCTTCATGTGTGGAAGCCACCACTGTGGCTGGGAAGGGTTTCTTGGCATTGGCTAGAATCCTAGCACCATACTCAATAGCCATGCGACTTTGCCAGTCTGGATTGAAGTCTCAAATCTGTAATTTGAGGATTATCGTGTTTTTTTTTTTTTTTTTTAATAGGATTGCTTTGCGGATTAAAATGAAACAGCAGTTGCCTGTCATAAAAGATCAAAAAAATTGTTCATGTCTTCCTTCTCTCCTATTTGCAGAATGGTTACATTTATTCAAGTCTTTCTCCAAAATGTATTTAGTTTATTTATTTGGGACCTGGAAAACCTAATACCAGTAGTGAACTGAGTTTTTTAATTAACAAATCTACATCAAACATCTATGAAGTTTATAAAACTGTGTTGTGTACCATGGGAAATATAGAGCTTATAGTCCCTTATTTTAAAGGAGCTGAGTTGGAATGAAAATGCAGAAACACTTTCATAATCAAATGGCTACAAAATTCTGAAATGGGATATTAAGAAAGTGCTCTGTTGTTGTTTGGGTTTCAGGGATGGATAGGAGAATAATTGGCATGTCTATGATCTCAGGGTGCACGCACCCACACACGCCTATAGTCTGGGACAAACAGTGGTCATCAGTGAATGCGACTTAGATGCTGAATGGATCAATGAATGGTTCTCCGTGTTTAAGCACTATGACCAGCTCACAGATTCTGCAGATCAGCTGTATGAACTAGACAACGAGAGTAGCTGTCTCTGCTCCAGTATGTCTGAGACCTCATCTGGAATACTTGAATAAGGAGTGACTCAGTGGCTATAAGTTTCTGAAGGCTCATTCATTTGTGTCCTGCACTTGGTACAGGCTATCAGCTGTCAATGATGGGAACACCTACATGCTGCCTGTTCATGTGTCCTGGGCTTGCTTACAAAGTGGAGATTCTCAGAGTGACATCTCAAGAAAGAGATACATACTGAGGAAACCAGAATTGAAAGAGACACGTGTACCCCAATATTCATTGCAGCACTGTTTATAATAGCCAGGACATGGAAGCAACCTAGATGTCCATCAGCAGATGAATGGATAAGAAAGCTATGGTACATATACACAATGGAGTATTACTCAGCCATTAAAAAGAATGCATTTGAATCACTTCTAATGAGGTGGATGAAACTGGAGCCTATTATACAGAGTGAAGTAAGCCAGAAAGAAAAACACCAATACAGTATACTAATGCATATATATGGAATTTAGAAAGATGGTAACAATAACCCCGTATATGAGACAGCAAAAAAGACAGTGATGTATAGAACAGTCTTTTGGACTCTGTGGGAGAGGGAGAGGGTGGGATGATTTGGGAGAATGGCATTGAAATACGTATAATATCATATATGAAATGAGTCACCAGTCCAGGTTCAATGCACGATACTGGATGCTTGGGGCTGGTGCACTGGGACGACCCAGAGGAATGGTATGGGGAGGGAGGAGGGAAGAGGGTTCAGGATGGGGAACACATGTATACCTGTGGCAGATTCATTTCAATATTTGGCAAAACCAATACAATATTGTAAAGTTTAAAAATAAAATAAAATTAAAAAAAAAAAAAAGAAAGAAAGAGATCCAGCTGAGCATGGCATCTCCTTTGTTGTTATTCAGTCACTCAGTCATGTCCAACTCTTTGCTACCCCATGGACAGCACCACACCAGGCTTCCCTGTCCTTCACCATCTCCCAGAGCCTGCTCAAACTGATGTCCATTGAGTCAGTGATGCTATCTGACCATCTCATCCTCTGCCGCCCTCTTCTCCTCCTGCCCTCAATCTTTCCCAGCATCAGGGATTCTCCAGTGAGTCAACTCTTTGCATCAGGTGGCCAAAGAATTGGAGCTTGAGCTTCAGCATCAGTCCTTCCCATGAATATTCAGGGTTGATTTCCCTTTGGGTTGGCTGGTTTAATCTCCTTTCTGTATCCTCTTTGCTCATCATCATCAGAGGTCATTCAGCATCACTCCACTCTCCTTTAGTTGAGGCAGCAGTTACAGATGCCACCCAGATTCAAGGGGAGAGGGTAAAAACGCCACCTGTTATTGAGGAGGGAAGAAGTTTTGTTGGAGCACATGGGGCTAGAAATATTATAGCCATTTGTAGAAAATCCTTCACGAATATAACAGATCTAAAGAGATGAATGAATAAATGAATGCTCCTGAGTTCAGATTCACTCAAGTCAGCAGAGGTGGGGAGATTGAAACAGAGATTCCAGGAGAGTGGGGGCAGGGAGGCCTGTGGTCTAGACTTTGATAGGGATGTTGAAGACAGTAGAATTTTATAAGTCAGGGGTGAAAGGTCTCTAGGAAACTTATGATCTAAAGGAATGAGTCAGGGCAGCACAAGTCCAAACAATGTAAGTTGGTTTGACAGAAAAACTGGAATCAAGGGAGAAACAAACCAAACAAACAAACAAACAAATGTATATATATATATGGGAAGAAGAAATGTCCTTTGTTGATGTCGTGACTTTGGAAGCTCCATGCCAAGGTCACGTTGCCATCAACATGACTTGGAGTGGGTGGAGGAACACATGGGCCGTATTTCAGGTTAACCTGCAGTGAATCAGCCAAATGCACTTGGGAGAAGATGGGAGAAAAGGAACAGGCCTAGAAGGTTGGTTCTTATGACTCTGGGGGATGCGAGAGCATCTAAGAAAAAGACAATTACTCAACTGTTTTCATTTAAAACGACACTTAGATCGTTTCTTTCCTGAAAGAAACGGAAAAGGAAAAGAATGAGCTATCCATTTTCTTTAACATCAGAGGCCAATACAGAGATGGAGCGTGCTTTCTGAGGAGAGCAATGTAAGGTCACTGCATTTACGAAGTTCTGTCCCTGGAGCTTGGAAAGCAGGCTGACACGCGAGGAACTTTTATTTTTCCCTCCGATGCTAATTGAATGAGCAGATAGAGGGGTACCAAAGTGACTACATTAAAATGAAACATGTCCCCTGAGTACCTGCTTCTATCCATCCTCTCGCCCACTGACCTCCACCCCAGCAGGATAAGTTTTTCTGGCCAACAAAGCCCATTTTCAGTTATTATTTCTTTTTGTCTCTTTTCATATCTCCTCATGGAAACATTCCAGTAGCTGCTGGCTAGAAAATTAGCCATCTGAACTCTGTTTCTCCCTCTCTCCCGTTCTCTTTCTTCCCATGCCTCTCTCTTCTCATCAGATTAGTGAGAAAATTCAGCACTGAATCTCTTTCAAGCTCTTGGCTCTGCACAGCCTGGTTAACACATGGAAGGGGCTAAGATTAAACCTTAATTTAACTCTGTCTCTCACCCAAACGTCACCAGACTCCTGGCCCAGTTTAACTTTCAATCATTTTCTACAAAGTCTGGAGGAGTGTGGCTCCTCACCGCCCGTGTCTCTAATGTGACCATCTTCGCCTGGTCAAATGCCTTGTGGTGAAATCCAAGATGGCATTAGGGAGGAGAAGGAGAGTGAGAAGATATGAATATTTATTGAGTTCCTGGCATATGTCAGGCACTTTAAATGCATTATCTCTTTTCATAGAACAGCCCTGAGGGATAAGTATGTGTCTCTCTAATTTTTTTTCAGAGAGAGAAACTGAGGCTTATGGAGGTAATTTTCATGTCTAAGTTCACATGGATAGTCACAATTTCCTTGCAGTGATTTTCAACGTATCAGTCATCATTGAGGCTGAATTAGCCACCAGCATGCCTAGTGACCAGCACAAAACCAGCAATCAGAAGTCCTCAAGGCGACTCATCCAATAGCTATGGCCATCTTTCGTTTTCAGACAGGGAATTGAAGCTCAGACAGGTTCAATAAGTTTATTGGATTTGTCAAGACTAGAACTCAGTTCTGCTGAAAATCAAAGCTCATGCTGGTTTAAACTAGAGTTTTAATTTTGAAAGTCAATCCACCTATAAAGCTTGCTCTCTCTGTTTAATTCTACATCTCTTGGAATACCTGATACTGACCATTCAAAATCAAAACAAAGAAAACATGAGGGCTACAATGTTTTCAAGGGCTTCTCAGGTGGCTCAGTGGTAAAGAATCTACCTGCAATGCAGGACATGTGGGTTCAATCCCTGTATAGGGAAGATCCCCTGGAGAAGGAAATGGCAACCCACTCTACTATTCTTTCCTGGGAAATCCTGGTGGGCTACAGTTCAGGGGGTCACAAAAGGGTCCAGCATGACTTAGCAACTAAACAAAAATGTTTTCAAAAGGCATCCTGATAGAATGGAAAGAGTCAGTTGTAGGGTTTTATCTGTTTCTGTTTTTGATAATCTGAGACTAGGAATATTAACTCTAAGAGGATCAGGCAAGCAGAGATATGACAGGAGTCCAGACCAGCCCTGCCTCTTGAGTAGGAGATCCAGTCCTTGAGCTGAAGAACATGATACTCAAGGAGGTACAGAGCCACATAGTAGGCCTACCAAGAGGCTGCTATCAGCAAAGAAGTATGTCAGAAAATCAAAGGAGTGAAACCCAAGGATGGAGCAAATGACATTTAGAAACGCAGGAGAGAGATAAGAATTCAAATTAGACAAGTCCATTGGCAACTCCAAGTTATGTGTATGAATATCTGTTCATCACATTGTTGTTCACTTATATTGGCCAAATTTACATAAATATACCACCATATAAGAATCACTGAATACATAAGTATAGCCCTCCCACTATTATGCAGCTATTATCAATTGTTAAAAAATTTTAAGACAAGGAAAAAATATTTTTAAGCCCCTTTACCTTCTTCCCCAACAAATAGGATACAAAGCTGTTGTCTATCTAAATAAACTCACCTGCATAAAAAAAAAATTTTTAAATGAACCTGGAGGAAATCATGATGAAATATGCTTAATGTAGGACTCTAGACAGAAAATTTGAAGGTTAATCTTTTCATTTGTCTGCAATAAATATCTATGTTTTAAAAATTAGGATATATTACAAGAGGAGAGATGAGGGCCTGGAGCCTGGAGGAGGCAGACTTTCTGTTGGAGTCTGAATGTCTCAGTCACGTGCTGTTGGTGGATTGGTCACAGAGAAGGCTTCCTAGGCGTGGAAGAGAGCCCAGAGGCAGGAAGGAGACACATTAGCATCTAGGTGTGCTGCTTACTCTGCCCCAGACCTATGACGGACATTATCTTGCCCAATCGTCTCACATCCTTGCTAAGTATGTATGATTATCTCCATTTTATAGATGTGAATTTGAAAGTTAATAAAGGTTAAATAATGTGCTTGCAGCACTATTTACACTAGCAAGGACATGGAAGCAACCTAAATGTCCATCAACAGATGGATAAAGAAGCCATACATATATACGATGGAATATTAATCAGCCATAGAAAAGGAATGACATTTGGTCATTTGCCAAGATGTAGACGGACCTTGAGATTGACTTGCAGAATGAAATAAGTCAGAAAGAGAAAAACAGATAATGCATGTTAAACATATATATATATGTGGAATCTAGAAAATGGTATAAATGATCTTATTTGGAAAACAGAAATAGAGATAGAGATGTAGAGAACAATGTATAGACACCAAGGGGAAAGGGGATTGGTATGAACTGGGACATTGGGATAGACATATTTATACTATTGATATTGTCTATAAAATAGATAGCTAATGAGAATATAGCCTATAACTCAGAGAACCCTACTCAGTGCTCTGTGGTGACCTAAATGGTAAGGAAATCCCAAAAAGAAGGGATCTATATATATGCATAACTAATTCACTTTGCAGTGCAGTAGAAACTAATGCAACAGTGTAAGGCAGCTATGCTAAGAGCATGCTAAATCACTTCAGTTGGGTCTGACTCTGTCACCCAATGGTCTATTGCCCACCAGGCTCCTCTGTCCATAGGGATTCTCCAGACAAGAATTCTGAAGTGGGTTCGCATGCCCTTCTCCAGGGGATCTTCCTGACCCAGGAATCAAATCCATGTCTCTTAGGTCTCCTGTATTGACAAGCAGGCTCTTCCCAGGCCGCCTGGGAAGCAACTATACTCCAACAAAATTTAATAAAAAAAATAAAATAAAAAAATTACAGTAAAAACAAAGACTAAATAATGTGTTCAGAGTCAGTCAGCTCACATAGTAACCATAGGTAAAATATTATTGAACACTCATGTGCCACAGTGAACACTGAGAATCATTCACACATGGATCAGGTTAATTCTTGTTACAGACCTATGCGGAAGGTACCATAAATCCCTCCACCCTACAGATGGAGACATGATGCACATTTGAACCCTAGTCCACCAGCAATGCAGATGGAGTTGGTGTTGGGTCAGATGACTCCAGAGTGTGCCTAAAACTACTTCAGGTCACAACCAACGAGGTCTACAGTGGTCAGGATGAGCATAGAATGGAGAGTTTTCTGTCTCAATAGAGTGAGCTCTTTCCAATAAAGTTTGGCATCCATGACTAAATCAATGCAAAAACTGAAATAGCCAGGCAATCATTGAACAAGACTGCTATTTCATTCCAGCTCCATCACTAATGTATCGTGCAACCCTTCTAGTCTGGTCTAGGATTCTATTTCATTTCCAGAACAAAGAAGAAGGGGTGTGTTTTCAAAAATCTTTGAAGTTCAATTCCAAGTCTAACCTCATTAGGAAACACATCTCTGCACTGAAGTCTGTGTTGGCTCTCCATTAGCTTCAAGTCTTAGTATCCTATTTACAGTACATGCACTTCCTAAAACACTTTAGCATTTTACTTTGAAATAATCAAAAGATATTGCAAAGATAGTGCACAGAGTTCTTATGTACCTGACACTCAGCTTCCCCCAGTGATTACCAGCAAATTGACATTGGTTCTATTAACTAAATCACAGAGTTTGTTCAGGTTTCAACCATTTACATGCATCCATCTGTTGAGCATCCTTTAGACATCAGGATGTGGGGCCCAACAAGCTGCTTATCCTTCTTCTCATCAATAACTCCTTTATACTCCTGTAACCTTGATCTTCTTATGTTGCTGTTGTTCAGTCACTAAGTAATGTCCAACTCTTTGTGACCCCATGGACTGCAGCACACCAGGCTTTCCTGTTCTTTACTATCTCCCAGAGTTTGCTCAAACTCAGGTCTGTTTAGTTGGTGATGCCATTCAACCATCTCACCCTCTGTCACCTCCTTCTCCATCTGCCCTCAGGAGGAGTGCATCAGGGCTTTTGCAATGAGTTGTCTCTTTGCATTAGGTGGCCCTAGTATTGGAGCTTTGGTGTCAGCATCAGGGCTTCCAATGAATATTCAGGGTTGATTTCCTTTAGGATTGACTGTTTTTATCTCCTTGTTGTCCAAGGGACTCTAAAGAGTCTTCTCCAGCACCACAATTTGAAAGCATCAATTTTTGGATGTGCAGTCTTCATCATGGTCCAACTCTCACATCTGCATATGACTAATGGATCTTTTTATGGGTCCCAAGTTCACACCATATTCTTTGTATGAATCTGCCCTGGACCCCAAACAGACTCTGACAACATTATAGCCCACCAGTGTCTTAGATTAAAAGCTACCTCCTCCGTTGTGCATCTGCTTTATGTACTATCTGCCTTTTCTCATAATCTCTTTGTGAATGCATGCTCCAAGGCTGGCTCCCTTTGGGAATTTGTCCTCTTGAGCAGGGGTCTGTCTTTACTTCCTGGCAAATTCTGTGTCTAACACCATGCCTGAGGCTGACTAGACTTATAACATATGCTTCTGGGAGGAATGGACCAATGCAACCTGGGATCTTAACATATATGCTCTTTGCATCTTGAAGTGTCTCTTTACAGAGCACCTTTTGCACCTTGCAAAACTTCCCAGAGAAGGATCATTAATTTGGAAATGAATAGTATATATAGGATGCAGTGCAAAAAAAGGAAGGAAATGCACATCAAACTTATCACCACATTTAAGGCTCAATAGTACCATTTTACCACTTAAGAGAAAGGCAAAACCACTGTGCATATAATTGAATCTTAATGGTGAAAATAATATTCATTCTCACTATGCATTAGAGATACTATTTTAAAATTATTTCTAATATAAACACATATTTTCCAGCCCTCATTTTCCCCCTTTTTGCTCCTGCTCTCAGGCACAAATTACTGTTAAGTTGGGCTGAATAATGAATGAAAACAGTCAGTGTCATTAATGACAAAGTATAATATTGAGCTGATGAGACTTTTTGTTTGCAAAGCTTTTCTCTCTCTCTCTTTTTTTTTTTCCTAAACATTCCTCTGCAAGGATCACTTGCAAAATAATTTATATTCAACTGAGTATCTAATTGAATGATTATGAACCCATGGAAATGTAGGCTACCAGGTCTGATATACTAAGGAAAAATAAATAAATAAAAAACCTTCCCTGTGGATAATTAGTTACTGGTGTACGGCAGTCTCATATTTAGAAGAACCTCCATTTTTAGAGCATATGCAAGTCTCACAAAAATAAACTCTCAGCTTATGAGTGTCCATCACTGCAGTGGGGAAGGGTTTACTTGGGCAGAGTTTAATTTTGTGCTATTACAGTTGCTGAAGTGCAGTGTGCCCTGACATCAATTTCCTGTCAGACACATGTTTTTTGAGATGTGAGGTTCATATATATATGAACATCGTCCTGGAGAGGAACCATCCATTTTCCCAGATTGAAATGATCTTGAATCAGTAGGTAGGGTGAAGTGTAGCCTGAGTGTGAAAAACTAATTGAAGGCTGGAACGCTCCAGAAGTTCTAGGCTTGCGTCTCATCTGTAATAATTTTTAGCTTTATTTTAATACCTGACAAGGTAAGTACGCTTACTTCCCCCCTTACTTATTACTTTTATAGGTAATAAAATTAAAACTCACAATGGTTATACATCCTCTAAAGTAGTCCCTGGAATAGTGTACTCAAAAGATATGAATAGAGGGAATAAATCAATATTCCTTCTGATGATGGATTGACCTCTGTCATGGGTTTGTAAGACTAAAGACCATGTGAAGAACTTTTAAGTATCTGACATAACAATGAAAATCAACTTTCTAATTAACTAGGTAATGTGTATTGAATCCCTTCTATATCATGCACTGTGTTAAGCTCTTTTGATGTACCAAGGCCATTAAAGACATCACAACGACTCAGTGAAGAAGATACAATGCATCTTCTCAATTGGGGGGAGGAGAAAATGGAGGCTCAGAGACATGAAGAATCTCTCCCAGGTTCAGACTGGCATCTAGAAACTGCTAGATCTGGGCCTTGTGCTCAGGCCGGTGTGATTCACATCTATTATTCTGGAACACACACATCTGTGTCCCTTTTATGAGTCATGACATAATCAAGTATTTTCAAGAAAGTCCTCTGACCCAAAAAATGTGTATTTACTCCTGTTACGTAATAGGGAGATGACACCACCCTTAAGGCAGAAAGTGAAGAAGAACTAAAGAGTCTCTTGATGAAAGTGAAAGAGGAGAGTAAAAAAGCTGGCTTAAAGCTCAGCATTCAAAAAACTAAGATCATGGCATCCTGTCCCATCGCTTCACGGCAAATAGATGGGGAAACATTGGAAACAGTGACAGACTTTATTTTATTGGGCTCCAAAATCACTGCAGATGGTGACTGCAGCCGTGGAATTAAGACACTTGCACCTTGAAAGAAAAGTTATGACCAACCTAGACAGCATATTAAAAAGCAGAGACGTTACTTTGCCTACAAAGGCCTGTCTAGTCAAAACTATGGTTTTTCCAGTAGTCATGTATGGATGTTAAGAGTTGGACCATAAAGAAAGTTGCATGGCAAAGAATAGATGCTTTTGAACTGTGGTGTTGGAGAAGACTCTTGAGAGTCCCTTGGACTGCAAGGAGATCTAACCACTCAATCCTAAAGGAAATCAGTCCTGAATATTCATTGGAAGGACTGATGTTGAAGTTGAAGCTCCAATACTTTGACCACCTGATGTGAAGAACTGACTCACTGGAAAAAGACCCTGATGCTGGGAAAGATTGAAAGCAGTAGGAGAAGGGGAAAACAGAGGAAGAGGTGGTTGATGGCATTACTGACTAGATGGATGCAAGTTTGAGCAAGTTCCGGGAGTTGGTGATGGACAGGGAAGCCTGGTGTGCTCTGTAGGCCACATGGTCACAAAGAGTTGTGTCGCAAAGACGCCACCGAGTGAATGAACTAGCTGATGTTATAGCGTTTTGCGGTTATTTTTGAAATAATAAATACATGCAAGTCAGCATCTTTCTCCTTTGGGCCTTAGCTACTGCAAAGCTATGGGCTAGATTCATTGCTCAATCACAATAATTTTATTAGCCTTCAAAATAAATGTGTTCTCCCATCCTTCTGAATGGATGTTAAATTTCTGGTTCTGTTTTCACCATCTTGAAGTATCTTTTATTGTAAATCCTTATGGATCATTTTTTGAGGATATATGGGCAATTAGGATGAATTTTCACATTAATTAATCTTATCTTGCTGTGAGGTAAGATCACTTTGCAGATCAAGAGAGAAAGGGAGTTAAAAGACTTGACCAACATAAATGAGCTGATGAATTCTGGAACCAACTATCCTTATTCTGCATCTAGAGATTATTCCCTCCTTTAATGTTGCCTTTTGGATATAGGGAATATATATCGCTTAAAAATTTAAACTTTCATAAAGGTGATCCCAACTAAAAGCAGACACACTGAGAGTGTTGTATGCCTTGCCCAGCACTTGAAGATTTATTTAGACTATTTTAATGTTTTTTTCTTTGACATCAGTGAATTTGCCTTAGCTTTCTATTGATGTATGTGACAGTCTTTGTATCAACTTGGCTAAGCTGTGGTCCCAGTTATTTAATCAAATACTCATCTATGTGTTGCAGTGAAGGTGTTTTTGTAAAAGTGAAAGTGTTAGTTGCTTAGTCATGTCTGACTCTTTGTGATCCCATGGATCATGGCACACCAGGCTCCTCTGTCCATGGAATTCTCCAGAGAAGAATACTGGAGTGGGTTGCCATTCTCTTCTCCAGTGGATCTTCCTGACCCAGGGATCAAACCCAGGTCTCCCACATTGCAGGCAGAGTTTTTACTGTCTGAGTCACCAGGGAAGCCTCCAAGTTTCCAGATCACAGCAGTTGTCCTACTTTAGAAATTCTGCAGCCTCATTGAGACCTCTAGTTCCTCAGTCCTACCATTTTTAAAGCTATTTCACACATTTCTGATTATTCTCCTTTCTAAAACATGGCAGAACTGCTTCATGACCATTTTTTGAAATTAGGTGGAGTCTTGTGATTTGCTTTCACAAGCAAATCTGAGAAGTGATATATGCATTTTAATTGCCACTGCAATTCCCTGACCCTCTCTTCTTCCCATTGCAGCAATTGCAGAAGCTGACGTGGAGATGGAGTCTTCATCAATCCAGGTCCTTGAGTGACCATGATGGACAACAGCTGTAGCCATCCTGCTTGAGAAGTAAATGTTTTTTGTGATAGGCCATTGAGATTTGGGGCTGTTTCTTTTCTTAGGGATATAGACTCTCACCGTGTACAATTTCCCTGACTATGACCATAACCATCCCTTGAAAACAGTCTTCATGCCCTTGCCCATTCCCTGCTCGTAAGACACCCTTAATAACCCCAGTTCCGCCTAAAACCTATTGGAGTAGTCAGTATTCTCAATAGAAACAAACCAAATAGGATGTACATAGAGAGAGAAATCAGTTTAAGGAACTGACTCATGTGATTTTGGAAGCTGTCAACTTAAAAGTTATTCAGGGTAGACCAGAAGGCTGGAGATCCAGGGAAGCATGACATTTTGAGTCCAAAGATAGTCTGTTGGCAAAATTCCCTCTTCTTCCAGGGAGGTCACTGTTTTTCTCTAAAGGTCTTCAACTGATTGCATGAGGTCCACCCACATTATGGAGGGAAATCTGCTTTACTCAAAGTCTCCTGATTTAAATGTTAATCTTATCTAAAAATATCTTCACAGAAACATCTAGAATAGTGTTTGTTCCAATATCCGGGTTCTGTGGTACAGCCAAGTTGACACATAAAATTGTTCATCATACCTAGTTACATGGATTGTCTTCTTTCTCTGCATCTGCTGCCAAAGAGCTGACTGTGGCTGAAGAATGTTGCAAAATGGGACTGAATGGATGCATTTCAATAGATGACCACACATCTGAAGTAGGCATTTGATCCAACTAGACAATCATGTTTTCCAGATGGATTTATTTTCTAGCTCTGGAGATGATGGTTTCACACCTTATCTATCCTCAAATATCACTCCCACCTCCACCAAATTCTACTCATCTTTTATCTCAAAGAAGATGGATGCAATCAGACAAATTTGCCATCTTTATTTCTCTGATGACACTGGCCACCTGTATCTGTATCCCTGGCTTCCACCATGTAATGGAATGAGCATCCATCTCAGCCCTAGAACAGACTCCCGTCTTATGCTCCTTGTCCCCTGCCCCTTGTTTTCTCAAGGACTGCATTCCTCCAGATATTTTTCATCACTCTCTCCCTGTCTACTACATCATTCTCATAAGCCAACAGATCTGCCATCAGATATCCATCCAAAACAAAATCGCCCATGCCTCCACACTCCCTCCAAATGTCAGGGCCTTTATCTATAGGTGATCACAGCAACACCTTCTGCAAAGAGCTTTCTTTCTATGTAGTGGTGGACATTGTGTCCCTGTTCACCGACTCATTACCTCCTTATCCATTCCCTCAGAAACCATTCTAAGTAAATAGCTTGTCTCCAATAATCTCTACTGTTCTGTACTTTCCTCTACATAGAACATAGGATTATTATATATGCTCACATCTGTTTACTTACTCATGTGCATGTTCATTACTGGTCTAAGCCTATTAGAATATAAGCAAGTCAAAGGCAGGTTCTCAGACTATCTGTGGAGCCTGGGCTGCCCACCAGCACATGAATATCACATGCCTGAAAGATTCCTGCATGTGTGTTACCCATTCGCTTCAATCATATCTGACTCTTTGTGACCCCATGGACTGTAGCCCGCCAGGCTCCTCCATCCATGGAATTCTCCAGGCAAGAAAACTAGAGAGAGCTGCCATGCCCTCCTCTAGGGGATCTTTCCAACAAGGATCAAACCTGTGTCTCCTGTGTCTTCTGCATTGCAGGTGGATTCTTTACTGCTGAACCACTGCGGAAGCCCCTGAATGCCCCCTCTTTCCAGGCAAATTGCAACCCGTTTGAAACCTTATTGAGTAGAGAAACTGGGCTCTGTACAAAAGAGCATCCAAGTCTGGATAAAAACAGCACTTAACAATTTCCATAATGAGGCAGGGCACTTAACCACTGAGTCTAACACACCTGCATTCTCAGATTTGCCTGGGAATACCGGGGAGAGTGTTTGCTTAATATTCTTCCCCATGTAAGGGGGTTGCTTCCAAGCAGTAGAGCATACTTCGCCAAAGGCCAGCTCCACACTCCAGCTCTCTGGGAGAGAAAACTTCCTGCAGCTTTGAAACGAGATAACTTTCTTTGTCTCTGTATTACTGTCATTGTTAGTTTGGGTTTTTGGTTTGCTGTTTTGTTTTCATGTACCTCTATCCATCAAGGTTACAAAAAAAAAAAAAAAAAACCCGCATCCCAGTTCCAGGCATGACACCCTAAAGCCAAAATATTCCACACATTTATGTAGTTTCCTTGGGATGATTTTCCAGATGTAGGTCTGCGGGGTCCAAAGGTATGCATAGTTTTAAAGGTTTTGAAAAGGAATGCCAAATTGCCTCCAGAAAAGCAAAAACACTTTATCCTCTCCCAGGCCGGGGCTGAGAGGGTTAGCCCCCCACGGCCTTGCCTGCACTACACATTATTCTTTCCCAGCTTTGCAATGCAAACACCAGGGCGCTCTTTCCTCTGCAAGGGAGGGAAAGAGTTGCCTGGGGCTGCCCTCCCCCCAATTTCCACAGGTGCTAAAATCCTCCCTAACACCCTGATCACCTCATCCGCATGCATTTGATGGAAGACAACCCCAAACGCTGCCTCGCCAGGGCTCTGAGTACTTTGTAAAACCAACTCAGGCTCTCTTTGTCCTACAGATGAGGTCAGGAGGCAGGCTGTGCACCCCGGGGTCCGTGATCCACCACCCTCTCCACTTCTAATGCTGTCTCCTCCCTACAGCCCCCCACAATAATAGACACATTTTCAGCTTCCTCGGGTTGGGCAACTTATCAAAGAGAACCCAGGGGTCTCACGCAGAGCTGCAAGTGAATCTTAGCGGCTTACTGCAAAGTACATCATGCAAGGACTTGTGTTCCATTTTCATGGATTACGGCCTCTGCCAGACCCTGGGAAATGAAGTTACCATCGAGTACATGCAGGGCTCTGCTGAGCTGTGGAAACTTTCTAAGGCAAACAGATTTTCTCCTTTTATTTCTTTCCCAGTTTTCTTATTATTTTGAGGAAGATGGCGGAATACACAATGCCTTGACGTTAGAATTTACAGGGCTAAGTAAATCTGCAACGTTGCCATTAGCTGTAAGATGAAAAAGGCGACGGGATCACATGCATCTGATTGACGTTACCTTGTTCTCTTCGGGTGGTTAATGTCTGCCCTAGTTCCGTGACCACGTTATTCATAACAGTGGTAACTGCGTCCACTGATGGAACACAGTGCGTGCCCGCCGCTCTGCTGGGGCTTCTATTAGCATTGTTTGTATAATCCTCACTGCCTAATTAAACATCAGCATCTACATTTTACAGATGAAGAAACTGAGATTTAAAGTCAAGTCCAAGAATTACCATCCTGAGTCCAGGTACAGGGGAATTGGTGAGAAATGCAGGGTCTCAGGGACCCTCTCTGCTCCAGACCTTGAGAAACAAACTCTGCATTTTAACAGGAACCTTGAGTGATTCATGAGCACAGCACAGTTTGTAAAACAACATTCAAGGTCACAAAGCTAGTCAGGAGGGTACCTGAGTGTTGCTTTCTGATCCCAAGAATTCTTTCTAGCATGCAGAGCATACTAGAATACTTTATATATATATATATATTTTTTTTTTTAATAAGGCAGAAATTGTCTAGCTTCTTGTTATTCATTCGCTCAGTTGTGTCTAGCTCTTTGCGACCCCATGGAGTGTAGACCACCAGATTTCTCTGTCCATGGGACTTTCCAGGCAAGAATACTAGACTGAGTTGCCATTTCCTTTTCTAGGGAATCTTCCTGATTCAGGGATTGAACCTGCATCTCCTGTGTCTCCTGTATTGGCATGCAGATAATTTACCAACTGTGCTACCTGGGAAACCCCTAGCTTCTGGGCGGCAGGGTGGGAGGGGATTATTGTACGACTAGATCTGATAGATAGAGTGCCTGATGAACTATGGACGGAGGTTCATGACTGCACAGGAGACAGGAATCAAGACCATCACCATGGAAAAGAAATGCAAAAAAGCAAAATGGCTGTCTGGGGAGGCCTTACAAATAGCTATGAAAAGAAGAGAAGTGAAAAGCAAAGGAGAAAAGGAAAGATATAAGCATCTGAATGCAGAGTTCCAAAGAATAGCAAGAAGAGATAAGAAAGCCTTCTTCAGCAATCAATGCAAAGAAATAGAGGAAAACAACAGAATGGGAAAGACTAGAGATCTCTTCAAGAAAATTGGAGATACCAAGGGAACATTTCATGCAAAGACAGGCTCGATAAAGAACAGAAATGGTATGGACCTAACAGAAGCAGAAGATATTAAGTAGAGGTGGCAAGAATAAACAGAAGAACTGTACCAAAAGGATCTTCATGACCCAGATAATCACGATGGTGTGATCACTGACCTAGAGCCAGACATCCTGGAATGTGAAGTCAAGTGGGCCTTAGAAAGCATCACTACGAACAAAGCTAGTGGAGGTGATGGAATTCCAGTTGAGCTCTTTCAAATCCTGAAAGATGATGCTGTGAAAGTGCTGCACTCAATATGCCAGCAAATTTGGAAAACTCAGCAGTGGCCACAGGACTGGAAAAGGTCAGTTTTCATTCCAATCCCAAAGAAAGGCAATGCCAAAGAATGCTCAAACTACCACACAATTGCACTCATCTCACATGCTAGTAAAGTAATGCTCAAAATTCTCCAAGCCAGGCTTCAGCAATAAGTGAACCGTGAACTTTATTGACTATGCCAAAGCCTTTGTGTGGATCACAATAAACTGTGGAAAATTCTGAAAGAGATGGGAATACCAGACTACCTGACCTGCCTCTTGAGAAACCTATACGCAGGTCAGGAAGCAACAGTTAGAACTGGACATGGGACAACAGACTGGTTCCAAATAGGAAAAGGAGTATGTCAAGGCTATATATTGTCACTCTGCTTATTTAACTTATCTGCAGACTACATCATGAGAAACCCTGGGTTGGAAGAAGCACAAGCTGGAATCAAGATTGCCAGGAGAAATATCAATAACCTCAGATATGCAGATGACACCAACCCTTATGGCAGAAAGTGAAGAGGAACTAAAAAGCCTCTTGATGAAGGTGAAAGAGGAGAGTGAAAAAGTTGGCTTAAAGCTCAACATTCAGAAAACAAGGATCATGACATCTGGTCCCATCACTTCATGGGAAATAGATGGGGAAACAGTGGAAACAGTGTCAGACTTTACTTTTTGTGTGCTCCAAAATCACTGCAGATGGTGATTGCAGCCATGAAATTAAAGGACGCTTACTCCTTGGAAGGAAAGTTATGACCAACCTAGATAGCATATTAAAAAGCAGAGACATTACTTTGCCAACAAAGGTCCGTCTAGTTGAGGCTATGGTTTTTCCAGTGGTCATGTATGGATGTGAGAGTTGGACTGTGAAGAGAGCTGAGTGCTGAAGAATTGATGCTTTTGAACTGTGGTGTTGGAAAAGACTCTTTAGAGTCCCATGGACTGCAAGGAGATCAACAAGCCCATTCTGAAGGAGATCAGTCCTGGGTGTTCTTTGGAAGCGATGATGCTAAAGCTGAAACTCCAGTACTTTGGCCACCTCATGCAAAGACTCTGATGCTGGGAGGGATTGGGGGCAGGAGGAGAAGGGGATGACAGAGGATAAGATGGCTGGATGGCATCACCGACTTGATGGACATGAGTCTGAGTGAACTCAGGTATTTGGTGATGGACAGGGAGGCCTGGCATGCTGCAATTTATGGGGTCACAAAAAGTCGGACACGACTGAGCAACTCAACTGAACTGAACTGAACTGATACTGTCATCATCTTGCTAGTATGCGTGTGTGTGTGTGCGCACCTGAGTAAGTGTGTGTGTGTGTGTGTGTGTGTGAATTGTTTATTCTATCAGTGTAGGGCTATAGCTACCAATGTAGTAATATTTCTGATGTAATGAGGAACAAAAATAAAGATGTTTTCATAAATAGACAATGCTGGCTGGTTGCATGTTCAGCATTGACACTAAAGGATTATTTACCTATCATTAAGATATGAATGCTTTACGTTGTACTGTTTTTGCCTGTAGCAGAAATCATATTAAACATGTAAATTATTAGACTGTCCGTTCATTAAGTTGCATTCCAATCTTATGTAATATAATATAAATGATGAAAAATAAATCCAAGGCAATTGGTCAAGCAACCTCCCCATCTTTACTCCCCTGTCCTAACTCAATTTTGATGGAAGGCACTAATACCAGGACGCCACGTACCACTTGGATCTTGCTCAGTATTTGTGCCCAGGTCTGTAGCACAAAGTCAGAGCAAGTATTTGGAAGGTCTTGATTATGTGTAAAGCTGGCTGCTCTGTAATGGTGCACTCACACACTTGTCCTGGGAGGCGCCCTGCACACTCTGACATCTTGCACCTCCTGGTGTAATTGACAAACAACTCCCTGCTATGTCCTCGTGGCCACATTCCAGTTGTGCAAGCTTTAGTAGAGCTATTTCCACTACAAATTCTGCCTTGTCTTTTTGTCTGCTTGTTTTATTTATTTTCGACTTTTAATGCATTAGCGTTCACTTACAGAAACACCAGAAAGCAATCTCTCTTCTTTAATAATGAATACACTTGGCATGGGGAAGTGGGTGCCTTACTCTCTCATAAAAACAAAGCAGGAAATAGATTTGCTTTTACTGAATACTTACTAAGTGCCTTAGTACTATGCACACATCACACCCACATAGATACACACAACACACAAATGCAGAATGCACACACATCCACATATACAGACAAATACACAAACACACATAGGCATGTATACACATAGACACACATACACAAACACACGTAGGAAACACATCACACACGCACATAATGCTACTGAGCCCACAAGCATGCTCACATGGGTATAAAACTTAATTCGCTTTTAAGAAAACTGATGCCTACATTTTGCTAATAAAATACAAGTTAAAATCCTGTAGTATGATTTTTTGGTTTGTATTTCTATCAAGAGCCCTGAGAAAAGTATTTTTTTCCCTCTCTCCCTGTCTAGAAGGAATGTTCTCTTTTGAAACCAATGCATGTGTGTGTGTGTGTTTGTTTATTTATTTATTTATTTTAGGCCAATCTCACTCCTTTGGCTGTTGATTCTTTTCATTTCACACCGAGATGTAACTAAATCACAGATTCCTGAACATTTGTATTCATTATGAATACAAATGTTCTCTTCCAGTCTTTTGAGATGTGCTTGCTTGAACTGAAAAAAAAAAAAAAGGAGGGGAATTACATCTGGAGCATATCATTTTGAATTTGATGTATTGTACCAATAATTGTCTTCCTGCAGGTACAATTCCTTATTGATTACAAAATTATGGAGTGTTGTTGGCTACTAGAGAATTTTGAGCTTGCGGGTAACAAGAAGCACTTGAACAGATAAACTCTACCAGCAAGCAGGTGGAGACAAGTGTTTACATGATGAACTCTTGGGATATGAAGTCACAGGGATTTTTATCCTACATCAGAAGAGAAGTCAATGGGAGATAAATAACAAGAGGACAGGTTTTGGCTGTATGTATTGCTACCGCCTCAAAGAAGGGAAATGTTATTTGTGGACCAGAATGTCTAAGAACCCTAGCTGCCGTGACACTGGGGAGAGTGGTGTGCCAGGAAACATTTAACAACAGGGGCTCTAGGAGGAAGAGAGTTAGTTTGGATCTGCAGCATTTCCCGATTTCTGTAGTGTAAACATTTCCACCATGACCAGTTTCAAGCCATCAGTGGGGTATCACCGAACATGGATTTGCTAAGAGTGGTATCCAAGTGGCTGCTGTGATCCTGTGTCTGGTATGCATGCCTCTAGCCTGCCACTGGTTTGGGGCTTCTTTACTTCACTTTCCTGCAAGCACCTTGTGTTACTTTGAGAGTCCTCTAGGAATCAAACAGCAAAACTGAATCTGAACTGGGAGAGATGGATCAGGGGAAATGATCGTGGATGATAAAGGAGAGGAGGAGCTGGAGCCAAAGGAGAGAGCCTTCCAGCTGTGATGAGGGTCAGACACTTACAAATAGAGAGGAGGGAGCAAGGAGGGTGGGCAAGAACCCTCATCAGACTGCAGCGCAGCTCTGAGCAAGTCTTGCTCAGGCTGGTGGAACCCCCGAGCCAAGATTCCCCATGAGTGGACTTCTGTTAGAGGCAGACGTGTCCAGCTTCTGAAGTCCTCCATGAAACGGCCCAATGCTTTCATGCATTGGTTGAAAGCAGATGAGAAAGAGATGACCTTGGTGTGAGCACCATGCAGAATCCTGGACCAGAAAGGGTGGCCCCTGGAGCGCGTCAGCTCATTACACCCCATGCAGAAGGCTCATCTTAAAAGGAGATCTGAGAAACTCCTTACACGACTACCACACATCTGAAGGAAGCAGGGTGTAAGTAGAGGACAACCAGGTGAAGGAGGCCCCCTGAGCTTCTGGATCAGAATCTTTGGGTTATGTGTAAAAATGGCAGACTCCCGGCTTCCTTGGTGGTTCAGGGGTAAATAAGCCATTTACCAACACAGGAGATATGGGTTCCCTCCCGGATCCGGGAAGATGCCACATGCCACAGAGCAACCAAGCCCATGTGCCACAACTACTGAGTCTGTGCTCGAAACCCACGCTCCACGAGAGAAGCCACTGCAGTGAGAAGCCTGCGCACCACAGAGAGACAGGAGCCAGCACTTGGCACAACCGGAGGAAAGCCTGCACAGCAACAAAGCCGTGGCGCAGCCAAAAACAAATGAATCAATATATACACTGTTTTTTAAAAATACAGGTTCCTAGAACTTTTGGGCCTGTAGAATCAGAATCTTTGGGGGATCCTACATTTTTAAGAATTTCCCCAGGATTTTTTGTTTGTTTGTTTGTTTTCAGATCAAAGCAGAGTAGAACAACTCCTGATCTGGGAGTCAGACTTGTCATATAAACGTTACAGGGACAAAGTTACTTTAATTTATTAACTGGACATTCTTCACTGGAACTTCTTCAACTGTAAAGTGAATGTAATAATAAAGTGATGGACTGGATTTTTGGTTTTGATTCTAATATTTTTTCTTTCTGATAATAGTTTGGTTCAGTTGCTCAGTGAATTCCCTGTGACCCCATGGACTGCAGCACACCAGGCTTCCCTGTCCATCACCAACTCCCAGAACTTGCTCAAACTCATGTCCATTGAGTCAGTGATGCCATCCAACCACCTCATCCTCTGTCATACCCTTATCTTCCTGCATTCAATCTTTCCCAGCATTAGGGTCTTCTCCAGTGAGTCAGTCAGTTCTTCACATCAGATGGCTAAATTACTGGAGTTTCAGCTTCAACATCAGTCCTTCCAGTGAATTTTCAGGACTGATTTCCTTTAGGATTGACTGATTTGATCTCCTTGCAGTCCAAGGGACTCTCAAGAGTCTTCTCCAACACCACAGCTCAAAAGCATCAATTCTTTGGCACTCAGCTTTCTTTATGGTCCAACTCTCACATCTATATATGACTACTGGAAAAACAATAGCTTTGACTAGACAGACCTTTGTTGGCAAAGTAATGTCTCTGCTTTTTAATATGCTGCCTAGGTTGATCATAGCTTTCCTTCCAAGGAGCAAGCATCTTTTAATTTCATGGCTGCAGGTACCATCTGCAGTGCCTTTGAAGCCCAAGAAATAAAGTCTGTCACTGTTTCCATTGTTTCCCCATCTATTTGCCATGAAGTGATGGGACTGGATGCCATGATCTTAGTTTTCTGAATGTTGAGTTTTAAGCCAGCTTTTCACTCTCCTCTTCCCCTTTCATCAAGAGCCTCTTTAGTTCTTCACTTTCTGCCATAAGGGTAGTGTCATATGCACATCTGAGGTTATTGATATTTCTCCCAGCAATCTTGATTCCATCTTGTGCTTCATCCAGCCTGGCATTTCACATGATGTACTCTGCATATAAGTTAAATAAGCAGAGTGACAATATACAGCTTTGATGTACTCTTAGGAAATGGCAACCCACTCCAGTACTCTTGCCTGGAAAATTCCATGGACTGAGAGGCTCCTGAGAACCTGGTAGGCTACAGTCCATGGGGTCGCAAAAAGTCGGACACGACTGAGCGACTTCACTTCACTTCACTTCACTTTTCCCAATTTGGAACCAGTCCTTTGTTCCACGTCCAGTTCTATCTGTTGCTTCCTGACCTGCATACAGGTTTCTCAGGAGGCAGGTCAGGTGGTCTGGTAATAGTTAGATTATAGAGATGGTTGTCTGTCAGTCAGTCATTGCCTGTGACAATAAAACCATGCCATAGTCTTCTCATGGTGCATTCAATTGTGAAATAATAAAGAAAACACACAGCTTCTTAGTACTGGTTGCACATAAGTCCCTAAAGAACTAAAAAATACTGAGACTTGTATTCCATCCCAGAGACTCTGAATAAATTGATCAGGTTGTGGTGGGAAGAGGGGCAGTACCAGGTACCTGAGTTTTGCCAGCTCCCTTCCCCTCATCTCAATTGCCGCATCCCAAATATTATATGTGTTTAAAACCATAAAAATAATGTTATTGAGCTTTAGTAAAACGTATACAAGGCTCAGACATCAACACTGCAAAATACTGGGAACTCTGCTCAATGTTGCCGCTTGGATGGGAGGGAAATTTAGGGGGGAATGCAGGCACGTATACATGTGACTGAGTAGCTTTGCTGTCCACCTGAAACCATTGAAAGTGGAGATGTTAGTTGCTCCGCTGTGTCCCACTCTTTGTGACCCTGTGGACTATAACGCACCAGGCTCCTCTGCTCATGGAATTCTCCAGGCGAGAATACTGGAGTGGGTAACCATTTCCTTCCCCAGGGGATCTTCCCGATCCAGGGATAGAATCCAGGTCACCTGCATTTCAGGCAGATTCCTTATCATCTGAGCCACCAAGGAAGCCAGCTATACTCTAATATAAAATAAAAAATAAAAAAGTCAAAATATATGCATAACATCAGAAGGAACTGTAATTTAACATAATCTATTGTTTGTAAGCAGTAAGGCTGTTTTTGTTTTCCTTCTTACTTTTCTGAACTTTACATCCTTTCTTTCATGGGCTTCTAGGATTCTTGTTGTTCAGTCACTCAGTCATGCCCAACTCTTTGCGATCCCATGGACTGCAGCACACCAGGCTCCTCTGTCCTTCATTATCTCCAGGAATTTGCTCAAATTCATGTCCAGTGAGTCGGTGATGCCATCCAACCATCTCATTCTCTGCAGCCCCCTTCTCCTTTTGCCTTCAATCTTTACCAGGATCAGGGTCTTTTCTAATGGGTTGACTCATTGCATCAGGTGGCCAAAGTACTGGAGCTTTAACATCAGCTCTTCCAATGAATATTCAGTGTGGTTTCCTTCAGGATTGACTGGTTTGATCTCCCTGTAGTCCAAGTGTCTCCAAGAATCTTTTCCAGCACCCCAGCTTGAAAGAATCAGTTCTTCAAAACTCAGCCTTCTTTATCCAACTCTCATGTCTTTGCATGACTACTGGAAAAACTATAGCCTTGACTATACATGGATAAGGAACTTGTGTAACTCAATGAAGCTATGAGCCATGTCATGTAGGGCCATCCGAAACAGAGGAGTTACAGTGGAGGGTTCTGACAAAACATGGCCCATTGGAGGAGGGAATGGCAAACCACTCCAGTATTCTTACCTCAAGAATCCCATGAATATTATGTATGACTAATAATAATTACAATGAAAATGTGTGTGTAGAACTTATAACAAGATGATTGTGCCATACTGTGCTTAGTCACTCATTTGTGTCCGATTTTTTGTGACCCCATGGACTGTAATTTGCCAGGCTCTCTGTCCATGGGGATTCTCCAGGCAAGCATACTGAGTTGCCATGCCCTCCTCCAGGAGATCTTCCCAATCCAGGGATCGAACCCAGGTCTCCCGCATTGCAGGCAGATTCTTTATTGCCTGAGGCACCAGGGAAGCCCAACAAGGTGATTATCTCACTCCAAATTAAAAACACCAAGTCAGGGACTCCTTTTTATCCATTCCTCTGCCACACTAGACATTCATCATTCTTTCTCTTCCTATAGAACCTCCAGAATGGGGGCCGTGAATTTATATTTTTATATCTCTAACCTCTTGTACAAAGCTTGGCATATAGGTGGCACTTAATAATTATTAGGTAAAAGGATAAATAAACGCTCATGTGGCATTTGCATGGTATTTAAATAGAGTCGGCACACCATCACTCCGTAAATGAGACAGAGAGAGAGCAAATATTGCAGATCTTATTTTCCAGGGCTGTGTGTTCATAGCTGTGGGATCTTGATACAGTGGGGCTGCTTATTCATTCTATTGGTTTGAGTACGATTTTTAATGCGTCTATAAAGAGAGGTTTTCAAGTTTAATTGCAGCGTCATCCTCTTCGTGCTCACTCTTATCTCTGACCGCACTTTCTTCCTGGTGGATCAACCTGGTTTTTATGACTCTTCCACACATAATAAAGCATCCAAACAACTTTTTCACGTCATCTTCAATGAATTCAGAGAATGCAACAGTTTGCACCTTCCTCTCTGCACAGTTTATGGCTCCTGCTTTCATTCTACAAGGCTGAGTGTATCAGGTGATAAATATCTGTCCTAGGACGCTGAGTGTGACAAAGTGTTTCCTTCCTAGGCCCACTCATCCCTCATACCTTATGAAGCTGGAAAAAAAAAAAAGCAGCATTCCAAAATGTCTTTATTTTCTCTCTCTCTACTTTGCTCTACCAAATTTTGCAGCATTGAGATGTCTACGTATCATCCTACTTCAACTTCGGTGTGATTAAATTCTGATTAGAACACACATACCTCTGATCATAGAGTGATTGCAGAATAGGGCCACATATCCATATATCATGATGGATATTTGTTTGAAGGAAGACATATGAATCAAAACATCCTTAGGGAAGATAGGAAATCTGGTTTCTATTGCCATGCCTTCCTCCAGGGGACCTTCCTAACCAGGGATCAAGCCCAGGTCTCCCACATTGCAGGCGGATTCCTTACCATCTGAGCCGCCAGGGAAGCCCAAGAATACTGGAGTGGGTAACCTATTCCTTCTCCAGGGGAACTTCCCAACCCAGGAATTGACCGGGGTCTGCTGCTTTGCAGGTGGATTCTCTACCAGCTGAGCAACCAGGGAAGACCTCTAAAGTTAACAGGGCTGCTTAAAATGGGGCATCTTCAGGTTTCTCACCTTTAAAATAACTATAGGGAAGTTCATCTATGTTTTCACTTTTAGTTTTTAAGTCATTCTTAGAACCATGAAGGCCACCTGGTGATCCACTTCATCCCTTCATTTATTTAGCCGAAGTTTACTGGTGCATCTCAGACAGGGACCAAGTAGACACCAGCATAGGGTCACCCGCAGATAGTGTCAGGCCCCAGCTTTGCTGCTGCTGCTGCTAAGTCGCTTCAGTTGTGTCCGACTCTGTGCGACCCCATAGATAGCAGCCCATGAGGCTCCCCCGTCCCTGGGATTCTCCAGGCAAGAACACTGGAGTGGGCTGCCATTTCCTTCTCCAATGTATGAAAGTGAAAAGTGAAAGTGAAGTCACGCAGTCGTGTCCAACTCTTAGTGACTCCATGGACTGCAGCCCACCAGGCTCCTCCACCCATGGGATTTTCCAGGCAAGAGTACTGGAGTGGGGTGCCATTGCTTTCTCTGATAGTAAAGAACCTGCCTGTCAATGCAGGAGACATGGAGATGCAAGTTTGATCCTTGGGTCGAGAAAATCCCCTGGAGGAGGGCATGGCAACCCATCCCAGTACTCTTGCCTGGAGAATCCCATGGACAGAGGAGCCTGGTGGGCTGCAGTCCACGGGGCCACAAAGGGTTGGACACGACTGAGTGACTTAGCATGCACCAGTTTTGGGCCCCGATCTTTAGAAGGTCCTCCTGAGCCCTCTTCCAGCCTCGATGATTCCCTATACATGAGGATTTCCTGGGGCCATTGGATTGAGCTTCATTTCAGTTCAGTCACTCAGTCATGTCCAGCTTTTTGTGACCCCATGAATCGCAGCAGGCCAGGCCTCCCTGTCCATCACCAGCTCCCAGAGTTCACCCAGACTCACGTCCATCAGGTCAGTGATGCCATCCAGCCATCTCATCCTCTGTCATCCCCTTCTCCCCTGCCCCCAATCCCTCCCAGCATCAGAGTCTTTTCCAATGAGTCAACTCTTCGCATGAGGTGGCCAAAATATTGGAGTCTCAGCTTTAGCATCAGTCCTTCCAATGAACAGCCAGGCCTGATCTCCTTTAGAATGGACTGGTTGGATCTCCTTGCAAACCAAGGGCCTCTTAAGAGTCTTCTCCAACACCACAGTTCAAAACCATTAATTCTTCGGCATTCAGCTTTTTTCACAGTCCAACTCTCACATCCATACATGACCACTGGAAAAACCATAGCCTTGACTAGATGGACCTTTCTTGGCAAACTAATGTCTCTGCTTTTGAATATGCTATCTAGGTTGGTCATAACTTTCCTTCCAAGGAGTAAGCGTCTTTTAATTTCATGGCTGCAGTCACCATCTGCAGTGATTTTGGACCCTCAAAAAAAAAGTCTGACACTGTTTCCACTGTTGCCCCATCTATTTCCCATGAAGTGATGGGACCAGATGCCATGATCTTCGTTTTCTGAATGTTGAGCTTTAAGCCAACTTTTTCACTCTCCTCTTTCACTTTCATCAAGAGGCTCTTTATTTCCTCTTCACTTTCTGCCATAAGGGTTGGTGCCATCTGCATATCTGAGGTTATTGATATTTCTCCTGGCAATCTTGATTCCAGCTTGTACTTCTTCCAGCCCAGCATTTCTCATGATTTAGTCTGCAGATAAGTTAAATAAGCAGGGTGACAATATACAGCCTTGATGTACTCCTTTTCCTATTTGGAACCAGTCTGTTGTCCCATGTCCAGTTCTAACTGTTGCCTCCTGACCTGCATACAGGTTTCTCAAGAGGCAGGTCAGGCAGAGCCTATGTCTTCTACCTGGTTCCTAGAATTCCTTGCCTGAAGCCCCAGGCTTACTTGCCTTTGCTGGTCTCCTCCATGGCTGCTTGCTCTTGGGAGGATGGTGCCACCAGGGGGCAAGGATCCACTGCTCTCCATGTGCTGTGTGGTCTACAGACATGCCAGCCAGTGATAAATGTAAAAGACTAAGTAGTTGGAATGGCTAGGCCATCATTAAATTTTCCTTTACACACATACAGATACATGTATATCACACACATGCATGCATACATCCTGTGCGTGGACACATGTGCACAATGTTTGCATACGTGTGTGCACATGTATTCACAGAGAAAGACACACACACAAGTACAACTAACGCACACATACACACACACATTCGTGCGTGTGTGTTACGTCACTTCAGTCGTGTTCAGTTCTTTGCGACCCTGTGGGCTGTGGCCCGCCAGGCTCCTCTGTCCATGGGATTCTACAGGCAAGAACACTGGAGTGGGCTGCCATGCCTCCTCCAGAAAACACGCACACCTATGTAAAAACAGACACACTTCTCTTATTAAGACGTTTATTCCTAGGTGGGAGAAGAGCATGTGGCTTGGGACCAAATGACCAAATTCTGTAAAGAATAAAATCAAAATGAGACATAATCCCATAACTCAGATGAATCCACCATTGGTATATAATATTCATTATGCTGCCCTCTCAGTTCCATCGTTTATGAAGTCCTTTAACATACATGACTACATGTGACATTGCTGTTAGACAAGATTGTCAGATTCATCCTCAGATGAGCTGACTGAGGCGAAGGGAGAGTTCCTCTGTTGCCTGAGTCACTAGCTGCTTGTGGCTAAGCTGGTGCTCAAATCTGCATCTTCTGAATCCAGTACGTGGAGCTCATGAGTTTTATCCACCAGGCTCTTTTTCAGGATCTACTTAATTGTGGCATTACCTAGATACATGGATCAACACACAGGTGTAAGTAGGAATGCCTGTGTGCATGCTAGGTCACTTCAGTCGTATTTGAGTCTTTGCGACCCTACCAACTGTAGCCCACCAGGCTCCTCTGTCCAAGGGATCCTCCAGGCAAGAATACTGGAGCATGTTCCCATACCCTCCTCCAGGGCATCTTCCAACCCAGGAATCTAAGCTGTGTCTCTTATGTCTCCTGCATTGGCAGGCAGGGTCTTTACTACTAGCGCCACCTGGAAAGCCCATAAGGATGAATACAGTTATGGATATAGATAAAAGCGGTTTCTCCAAACACCAAGAAATTAGAGCATAATACTAAAGAGCAGATCACACGCTATTTTGCCAAATCCAGATTTATCCAGAACATGTGTTATAGTGTATATCCAGAAGGATGTAAATCCAGGTGAATTCATACTTACAGGGAAAAACAGCCTTCCACACCTGTTCTTTCCTTCTGGAAGTGGGCTTCCTGCAGACAGGGAAGGGGTCTTTAGCACACCAGGGAGAGCATCAGGACAGCATGGGGTAGGAAGGTGTTGTTTAGATAGAGACCTTGTCTTCATTATGGGCCCCAGAGCTCAAGAGGCTGAATGGGCCTCCGGGGGCCACCTCCCCTCCAACATCTCCCCTGGAGGACTTCATCTCCATCCTTTGCTGACATTTATAATTTAGAATTCTGTTTCTCATGCTTTTTTTTTTTTAATCGGAGGAAAATTACTTCACCATTGTTGGTTTCCACCATACAACAATGTGAATCAGCCATAAGTATACACATATCACCTTCCTCTTGAGCTTCCCTCCTTCCCCCATCCCACTCTTCTAGGTCATCACAGAGCCCCCAGCTGGGTTCCCGGTGTTATTCGGCAACTTCTCAGCAGCCGTCGATTTTACACATGGGAGCGTATTTATGTAGATGCTCCTTCCTCCGTCCGTCCACCCCTCTCCCTCCCCTACTGTGTCCACAAGTCTGTTCTTCACATCTGCATCTTCATTCCTTCCCGGCAAACGGGTTCATCAGTACCATTTTTCTAAAGGAGCTCTGATCACAACCCAGAGAAGGTGTCTTATTCTTTGTGTGGAATTCAGGAGGGAGTTTGCAATCACTTGCAAAGGAGAAGAATGTAGAGGGTGAAAGAAGAGGAAGGCAGGCTGGTGTGTTGCCTGCTGTGCCAGTAACTGCGATGGACACAGGACACAGTGTTTCTGTTGTGTTGGGGGAGTGAGGGCCCAGGGGGATCCTTGCTACCAGGGCTTTGGCTCCCCAACTCTCAGCAGCCTTGTTACAAGTAATCGGCAGTGTTAACTTGGTATGTTATTAACAGGCTCCATTTGCCCTTGTCCACAATCCAGCCTTCATCTCACGGATTACTTCCCTGAAAGAAAATAGCATCTTTCCACGCGTCTTCCATATTTCAGTGGAATAGAATTAAGTCACTAAGTCCTAGCTGCAAACAGGCATTTACAATTCCGAACACTCTCAATAGCCACCTGCCTGGAAGGTGGCTCAAAGGGGGAAAGACAACTGAATACAATACTGATCGATGTGTATTTATATCTTTACTTATATAACACTTTAATAGATCAGAAATCGACCCGAGTTTTTTTTTAAAAACACTCAAAGTCTTATTTTGCATATACTGTTACAGACAGGGGAAAACAGCTCTCTACAACCCCCTTTTCCTCAGAGGGGTGGGCTCTCTGTAGATGGGAGGGGGTCTCTACTTCACACTCTGGAGTTCAAGGACAAGGCAGGCACTCCTTTTAAAGGTATGTAATCATATGGAGTCTACGACCATACCACCCTGAACTCGCCCGATCTCGTCTTATCTTGGAAGCTAAGCAGGATTGGGCCTGGATAGTACTTGGATGGGAGACAGCCTGGGAATACTAGGTGCAATAGGCTTTAGGGCTTCCCTGGTGGCCCAGATGGTAAAGAGTTTGCCTACAATGCGGGAGACCCGGGTTTGATCCCTGGGTCGGGAAGATCCCCTGGAGAAGGAAATGGCAACCCAGTACTCTTGCCTGGAAAATCCCATGGGCAGAGGAGCCTGGTAGGCTACAGTCCATGGGGTTGCAAAGAGTTGGACATGACTGAGCAACTTCACTTCAATCATATGGAAAATGGAAACAGTATCCTATTTCAAGCAGGCATGTTTATTCTCTGTCCAGCGAGGTTTGATTATGGAAAACATGCAACCACACAGCAGGATCAGACCTCAGAGATCTGAAGCTCTCTCTCCTGACCCGATTTACAATCCCTACTAACATGCTTTGACTCTTCTGTGGGCTTGGTCAGCATACTTAGGCTAAGCCAGGAGAGTCTTCTCTGTTCACTACAGTGACTTCTTGGAAGAACCACTGACTCTTCGTCAAGGTCAAACAGCAGCAGATAATTGGCCCTCTCACGTCCCTTTAATCTCTTGCTTCAAAAAGCCTCACTTTTCTCTTTCCATCCTGTCTTGACTATTGTACATGATCCTTACCAAATCCCAACCAAGCCTCCACATTGGAAGACCTGCTTACCCCAAATTCCTAATCCTAAATCAGTTCCAGCCTTGCCTCCTCACCTCACCAGCACTGCCTAAGCTCTCTCCAACTTCTCCATTACTTTAGTAATCACTGACTCATTGGGAAAGACCCTGATCCTGGGAAAGATTTATGGCAGGAAGAGAAGGGAGTGGCAGAGGATGAGATGGTTAGATAGCATCACTCAATAGACATGAGTTTGAGCAAAGTCCAGGAGACAGTGGACAGATGAGCCTGGTGTGCTGCAGTCCATGAGGTCACAAAGAGTCAGACACAGCTTAGCAACTGAAAAACAACTATGAGACCTAGAATTTTCTTGTAACAGGTTGTGTTAGTGACACTTTGGGGGCCAGCATTTTACAAGATAAAAGCCCCCAACTGTAGGGTTGATGTAACATTGCATGCGACAATGACAATGCTTGTACAAACTCAGCCTTAAGCGCAGAGAAATCTTGTCCTTCTTTGGAATATAGACAAAAAGGGGATAATGGGGATGAAGGGGTGGTCCTCTATTTGTAGCTTCTTTATTAAAATATTGGTCTAAAACATATACATTATAATAAGGATGTAGTGTACAATAAATTATACCAATGGTTCACATTTTCCCTACTTGAACTGATCTATTTTGTTGCAAAATCAAAATGAATGTGACACCATCCTCAATAAGTATTTAAATTTTGGAAATTTGCTTTGTGGAGTCCTAGGTCCTTGAACTGTTATCTGTAATAAATTCTTAATCTTAGAATTTGATTTTACAAGTTGCACATGCTATAGAACTTTATGATTTACACTTTAATATAATTTTTTGAAAAATACAAATTTAAAAAGTTATGAAATAAAACTTTAGGAGAATTAAACTCTTAAGTGGCAATGATTGTTTATAAACAGAAAAAAAATGTAGAATCATAGCTTTATAAATTAAAGTGAGACTGTTAGTTGCTCAGTCATGTCTGACTCTTTGTGACCCTATGGATTATAGCCCACCAGGCTTCTCTGTCCATGGAATTCTCCAGGCAAGAATACTGGATTGGGTAGCCATTCCCTTCTCCAGGGGATCTGTCAATCCAGGGATTGAACCTGGGTCTCCTGCATTGCAGGTAACTTCTTTACCATCTGAGCCACCAGGGAAGCCCCATAGCCTTAAAAAGTAACCATTTATTTACTCATATTCATTCAAATAATATTTTTAAGCATTTACTGTGTGTCAAGTACTTTGCTCAGAGCCTGGGAACATGGCTTTCAAGTAGACATAAGTCCTGCTCTCAAAGAGTGGGTAAGAAATGTGAACAAAAATGTATGAAGGCAGTCACAGACAAGGCGACAGGTGAGAAGTGTCCTGAGAGCTTAAGGTCTAAAAGAGAAGAATGTTCAAGCATCTTCCTGGAGAAGGTGGTGCTTTACTTGATCCTGGATGTCTGGGTCAGATTCGATCCCTCAGGCATGGTTGTAGGAGGAAGTCCCAGGGCCTGAGACCCTACACAAGCAAAGACAATGAAGAGAGAAGTAAGACCCTGCTAGATCTCTGTGGCCAGAGGAGGGTGTGCCAACAGAGTATCAGTGGGAGAAGGATACACCTGCCAAGATGATAAGTGGTATCCTCAGAGAGCCATGACAGTCTAGCAGATTCATCCCACCAAACGGCAAATCAATGTATAAAAGACTCGAAACCCGGGCCAATGGGATACAGAGGTTCATTTTCCCAGGCATTCATTTCAACGATACGTTTACAGTGCCTCCTGTGTGCCTTTCCTGCTCTAACTGCTGGGGTTGAAGTGGTGAAAGAGATGAGCTTCATCCTTATTCCCAGTGAGCTGCCAGTCTAACTGGGGGTAACACCATTAAACAAACAAGATATAAAAGAGAATAGACAGAGTGAAAGAGAATAGCAGAGGTCCCAAGGGGACAGAGCATCTTAAGCAGTGTTGCCCAATAGAATATTCTGCAAAGAAAGACATGTTCTGTCCACACTGTTAGATACAGTAAGCACTAGCTATGTGTGACAACTGAGCACTTGAAATGTGGCCAGTGAGACCTAATATCTGACTTTTAATCTTGTTTCCTTTGAACTCATTGGAATTTAAGTAACCACAGGTTGTTGCTGTTATTCAGTCACTAAGTCATGTTCAACTCTTTGTGACCCCATGGACTGCAGCATGCCAGGCTCCCCTGTCCTTCACCATCTTCTGGAGTTTGCTCAAATTCATGTCCATTGAGTCGGCGATGCTATCTAACCATCCTCTGCCACTCCCTTCTCCTCTAGTCTTCAGTCTTTCCCAGCATCAAGGTCTTTTCAAATGAATCAGCTCCTTGCATGGGGTAGTCAAAGTAAGTAGTCACAGGTAGTTAGTGACTATTCATATTTTGCTTCTAATTATATGTACATATAATAAATTTCAAGCCCATTGACACAAAAATTCTTTTTCATCTGGCAATGTTTCTTTAGGGCTTCCCCGGTGGCTCAATCAGTAAAGAATCTGCCTGTGATGCAGGAGACCTGTGTTTGATCCCTGGATTGGGAAGATCCCCTGGAAGAGGGCATGGCAACCCACTCCAGTATTCTTGCCTGGAGAATCCCTATGGACAGAGGAGTCTGGTAGGTTACACTCTACGGGGTCGCAAAGAGTCAGACAGGACTGAACAACTAAGCACAGCACATGCTTCTTTAGCCAGGCCCCCACTATATCCTGGGCTTCCCTGGTGGCTCAGTGATAAAGAAATCTGCCTGCAATGCAAGACATACAGGAGACACATATTTGATCCCTGGATCAGGAAGATCCCTAGGAGGAGGGAATAGCAACCTGTTCTAGTATTCTTGCCAGGAAAATCCCAGGGACAGAGCTTGATGGGCTACAGTCCATAAGGTTGCAAAGAGTCAGACACAACTGGAGTGACTAAGCACACACACATCACTGTATACCAGCCAAGTAGAACTGAATGCCTCAAGTGAACACCTTTGTAAGCGTACGTGACAAACACTATGGGAAGGTTGAAAAGCAAGCCAGTATGCTGTTTGGAGAATTGAGAGACTGCCAGTGAGGAGACAATGCATGAACAATAAATGTTTATCAAGTGAATGAGCAGAGAGCAAACGTCATTGGAGACAAGCTTTGTCAGATCCATGGGGCTTGTTGGTGGAGTCTGCTGCTTGGGGTTTCAGCTGTGGGATGCTGGGTGGCTGAGGATTCTGAAGTGCGAGAGTGTGAGTGCACGGAGGGCTGTGTACAGACCTACAGGCTTCAGCCTCTTGTCCTTCCTGGAATCGTGCAGCACAGGATACCTTCAGCAGACACCCACCCCACCTTCCCAGCAACTGGGCAATCCAAGAAATGGAGAAAAGGGTGAGTCTTCAGTTTTGAGTGTCAAAACAAGGTTGTGTGATCCTTCCCTGCCATCTTCAATGTAATTGGTTCTCTCTCCAGGAAAGCAGAGCTGCTCATTAACAAATCGTCATGTATTGGGGATCAACTGACAGTCAAGTGCTTTGCAAGCTTTGTCACAATCTCCCAGTGAGACGACAAGACAGGGAGTAAGATCCTCCTTATACGGGTTAGGAAAGTCTCGAACAGCTTATGAGACTTGCCTGAGGGTTCCCAGTTGCTGATCTGGAACCTGAAACTCACATGCAACAACCTCTGACCCCAGATCCTCTCAGACTGTAGCTCGCCAGGCTCCTCTATCCATGGGATGTTCCAGACAAGAATGCTGGTGTGGGTTGCCATTTCCTCCTCCAGGGGATCTTCCCCAACCCAGGGATCGAACTAGCATCTCCTGCAGTGGCAGGCAGATTCTCTACCACTGAGTCACTTGGGAAGTCCTACCATATATCTATATTAACATGATAATGTGATATAATAAATAATATGATGTAATATACAAATCCCAGACATTGGTAAAAGAGCCGTCTGAAGCCCAGGAACATTGTCTAACATCACAGAGCTCAGGAGGGCCAGAGTTTGTACCAGAACCACTCTTGGCCCTTAGTCCGGGCCCCTTCCCTGGCTTTGGTGTGATGAGCCCTGACCCTCCCCATCCACAGGGCTCCCGTGTAATCACACGAGGATCTCTGACCAGTTCACAAGGCTGCCTGAGCCCTGCATATTTTCAGCGCTCACCAGGATTCCCAGGGGCTGTGAATACTGAGTGTTCTGGCTGTGGGAGGCCCCTCAGGCTCAATCTGTAGTTGAAGACAAGAGGTTTTTACCTGTGGGGGGACCTCCCACTCCCTTTCCAAGGCTAGGCAGGTCTGGAAGTCACTGGTAAAACTCTTGGGATTTCAGAAAACAAAAATAGACTCAGTCACAGTGAAGTGACCTGAGGCTTTGGATCAAGTTTCTGCACAAACAGTGATTAATCGAATGCCTTCCCTGGAATGTGGGCTTGGCAAGAGGTGAGAGGCACATGAACGAATCTGTCTGTATCCTTGGGAAATACTTTTAACTTTCATTTTCGCTTAAAAGATACTTCTAATCAATTCCACTCACTGGTTCCCCCTTCCCTCTTCCGGGTTGATAGGGAAATACGAGAAAAGGAAAGAGGCTTTGAGGTCAGACCATGACTTAGTGTTGTGTGTGCTTAGGTGGCGTACTTTCACTGAGCTTTGGTTTGTTATTCAGTAGGTCCAGGTGGGGCATGAGAGTGTGCAAGTCTAACAAATTCCAAAATGAGGCTGATCCTGTTGATCTGGGACCTTCGGTTACCACTGGACTGGGAGAGAGAAATAATTTCCTCCAAGTTTCACAGCAGCTTAAGACCAAGGGCAGAGATCAAACCCCGGGGAAATAGAGAAAAATGATTATTTGCAGTTCTTCACAACCTTCCTAGATTTCAATTATATATTCATGACTTTGGTCACATGACTTTGGTCACATGACTTTACAGACCCACCTACCAAAGTGGAATTTCCCTGCCCTACTGATCTCTCACTCAGCCATGTGCAACATGGTGGAAGGAGAGAGAGTCAGTTCCAAACCAGGACCTCAAGAGACAGTGTCTGTTTTTGTTGACGCTCTGGGATTCCTGCCATTTGCCATGAGTAGAGCATGCTTCAAACAGCCCCAGTCTAAAGAGAAGGAGGAAGCAGAAGAAGTTGGCTCTGATGGTTAGTCTGGGTGCAAGTCCAGCTGACCAGCATCTGGAATCAGAGCTGCTCAGCCAAGGTTCATCTAGTTCAGACAAACTACAGATGACCTATGGACCCATATGTGAGAGAGCCACCCATATATGGCTTTAAGCTATAAGCCATTGATTTTGGGTGTAGTTAGCTGGTTATACGGAGAAGGCAATGGCACCCCACTCCAGTACTCTTGCCTGGAAAATCCCATGGATGGAGGAGCCTGGTGGGCCGCAGTCCATGGGGTCGCTGAGAGTCGGACAAGACTCAGCGACTTCACTTTCACTTTTCACTTTCCTGCATTGGAGAAAGCAATAGCAACCCACTCCAGTGTTCTTGCCTGGAGAATCCCAGGGACGGGGGAGTCTGGTGGGCTGCTGTCTATGGGGTCCCACAGAGTCGGACATGACTGAAGTGACTTAGCAGCACAGCAGCAGCTGGTTATACAGCATTAATGTAATAATTGCTGACTAATGCACAGTTGTGTGTTAGCATTACACAAAGATCATCTTTCAGTCCAGAAAGGCAAAGAACTATATCACATATTTAGTAGCTAACATGTTCTAGGACTGGGCTTGTAAACCTCTGTCTAGGAATTTCTTGCTTCAACTATTTTACTATGTGGAAGATCTAATGCTGAAGCAGAAGCTCCAATACTTCGGTCAGTTGATGTTGAGAGCCAACTCATTGGAAAAGACCCTGATGCTGGGAAAGATTGAGGGCAGGAGAAGAAGGAGGTGACAGAGGATGAGATGGTTGGATGGCATCACTGACTCAATGGACATGAGTTTGAGCAAACTCCAGGAGATGGTGAAGGACAGGGAAGCCTGGCATGCTGTAGTCCTTGGGGTCACAAAGAGTCGGACACAACCGAGCAACTGAACAACAGGGTGTCTCCCTAAATTCAGTACATTTAAAAAAGTGGTTCCAGTAATCACAGCTTTGTTTGTATAAACTCCACTCTTTACCAATGTCACCCCAAACTTCACCTTGATCTATCTTGGATAGTTTGCTCAAGTCTGCCTGGTATGGGTTTGTGCTGTTTATGTTTAATTATTCTGGTTTCAGAGGTCACCCAAGGCTCTGCTTACAGTGTCTCTAACTACTTGCTATCCACCATGGCATGGTTTCATTCTGACACACGCTTGGAAAAAAAAGAAAATAAAAATAAAACATCAAATCTCAACTTCAGGACACAGGCGATAGGCAACTTGTTTTGTTGCTGCTCATTTTAGGGGGGAGGAAAGATGAGTGTCTTTTCTTCTTATGAATAGGCAGGATTGACATAAAAAAGTACTTCAAGCACTGAACTCTTCCACTGAACACAAATGCAGAGAAATTCTGTATATCTTTAAATGTTTTATATGTCCCCGTCATATATAATTTATTATGTTGTGAAGCTGAGTCCTTCTTTGAATGAAAATTTTACTGTCAGAGCCTGGGGTACTTTAGTTTGATGATTTAAAACTCCCAATGCACTCGTAGCAAATAGCACATTTTTATGACAGTGTGTTTGTCCAAGAGGTCAGCTTTCAGCACAGTCGGAAATTTCCCCCAGTAAAATTATTGCAAAGAGAAATATGTCTCCCAGCCTAATTCTTCTTGCAGAAAATGCAGGTGCAATTCCAGATAGCACTGGGTGTCCATCTTTCAAGAAGACACAGGGCAGCAGGGCTGCCCATCCGTCTTGTGGTTTTGGACTGGTGCTGTAGAGATGCACTTTGAATCCTGTCTTTGCTCTCAGTTGGCTGAGCCTCTTGGTTTTCAGCCATAACACGAGGTTAAAGATATCAACTTTCAGGAATTTATTTGTGAGGATTAAATGAGATGGTAGTCTGTCAAAATGCCTGGTCCGTAGTTATTATTATACCACATTATTCAGCAGACTCTGCTTTGAAATGAAATCGGCTCCTCGATGGGATGTGACAGTGTACCATATAAAGAAAGAGTCCAGTCGGCTTGTAAGCAAAGATTTAGGACCATCCATCCAATAAAGCAGAGATTCAGCAGCCAGTGCCCTGAATGGTGAGGGAACAAGTAAGGGAAGTTTTCAATACAAAGGTTTGATGAAAAGAACAATATGCATTGAGGAACAACACTCTGGCCTCCCAGCCTCAACCTTACCCTGTCCTCTGCACCATGGGGTGCTCGAGACTAGGAAAAATATTAAACCTCCATCTGTGTAGTCAGCCAGCCAGGCACTCAATCACCTGTCTTTCCATACATATATCCATGCATGTATCCATCCCACCTTCCACTCATCTGCTTCTGTCCATCCAGTTGTTTATCTATCCATTTCATCTTTTAATTCATCAATTTACTCTACAAGCTGTAAAGAGATTCAATATAGACGCTCTGTCCTGCACACACCACGATGTAAATCTAAGCCAATGGTCTCTAAGTATTTAGAGATTAGCTGTGAGAAAAGTCAGATAAAACCATATTTTCAAGACTGTGCTCAACTTTACAAGAGAAAGGGCATGGAAAGCTAAGTGAACACAGAACCGGGGCACCCTCTCCAATCTAGGAAAATTCAGCAGGACCAGCCAGGTATGTGAGCTGAGGACCATTTGATCATCAGATGGGTAATATGAGAAGGCATTCCAGAGAGACAATAGACATCCCGCTTAAAGCACGGCATCTTCCACAGAATAGTGTACTAGTCGGCTGGAGCTATTGTCATCAAGTACCCTAGTCTGAGAACCTTAAACGGCATTTATTTTCTCACAGTTTTGTGAGCCGGAAGTTGACAATCAGGATGCCAGCAGGATCAGTTTCTGGTGAGAACTCTTCTGGCTTTCAGACATTCTTCCTACATCCTCACAAGTTTCTTTCCTTGTGTTTGCAGAGAGCGGGGTGCCCTGGTATCTTCCTCGTCTTCTAAGGACACTGGTCTCACTAGATCCTCCATTACGACAGCATTTCACCTAAATTACTTTTAAGGTCTTACCTCCAAATATAGTCATATTGAAGGTCAGGGTGTCAAACTATGGATTTTGAAGGAAAACAATTCAGCCGAAAATGTGGGACTGGCAAAAAAGGCTGTTCTGGATTTCCATAACATCTTATGAAAATTGGCCAATCCGATCCATGGTATCGAAGTGCATACAGCTGACACTCAGCAGGCGTGTGGACAGAAGATGGTGGGGCAAAGGCTGAAGAGGTAGGCAGGGGTGCACTCAGCTTGGGGTGGTCCCTAGGTCCATATAAGCATGAAGAACACACAGGTGGGAGCAGGTGCCCACCTCTCTCAGAAAGAAATCAGTAAGGAGATCTGAGCTGCTTTGGAGTTTGTGCTCCACTCAGACACCACCGCTCCCAGAAAGCACAACAGTGGGTCACAAAGCCACTCTTATTAAGGTTTCAAAGTTTGGCTTCCCACTGACTTCTCCCTGAGCTGGAGGTTTCCGACTTCAGAAACCTGCACATTTGATTGGGGAGTGACTCTCGAAATCCAGGTGTACACCGGTGGGGTTTGATTTAGGATTTCTTTCCCTTTGAGAAGATCTGAAGTGGAAGCTGTCTCCAGAGGATGCTAAATTCATTGCAGAAAGCTATGGGAACAGATTAAAACCATGTGGCTGATTCCTGTGAAACCTGCAAGGGGTGGGGCGGTGGAGGTCTGCAGTCCAATGATGAGTTGCACCCTCCAGGCTGTGTGATCAGCGTCCTCTGCCTCCGGAGGAAGCAAGCGGGGTGGAAGCCCTTTCGCCATCAAATCCGCTCCCCCAACCCCCTGCTCTTATTCTCTGCTGAACTTATTAAGCTGGTATCAAGTCAACGTGTCCCTTCTTGATAGTACACAAATTCTCCGAGTGCTGCAGAATTCTGCGACTGTCCTCTCACCTGTCACTTCAGCCGCCTTTTAGTGATGTTAAAAGAAATCTTTACTGTCACTCACATCACCCACTCACTTTGTTCTCCGGCAGTGACACTCTTGCTGTGTTTCTCCCATTGCCACAGCCGACTCCCGTGAATTAGCATTCGCCAAATTTATACGTGCTCATTAGTCTGAATAAATTTAAAAGCTGCTGCTCCTGAGTTTTAAAAATGTAACCAGGCTTTTCCTTGGATATAATTGAGGCATCTTTAGAAAAGTAAATTACAGCCTGACTCCCAAGTAGGCATTTTATGAGTTTAGAGTCAAGGGGTCTCTTTGGAGCATCATTTGAGCTATAAATACCCGGGGGGTGGGGAGGAATAAAATAATAAAATCCCCCAGTCAATTCCTCCTTCCCTGTTCATTTTGCCCTTTCCCTCCTCTCTGTCACACACAGAGAAAACCACAAATGGCTACCTGTGTTGAACAGGGACCCAAGTCCTACTCTTGTCTGCTCTTTTAATAAACAAGCAGAGGGTGGAGTCTGGGTTCTCAAAGCCTCAACCCTGGACTAAATGCTTAAAACCATTGAGGGATGGTTTTAAAATACGAGTTCCCGTGCCTCTCCTGAGGCCTCTGGTGGCATAAGAAACCTCCCAACTGGGGACCCGGGAGTTATTATTCATTACAAGCATCACACCAGAATTTGATGTTGCATAAATTTGAAACTTGCTCTTGCAATTGGCAACACACAGACTTTTGGAGCCATTCTGGTTTAGGATAACCGGACTCCACTGTGTTCTCACAGGACAATGCCAGGGAAATTGATCCCCCTCTGAAGGGAACAGGATTCACTGAATAGTGCTTTTATAGTGACGAAAAGAGAGATTCAGGTCTATGTCATTGTAGGTAATTGTCAGACTGTCGAGGGCAGCTGTCAGAGGGATAACTCTGGTTGATTTTCTATCTATCAGAGTTAGTTGGGTTGTTAGTTATTGAAATCACCTGCATGTTTGGCCTCCTGGGTGAGAGTTTTCAATGGAGTCCATCCTAAAGGAGATCAGTCCTGGGTGTTCATTGGAAGGACTGATGTTGAAGCTAAAACTCCAATACTTTGGCCACATGATGTGAAGAGCTGACTCATGTGAAAAGACCTCGATGCTGGGAAAGATTGAGGGCAGGAGGAGAAGGGGACGACAGAGGATGAGATGGCTGGATGGCACCACTGACTCAATGGACATGGGTTTGGGTGGACTCCGGGAGTTGGTGATGGACAGGGAGGCTTGGCGTGCTGCGGTTCATGGGGTCGCAGAGTCGGACAAAACTGAACGACTGAACTGAACTGAGGTGAAATCCACTGTTGTGGGTGCTAGCAATGTGGTGTTGAAGCTAGCAGCAGTCAACTGCAAAAGTATGATGCGTCACTATTTAGATGGTGAGAGTCCCTTGAAGAAAAATAAAGCCTGTTAGGGTACAAAGAGCCAGATGTGTGTCAGGGTGGGGTGCTTGAGGATGCTTCACTGAGAGGCTACATCTGTGCAAAGACCAGACAAGGAAAGGGCACTAACCAGAACTATCTAGGAAGAGGACATAACTGTTCCAATGGCGGGGGGTTGGTGGTGGTGGAGGGGGGCAGCTGGAAGGCTGTGGGTTGGGTCAGAGAGCTGCTTCTCCAGCAGGAAGACAGGTGAGCAGAGTCCAGGGAACATGTCCCCATCTATCCAGTTTCTCTCTGTCCAAATAATCTCACTGGGCAGCAAGAATGCAGAAGAAATTTATGGAACTGCAGCCCAACCTGGAGATGCAGACTAGACTTCACAGAAAATGAAAATGAAAGTCACTCAGTTGTGTCCAACTCTTTGTGACCCCATGGTCTGAAGCACACCAGGCTTCCCTGTCCATCACCAACTCCTGGAGCTTGCTTAAATTCATGTCCATTGAGTCAATGATGCCATCACACCCTCTCACCTCTGTCATACCCTTCTCCTCCTGCCTTCAATCTTTCCCAGCATCAGGGTCTTTTTTTTAATTTTAGGCTTTATTTAATTTAATTTTTTTAAATTTTATTTTATTTAACTTTACAATATTGTATTGGTTTTGCCATGTATCAAAATGAATCTGCCACAGGTATACATGTGTTCCCCAACCTGATGAATCATTTTGTCATATTAGGTGGCCAAAATATTGGAGTTTCAGCATCAGTCCTTCCAATGAATATTCAGAACTGACTTCATTAAGGATTGACTGGTTGGATCTCCTTGCAATCTAAGGGACTCTCGAGTCTTCTCCAATACCCCAGTTTAAAAGCATTAATTCTTTGGTGCTCAGCTTTCTTTATAGTCCAACTCTCACATCTACACATGAATACTGGAAAAACCATAGATTTGGCTAAATGGACCTTTGTTGTCAAAGTAATATCTCTGCTTTTTAATATACTCTCTAGGTCGGTAATAGCTTTTCTTCTAAGGAACAAGTGTCTTTTAATTTCATGGCTGCGGTCACCATCTGCAGTGATTTGAGAGCCCCCCCAAAATAAAGTCTGTCACTGTTTCCATTGTTTCCCCATCTATTTGCCATGAAGTGATGGGACCAGATGCCATGATCTTAGTTTTCTGTATGTTGAGTTTTAAGCCAACTTTTTAACTCTCTTCTTTCATTTTCTTCAAGAGGCTCTTTAGCTCTTCTTCCCTTTCTGCCAAAAGGGTGGTTTCATCTGCATATCTGAGGTTATTGATATTTCTCCCGGAAATCATGGTTCAAGCTTGTGCTTCATCCAGTCCAGCATTTCTCCTGATGTACTCTGCATGTAAGTTAAATAAGCAGGGTGACAATATACAGCCTTTATGTACTCCTTTCCTGATTTGGAACCAGTCTGTTGATCCATGTCCAGTTCTAACTATTTCTTATTGACCTGCATCCAGATTTCTCAGGAGGCAGGTAAGGTGGTATGGTATTCCCATTTCTTGAAGAATTTCCCACAGTTTGTTGAGATCCACACAATCAAAGGCTTTGGCATAGTCAATAAAGGAGAAATAGATGTTTTTCTGGAGCTCTCGTGCTTTTTTGATGATCCTGTGGATGTTGGCAATTTGATCTCTGATTCCTCTGTCTTTTCTGAATCCAGCTTGAAAGTTCATGGTTCACATACTGTTGAAGCATGGCTTGGAGGATTTTGAGCATTACTTTGCTAGCGTGTGGGATGAGTGCAATTGTGCAGTAGTTTGAACATTTTTTGGCATTGCTTTTCTTTGGGATTGGAATGAACACTGACTTTTTCCAGTCCTATGGCCACTGCTGAGTTTTCCAAATTTGCTGGCATATTGAGTGCAGCACTTTCACAGCATCATCTTTTAGGATTTGAGATAGCTCAACTGGAATTCCATTGTCTCCACTAGCTTTGTTTGTAGGGATGCTTCCTAAGTCCCACTTGACTTCACATTTCAGGATATCTGGCTCAAGGTGAGTGATCACACCATCTTGGTTATCTGAGTCACAAAGATCTTTTTTGTGTAGTTCTTCTGTTTATTCTTGCCACCTCTTCTTAATATCTTCTGCTTCTGTTAGGCCCATACTGTTTCTATCCTTTATTGTGCCCATTTTTGCATGAAATATCTCTAGTCTTTCCCATTCTATTATTTTCCTCTATTTCTTTGCACTGATCCCTGAGGAAAGCTTTCTTATCTCTCCTTGCTATTCTTTGGAACTCTGCATTCAAATGGGTATATTTATCTTTTTCTCCTTTGCCTTTCACTTCTCTTCTTTTCTCAGCTATTTGTAAGGCCTCCTCAGACAACCATTTTGTCTTTTTGCATTTCTTTTACTTGGAGATGGTCTTGATCACTGCCTCCTGTATAGTGTCATGAACTTCCGTCTATAGTTCTTCAGGCACTCTGTCTATCAGATCTAAACCCTTGAATCTATTTCTCACTCCCACTGTATAATTGTAAGGGATTTGATTTAGGTCATACCTGAACAGGCTAGTGGTTTCCCCTAATTTCTTCAATTTAAGTCTGAATTGGGCAGTAAGGAGTTCATGATCTGTGCCACAGTCAGCTCCCAGTTTTATTTTTGCTGACGGTATAGAGCTGCTCCATCTTTGGCTGCAAAGAATATAATCAATATGATTTTGGTATTGACCATCTGGTGATGTCCATGTGAGTCATCTCTTGTGTTGTTGGAAGAGGGTGTTTGCTATGCCCAGTGCATTCTCTTGGCAGAACTCTGTTAGTCTTTGACCTGCTTCATTCTGTACTCCAAGGCCAAATTTGCCCATTACTCCAAGTATCTCTTGACTTTCTACTGTTGCATTCCAGTCCCCTATAGTAAAAAGGACATCTTTTGGGGGTGTTAGTTCTAGAAGGTCTTGTAGGCTTCATATAACCATTCAACTTCACCTTCTTCTGCATTACTTGTCAGGGCATAGACTTGGATTACTATGATATTGAATGGTTTGCCTTGGAAATGAACAGAGATCATTCTGTCATTTTTGAGACTACATCCAAGTACTGCATTTTGGACCCTTTTGTTGACTATGATGGCTACTCCATTTCTTCTAAGGGATTCTTGCCAACAGTAGTAGATACAGTGGTCATTCAAGTTAAATTCACCCATTCCAGTCCATCTTAGTTCATTGGTTCCTAAAATGTCAATATTCACTCTTGTCATCTCCTATTTGTCTACTTCCAGTTTACTTGATTCCTGGACCTAATATTTCAGGTTCCTATGCAGTATTGCTCTTAATAGCATCGGTCTTTACTTCTATCACCAGTCACATCCATGTTTTTGCTTTGGCTCTGTCTCTTCATTCTTTCTGGAGTTGGTTCTCCACTGATCCCCAGTAGCATGTTGGGCACCTACCAACCTGGGGAGTTCATCTTTCAATGTCATATCTTTTTGTTTTTTCATATTGTTTATGGGATTCTCAAGGAAAGAATACTGAAGTGATTTGACATTCCCTTCTCCAGTGGACCATGTTTTGTCAGAACTCTCCACCATGAGCCACCTGTCTTGGGTGGCCCTACATGGCATGGCTCATAGTTTCAATGAATTAGATGAGGCTGTGGTCCGTGTGATCGGGTTGGTTAGTTTTCTGTGACTGTGGTTTTCATTCTGTCTGCCCTCTGATAGATAAGGATAAGAGGCTTATGGAAGCTTCCTGTTGGGAGAGACTGATTGAGGGGGGAAACTGGGTCCTGTTCTGATGGGTGGGTCCATACTCAGTAAATCTTTAATACAATTTTCTGGGCTGTGCTCCCTCCCTGTTGTTTGACCTGAAGCCAAACTATGGTGGAGGTAATGAGGATAATGGTGACTTCCTTCAAAAGGTCCCATGCTGGCACTGCTATACTCAGTGCCCCTGACCCTTGAGTAGACCATCCCAACCCATGCTTCCACTGGAGTCTCCTGGACACTCACAGGCAAGTCTGGGTCAGTTTCTTGTGTGGACACTGCTCTTTTCTCCTGGATCTTGGTGAGCACAAGATTTTGTTTGTGCCCTCCAAGAGTCTGTTTGCCCAGTCCTGTGTAAGTTCTCATGTTTGAGCAGCCCTTACCACATATAAACCTTTTAAATTATTTTAAGTTTTCAGCATCCTCTCCTCCATTCTCCACACACACATACACACACACACCCCTCATTCCTATCCTGCTATTCTACTGCCCATCATGGTCAACTGTTCAGTCATGTCAGACTCTTTATGACCCATGGACTGTAACCCACCAGACTCCACTCTGCTTAGGATTCTCCAGGTAAGAATGGGTTGCCATATTCTCCTTGAGTGGGTTGCCATTTTCTTCTCCAGGGGATTTTCCTGACCCAGGGATCGAACTCGCGGCTCCTGTGTCTCCTGCATCAGCAGGTGGATTCTTTATGGCTGAGCCATCTGGGGAGCCTCCACTCAAAGGGATAGACTAGAGCATATTCTTTTTCCAACCCATGCCTCACTTTCTCTTTCCTATGGCAACGGTAGTTCTTCCTAGTCATCTGGAGCAGAGGGCATATGGCACCTCCTCCCCATAGACTCCCTTCAACACACAGGCTCACTTAAATGTTCTTCACAGGTCTCTACTAAGTCTTGCCCCTCTGTCGGGGCATGGAAGGCCTTCCTAAACTTTGGAATAATTCCATGTTACTCTTATGTATTTATTCCCAGATTGTGAATTCCTTGAGACAATATTTTATTAAAATTTGCTCTGGAGGCTTAGGGTAATACCTAGAATTTTCCTGGCATTTGCTATATATTTTATTGGATAAAATCATCAGTTTGTAAGTTGGACATAATTCAGGTTAGGTTTGTCTCAACTGAACCAAAGACCTAATAAAACCCTGTCATCACAAGCAATTGAATTTTAGGATTCATCTCCATCACCTTTCGGAGAACACAATGGCAACCCACTCCAGTACTCTTGCATGGAAATCCCATGGATGGAGGAGCCTGGTAGGCTGCAGTCCATGGGGTCCCTAAGAGTCGGACATGACTGAGCGACTTCACTTTCACTTTTCACTTTCATGCACTGGAGAAGGAAATGGCAACCCACTCCAGTGTTCTTGCCTTGAAAATCCTAGGGATGGGGGAGCCTGGTGCGCTACCGTCTCTGGGGTCACACAGAGTCAGACACGACTGAAGTGACTTAGCAGCAGCAGCAGCAGCCATCATCTTTAATCACCACCAAAAGTCATCTCCCTCTTCTTTACATTGCTGCCATCATCATCTTCATAATTTTATATCATCAGCACCACCATAGTCCCCCTCATTATCACCATTCCATCATTACCACCACTGTTATCTTTACATCTTTGTCATCACCATTCTATAAGTTCCTTGTGACTTCTAGCACTTGGTAAATATTTGAGAAATTCTCTGAAGTTCCTTTCGGACCAAGCCTTCCAAAGCAGGTTAGGTTTTATTTATTCAGGGGGATCATTCATTTTATCCAGTCCACTAGGAGGCAGGGCTTCAGTTCTGTGGGTGAATTGAATTCTCTCCACTGTTTCAAATTAGTAGAATAAAGGAAGCTGGAGGTTGGCTTTGAGTTTTATACATTTAGGTAATTCCCCTGAGTAGAACTTCAAGGGAACTCAAACTCCCATGTCTGCAGCTGCCTAATTTCCTTGCAAAATCTGCCACCTATCCTGTGACGTCTCATCATATTAAGGTTGATGGTGCATTAAATTCCAAGCAGATAGAGCTGGTCACATGCTCCCTACCGAGAGCTTAATCCCCTACTTTTGCTTCAGTTTTGGGAGTTGAGTATCTGTAGTCTTTATCTGGGGTCCTTTGGGAAGTGTTTCTCCATAAAATACCCTGAGTTCCCTGGGATGTAATATGGCCCTCTCAATAAATAGTAATATCCCACTCACTAAAAAAGTAACTCTGAATCTAAATAATTTGTGGGACATATGCCTGAGACAGAGACACATCAGTCTTGAGGATGACTTTCACAGAAGTCATTTATCTCATTTTGAAGAACATACTCTGCTAACACATTGTAATTCATTTTAAGGAAAAGCATAGACCTCAGAAATAGGTACTTATATATGTACTTTATACAAAAACTTTTTCAAATGCTTAAAATTATGTTTGTAATTCTTAGTAAACATGTCTCTTTGTACACTTCTATGTTAAAATGTGTAATTTTTAATTAAAAAAACCCAGACCTATTCATTTTTTTTTAGCTATAAGATGCTGTTTATATGAAATCTACAGAATAGGTAAATTTATACAAAAGCATACTAATGGTTGTCAGGGACTGGTGGGAGGAGAGAACTAGGGACTGACGTCTTAATGGCATGAAGTTTTTACATGGTGGTGAAAATATTTTGGAATAGATAGAGTTGGTGGTTACATAACATTATGATTGTGCTAAATGTCATTGAAATGTACACCTTAAAATGGCTATTGACATTGTGTCAATAATTTGACAGTGTGTAAATTTTGCAAAAGAGAGAGAGAGAGGAAAAAAAGGCTGAGGGAAAGAGAGAGAGAGTGCAAGGTAACACAGATAGCTATTGGTGAGAAAGAACAGAACTTTATTTTGATCTCACTGGTTTTGGAGGATAAAATCAGAGAAGTAAGGGAGATATTTTGGAGTTACACAGCATATAAGTTCAGGGCTGAGCAAGTCATTTCAATTCACGGGAGGAAGAGGAGAACAGCAGTGTGCCAGGCCTCCTCCCTGGTCTAGAGGGGAAGGTAAGAAGGGACACAGATCCTCTCCAAGTCCTTCCATCCAGCCCCTGCCTCTGTCCAGAAATAATGTGTGCATGCTCTTGACTCCTCCTTCTCCCCATCTACCCAGACCTATTCTAAATTCACCAGGTTACTTAAAGTCAGAGGAATCTTGAAATGTATTAGTTTATTCTGGCTGCTGTAACAAATTACTGCAAACTGGAGGCTTAAAACAATAGAAATTATTTTTTTCACAGTTCTGCAGGCCAGGAATCTAAAATCAAGGTGTTGGTGGGCAGAGCACCCTCCAGTCTCCAGAGGAGGATCCTTCCTGGGCTCTTGCAGTTTCTGGTGGCTCCTGGCATCCTTGGCTTAGGACTGTATCAATCCTTTTCCTCTGTGGTCACAGCCTTTCCTCTTATGTGTTAAGACTCCCTCTGCCTTCTCTCATGAGGGTATATGTGATGGCGTTTAAATTCAACTTCTCTCTGTAGCTTATCTCATGTCTTTTGGGCTTCCCATGTGGCTCAGTGGTAAAGAATCTGCCTGCCGATGCAGGAGACACTGGAGATGCAGATTCATTCCCTGGATTGGGAAGATCCCCTGGAGAAGGAAATGGCAACCCACTCCAGCATTCTTGCCTGGAATTTTCTATTGACAGAGGAGCCTAGCCATGCACAGTACATGGGGTCACAAAGAGTTGGACATAACTGGACACAACTGAGCAACTGAGTGCAGCAACAATCACATATGTTGCCATGTTATTACTGTTCATTCACTGAGTGATGTCCAACTCTTTGCCCTCCCATAAACTGCAGCATGCCAGGGTTCCCTGCCCTTCACTATTTCCTGCAGTTTGCTCAAACTTGTGTCCACTGAGTCAGTGATGCCATCCAACCATCTCATGTTGTGAAGGTTCCAGGCCCCACATCTTTTGCAACATAAGATACTAATAATATGCATGGTTCTGGATATAAGGTCATGGATATAATATATCTAGACATCCATCCATCCACCCATCTACCCATCCACCCACCCACTCACTCACCCAGCCATTCATCCATCCATCTGCTCACCCACCCACTCTCCCATCCATCCACCCACCCACCCTTCCATCCATCCATCCATCCATCCACCCATCCATCCACCATCTCTTCATTCAGTGCATATTTGTTGAATTAGGCAATGGTTGAAAGGAGGCAGACAATTTAGAAAGCAAACAAAAACCAGATCATTTCAGAAAATGACAAGCACTACGATTAAACACAAATAAATATAGATGCACGATAATACGCAATTGAGCCTTAAGGCCCTGAAAAAAAGGGATCAGGAGAATTTTATTCAGGGTTAGCCATAGGTGACCTTTGTTTATGAATAAGGAGTAAGGACAATTGCTGTTCTATCATGTTTGCATTAAATATGAACAAGGGAAAGGGAAGTCGCTCAGTCGTCTCCGACTCTTCACAACCCCATGGACTGCAGCCTACCAGGCTCCTCCGTCCGTGGGATTTTCCAGGCAAGAGTACTGGAGTGGGATGCCATCGCCTTCTCCAAAATATGAACAAAGTTATCCCAAACTCATTCCCTGTGCCTTTGGAGGAAATGTAGGTTTAGGATGTAAGAGCTGTTCTGAACTGCCTACAAAGCCTGATAACAGGATCACTCTTCGCCCCATCATCTTCTCTGCACTGGGTCCAGTACAGTTCTGTCTGGAGACCTGGCTCCAAATGAATCTCTGGGATCATTTCGTTCTTACAGGGTGAAGTCAAAAGAGAAATGACCCCCAAAACTTTTACGCCCTAATCCTCTTGAACTATGGATACGTTACCTGACATGGAATAAAGGACTTTGTAGATGTGATGAAATTAAGGATGTTGAGATGGGAGGATTATCTTGCATTACCTAGATGAGTTCAATGTCACCACAAGTATCTTTATAAAAGGAAGGCCAGGAGGCTCAGAATTGGAGGAGATGTGCAAATAAAAGCAAAACAAGAGAGTTGAAGATATTATGATACCGCCTTTGAAGATGAAGGAAGAGGTCATGAGCCAAGGAGTGTTGGCAACTTCTAGAAACTGGAAAGGCCAAGGAAACAGTCTGCCCCCTAGAGTTCCCAGAAGGTGTATGGTCCTGTTGACATCCCAAGTTTACATTAGTAAGATACATATTGAACCTTTGACCTCCACAAATTTAAGATAAGTTTGTGCTGTTTTAAGCCAATAAGTATGTGGCAATTTTTTTTTAACAGAAGTAATAGGGAAGTAATAAAGAAAGTTTCAGAAGAAGTAATATATATCCACAGAATCAACCTATTGCCCTCAAGATCATTCCATGTTGTTATAATGACAGGATTGCCTTCTTTTTCATGACTGAATAATATTCTATTGCATATACATAGATACACCACAGCTCTATCCATTCATCCAGGGAAGGACAGCCAAGTTGTTCTTCTATCTTGGCTATTGTAAATAATGCTGCAATGAACATGGGAATTCAGATATCTCTTTGTGATACTGATTTAATTTCCTTGGGGTATGTACCCAGGAGTGGAATTGCTGGTTCACACAATACTTCCACTTTTAGTTTTTTTGAGGAATCTCTAACTGTTTTTATAGTGGCTGTACCAATTTATAATCCCACCAGTAGGATTCAATGGTTTCCTTTCTTCAGATTCTCACCAGCACTTATCTCTTGTCTCTTCGATTATGCATGTTCAGTTGCTTCAGTTGTGTACAATTCTTTGCAACTCTATGGACCATACCTCAACAGGCTCCTCTGTTCATTGGATTTTCCAGGCAAGAATACTAGAGTGGGTTGCCATGCCCTCCTCTAGGGGATCTTCCTAACTCAGGGACTGCACCTGCATCTCCTGAACTGCAGGTGGATTCTTCATCGCTGAGCCATGGGGGAATCCCCCTTTTTTATTATACCCATTCTAAATGTGAGGGAATATCCATTGTGGTTTTAATTTGCATTTTCCTGTGATGTTGTGATGTTGAACACCTTTTCATGTACTTGTCAGCCATCTGTATGTCTTCTCTGCAGAAATGTCTATTCAGCTTTCTACCCATTTTTAACAAGATAGTTTCATTTTTTGCTATTGAGTTGTATAAATTCTTTACATATTTTGAATATTAATCCCCTTGTCAGGGCTTCCCTGGTGGCTCAGACCGTAAAGCGTCGGCTTGTAATGTGGGAGACCCGGGTTCGATCCCTGGGTCAGGAAGATCCCCTGGAGAAGGAAATGGCAACCCACTCCAGTACTCTTGCCTGGAAAATTCCATGGACAGAGAAGCCTGTCAGGCTATACAGTTCATGGGATCACAAAGAGTTGGACATGACTGAGCAACTTCACAACTTCACATCAGGTACATAATTTGCAAATATTTCCCCCCTATTTCATAGGCTGTCTTTTCACTTTATTGATTGCTTCTTTTTCTGTGTAGAAACCTTTTTCACTACACTAAGTGAAATAAGTCAGATAGAAAAAGGCAAATACTGTGTAACATCATTTATATGTGGACTCTAGAACTGTCAAATTCATATAAACAGAATAAGATGGTAGTTGCCAGGGGGTAAGGGAAATGGAGAGACAGTCAGAGTACAAACTTCCAGTTATAAGACAAATAAGTTCTGAGGAGAGATATGACGTACAGCATTGTGATTATGGTTAATAATACTGCCTTATGTAGGCTTCCAGGGTAGCACTAGTGGTTAAGAACATTTTTGCCAATGCAGGAGATGTGAGAGACATGGGTTTGACCCTGGGTTGGGAAGATCCCCTGGAGAAGGAAATGGCAACCCACTCCAGTATTCTTGCCTGGAGAATCCCATGGGCAGAGGAGCCTGGCAGGCTACAGTCCTTGGGTCGTAAAGAGTCAGACTTTGCAACTTAGCATGCATGCATATACTTGAAAGTTGCTAAGAGTGTATATCTTAAATGTTCTCACCACAAAAAAGAAAGAGTAATTATGTGATGTGATAGAAGTATTAATAATGTTATGGTAGTAACCATTTTGCAGTATATATAAAATCAACATATTGTGCACCTTAAATTTATACAATGATATATATCAATTATGTCTCAATAAAGCTAGATAAAATAAAATAATAAAAATGAGCCTACTGTATGATGAACAGTATACAGCATTTAAAATATTATGTTATTTATTTCTCAAAACACCTCCACGAAGCTATTTCCATTGTAGAGATGAGATACTGATGCACAGAGAGGTTAAGTAGAATGGCTGTTAGGAAATATTAAATTTCAAGGAGAATGGACAATAAAGGATTTCTCTAAATGGGATATAAGTATAGAGAAGCAGGATCAAGAAGAAAGCAGATGAAAGAGCTTTCTTCATTTCCTTCTCTCTTTTTCTTTCTCTCTCCTTTCTTTCTTTTTCATCCTTTCTTCCTCTCTCCTCCTTCCTTCCAGTCTCTCTTCCTTCCTCCTTCCCCACTCCTTCTTTCTTTCTTTCTTTCCTTCCTTCCTTCCTTTCTTTCTCTGTTTCTACCTTTCTATCTCTCCTGGAGAGTTGGGACAGAAGCAATGACCAGTATTCCTTGCAATAACATAAGAGGCAAAAAGGAGAAAGGAGTTTTGTTACTGAGGTGGCACTTCTCGTCTCTCCTACTTGCTTGCCCTGATGGTTTATTTTATGTGTCAACTCAAAGGGAACACTTGGTGCCCCAATTAAATATTATTTCTGGGTCTGTTTGTGAGGTTGCTTCCACAAGAGATTATCACTGAGATTGGCAGTCTGAGTAAAGCAGATAACCTTCCCTATGTATGTAGACAATGTAGCTGGGCATTATGTCAATGTCAAAAGCTGGGGTAGAACATGGAGGAAAGGGGAGATTTGCTTTCTCTGCCTGACTGTTCCAGTGGAATACCAGCCTTCTTCTGCCCTCAACTGGCACTTTTACCACTGGCCTCTGGTTCTCAGAACTAAATCATCAGCTTTCCTGGGTCTCCAGCTTGCAGGGACTTAGCGTCCATAATCACACATGAGTCAGTTCTTTATAATAAATTGGTTCTATTTCTCTGGAGAACCCTGGCTAATGCACTAACCAGTCTTGAAGTGCTGGCAAGGCACAGAGCTTCAGTGTTTCTGTTTCCTCAATCCCACAATGTATAGAAATAAATTGATCCAGAAAGGATTGTTTTGAGTGAAGAGCAAATTGGAGAAAAACATTTTGTAAGGATTCTGTTTATCAGATTGCACTTGCTGTCATTAAGCTTTTGTTGTTGCCTAGTACTACAAGAGAACTCATCCCCCATAAAGAAAGCTAAAAGTAGTACATGATGTGGATATTTGACCTGTTAGAATCTTGTATGTGTTTTGAAACAAGATCCATGCAACTTAAGCCCTTTCTATAAAGCAACCATGTACCTATTTTGTTCAATTTTCATGTCTTTAATAATTTATTCATTTTTAAATGGTTGCAATAAAAATAATACAGTGAATATACAATTAAATATATGTGCAGCTAGAATGTTATGGCTAGAGGGGGAAATGTGAATGATATTCCAACCTAGAATGACTCAGTTGACTTTACAATTTGTTGCAGAGCATTCTGATATTCCAAGTGAAGTGCAAGTGCAATCAGTCATGCAATTTTCCTTGTTGACAAAGAGGGTTAAGACCAGTCTGTTGGGGTAAATTAATATATTTTAGGACTTCCCTGGTAACTCAGTTGGTAAGGAATCCACCTGCAATGCAGGAGACCCTGGTTCGATTCCTGGGTCATGAAGATCCACTGGAGAAGGGGTAGGCTGCCCACTTCAGTATTCTTGGGCTTCCCTGGTGACTCAGTTGGTAAAGACTCAGCCTGCAATATGGGAGACCTGGGTTTAATCCTTGCATTGGGAAGATTCCCTGGAGAAGGGAACAGCTACTCACTCCAGTATTCTGACCTGGAGAATTCCATGGATGTATAGTCCATGGGGTCACAAAGATATATTTTAAGCCCATAGGGTGGCAAAAATATATTTTAAGCTGTGAAATTATAAAAGTAATTTTTCCATAAAAGTTTTTATATAATTTTATATTTTGAAATTTGGTATATCATGGCATAGTACTAAATGTGCAGAATATTATGGCAGACTCCTTTCAGCTCATATCCTTTATAAAGTAGGTTTATGGCAAACATTATTTGCTATTTACTTTTACTCTCAGAAATACAGTTTCCTCACCATGTTCAGAGGACCATTTATGTTTAGCAAGGTCTCTGATGCCTTGTAAATTCTCAGTATACAATTGTTGCTATTACTACTATTTTTATTATCATTATTTGAAGGGCCAGGAACACTGAATGATTGAGCAGACAATATCCTTCAAACATGATTCCAGCAAATGTGTTTCTGGTAGTATAGCAAGTTGATGATCAGACGAATGTCATGGCTGAAATACTACCAGATCTTGGGTTAGCTAGAAATTAATAACAGAAAAACAGATAAACATAATTGCCATGCTTTTCCAGGCTTGATAGAATATAAGAGGCGTCTAAAAACAAACAACTGTACAAAAAGATGACTGAGCCTGATTTGAACATGGAACTTGAATATTTAGCAAGTCTCCCTTGAAGAATCTAGGTCTAGAGTCTAGAGTCTAGTATTATGGAGGACCTCAATCTGAGGGCTATACTTTGAACCAGGAAGCTTATAAACCAAAAATAGTCCCAGGCTGTAACATCCTCTGACCCTCAGAAAAAGCAAATGAAAACCCTCTCTGGAGATCATATGAGGCTCCCATATACATGTATACAGAGTTATACATATGATGTAAAATAAATGTCTGTGAAACGTTTAAGAAAATAAAACAAGCTTAGAAAAGGATAAAATTCAATCAAATGTGTCTATGTAGGATTGAAAAAAATAAACATTAATCTATTTATAAATAAAATTATTTAATTTCAAAACCCCATAAATGGGTTAAACATTGACTAGGGCACAAATGAACAGACAGTTTGGAATCACAATGGTAAATCAGAAGAAATTCTCAGAATATTTGAAAAAGGGGCATGAAAATGAAAAACATTGAAAGCAGTTATAGAATAGAAATAATAATAAGATAAAATGCACTGTATATTAAACAATGTTAAACTGAAGAACTTTGCACTAGACTCAGTGTAAAAATGCAGAACATCAAATAGAATTCTAAAAGTGGAAAGAAAAAGATCAACCAGCTGAGAGCAGACTTCTCAATGGAAATAATGGAAATTAGACAGTGGAACAACATTTTTTTGAGTTTTGAGAGACTACAACTTTCAACCAAAAATTGGACAGCCACAAAAACTATCATTAAAAATCAAAGTAATGCTATTTTCTGATATTTCAAAGCTATCAGATAAAATTATGATCAGCATCCTACTCTAAAGTAAGTTAAAAAAATATTCTTCAGGTAGATAGAAATACATTTTATAAGGCAAAATATCTGAGATTCTCATATTTCTTTTTTAAAAAGTTTTAAGATACTTATTAGCTTTAAACTTTAGTATACATGGCAAAACTTTCAGATGTAACTATCAAAAATAAAGTTACATACATAAATTTCAAACCAATATAGAAAAAAAAAAACAATTAAGCAGCCAAATTCTACAGTTAAATCCCTAGAAAATAAAATTTGAGAAAACTGAATAAAGAGTCCAAAAAATGGCTTTATCACTAAAGGCATCAAATAAATGCTATGGACAATCAAAATAAATATAAAAGGATTAAAATCAGTAAAACATTTAAGACTCAAAAAATTACTTATATGTTGTTTACAAAGTTATACCTAACATATGACAACATAGAAAGATAGCAAAATATATAAGAGGCAAATAGTAACCATACTGAAATTACAAAAATAAAATTTAAGACAGGAATGATTATTATGTATAGTGGTAGTTTTTCTATAATGACAACAGGTGGCAAAGAGCTCCCAGGTGGGGCCAGTGGTAAAGAACCCACCTGCCAACGCATGAAATGTAGGAGACGCAGGTTCAGTCCCTGGGTCGGGAAGATCCCCTGGAGGAGGGCATGGCAACCCACTCCAGTGTTCTTGCCTGGAGAATCCCATGGACAGAGGAGCCTGAAGGGGCACAGTCCATGGGGTCACAGACAGACACACGGAAGCCACTTAGCACACACACACAATAGGTGACAATTAGTCAAGAAGACACAAATAATATGACTTGATTTTAATATTTAATACATTTTTAAATACATAAAGCAAAAATGATAGAATTACAGGGAAATTGAAGAATTGACGCCATTGTAGAAAGATATTTCAAAATTATTATTATCACATTTCGAAATTATACAAAATTATTATATAGAATTCAGTTATATACACAATCACTCGATAAATATTTATTGAACATACAGGTGGGGAATGCTTATGATTATCTCTTGGTAGCATTAGATTTAAGCTGATGATATAAAATTTAAACCTTGTCAAAGTTAGGAAGCTCTGGCAAGGACCAGAATATGTGGGTTTCCAAACTAAGCCGTCTAGAAGGAGCATGTCTGAGGTAGCAGTTACGGACACACAGCACATTCCTTAAAGAAGCTCCCATAAATCTTGGGCAGGCTTTTGACAGGAACATAGAAACATGATGGTCTGATGATACCTTCTCTGAGTACCTACAAAAATGTCCATATTCTGAATTAAAGAGTGAGTGTTCCGTTATAAAAGCCTATTGAGCATTCATGAGGCTCCCTTTTGCAGGCATACTTGAGGGCCTTAAGCAAGACTCCTGAGGATAGAGGTCATTGAGAGACGGCGAAGGTCTCAGCAATCCAGTGAATGTGTTAGCCACTCAGTTGTGTCTGACCTTCTCAACCCCGTGAGCTGCAGCCCACCAGACTTCTCTGTCCATGGAATTCTCCAGGCAAGAATACTTGAGTGAGTTGCCATTCCCTTCTCCAGGGGATCTTCCCAATCCAGGAATTGAACCCAGGTCCTTCTGCATTCTAGGAAGATCCTTTGCCCCATTCAGCAATCCAGCAACATCTTTAAATCATAGACTATGTTTAATCAGCAACAAAGTCATACTTTCAAACTAGGGGGACAAGGGGTACCTACATGTATGGCAAAGTCTTTAAAAGAAAATTTGATTTTGAGGTCAATGGCCTGAGTTCCAGTCCTGATTCTACTCTTTAGAAGCTTTGCGAAGCCTCTTGTCTTAAGTAAGTGAACCATGACATCTTACCTACATCTCCAGTTTGCTTACCTCCGGCACAAACATCAAATGAGATAGTGGACACAAAATCACATTGCAAGCTCCAAAAGCAGTGTACAAATGGAAAGATCTGTCGACCTTGTAACCAAGGAAGGCAAGCCCACATGTGACCCTGACTCATTTGTGGACTAGGCTCTTAGGAAAGAGTGGAGAACACTGTCACCAGATAAAAATCTCAACAGAGAGAAGGCTGCTTTGAATATGGTCAGAATACTTTGTGTGTGACTTGTGAAGAACCATGAAGCCTTCATAGAGGCATTTGGGCAGGTTGCTTAAATATTAGTGGTATCAAGATAAGGATGGGGTGGGAGGGGAGAGGGAGGTTCAGGAGAGAGGGGACATGTGTATAACTATGGCTGATTCATGTTGATGTATGGCAGAAATGAGCACAGTATTATGAAGCAATTATCCATCAATTAAAAATAAATAAATGTTTAAAAACACAAAAAAAGAATGAATTGAAGTGTATATGTTTTGCTTTGTCAACTCAGAATAAGGATATCCACTGAGAAACACTGACCCTTTCAAATCAGTGTTCTACTGAAGTTCTCCGAATAGTTTATTTTAATACAAATTGGTCACATGACAGAAACTAAACCAGTCAGAATTCTTCCCTGGAATATTTTCTAACTTAATCTTGAAAAAGAGCCAGCATTCCTCTCTGGTGACGACAGAATGGCCACACAGTTCCCAGACACTGCAGAGCCAGGATGCCCGCTCAGTCTTGCCAGCCCACTGCCTTCTTACCATCTTCTGTTACATAATAGTGGAGGTGGCACCGCAGCCAGAACCCTTTCTGCTGGGTCTTTCATGACCCCCTGACCTTAACCTCTAACGCTAACCCTCCTCTATGCATTACCCGAGCGATTTCTCTCACATCATCCCATTTGATCCTCACAACAGATGCATGACTTGGACCCTGTTGCTGTAACGTAAAGGTGAGGTGTGAATAGACCGATGTCATCCAGTTCAGAAACAGTGATGCCCTCATTCCAACACACCCCATTACACGCTGCTTCCAGCCATATTTTTTCCTATCCTAAACCCAGGATAGGTTCTAGTCAGTGCTCTGGTTTGGATAGGATTTTAATTCTAGCGGTTTTCTATTCATGTTGAGGGTGGGGAGCATTTGTGTCACATTACCCTAGACACCATTAACTGGAAACACACACACAGCATGGAGGACTCTAAAGCCATTTTCCCTTTCTGACAATGACAGGTGCTTTGAAATCTTACGTTTTGCCCTGGCAGTTAGGTATTGAGGAAGAAGTCTTTCCCTGTTCCATGGAATTAGTGCAGATCCAAAAAAAAAAAAAAAAGAAAAGTGGATTTAATTTGCAAGACAAGGCGCTGAAAAGCAGATAGATGAAAAGTAAACAAACAACTAAATCACGAGCTAGAATAAAGCAAGTCCCCTTTGAAAGCTTGCTTCTCAGTGTAGCTTTTGAGCCAGAAATGTTCTTCCTGTCGTTGCTACGAAAAAAAATTTCTGCCCCTGATCTGTCAGTTTGTACTTCAGCACGTGGAGATTCAAATGCGATCAGATGTGGGCACTTTTCCTTAGCTGCATTTTTAAGGGCCTCAGAATTTTCAGTTTGATTAACACATTGATGAGACACGGATTTTACTTAAAGCAAGGATGTCTGGTGGGATTTGGGGGGGGGGGATTCCAAAAATGAGGCCACACTGGAAATATTAAATGCAGATACAGTAGTAAAACATTCAGCTAAAATAGCAATAAAATGGACCTTCGATGGGCCTCCTGAGGAATTAAAAAGAGCAGCTTTATTCCGCGGGTGTGTTCAGACAGAAATAAATCAACTCCGTGCTGCCGAGTAGAAATAAGACCTGGGTATACCTTTATTTAAGATATGGGATGCCAAGTCCGAGAACAGTAGAGGAGAGAGACATATTGTTTTTGAAACTGAAACATGAATATGGTTGTGGTTTTAATGTTTCTTGCTGGAAAAAGGTCATCTTTGGCGAGGTCGGGGTTTTCTTAAGGTCATTTCACATACAGATCTCTGCCTTCCTTTGACATTTCATCTTGCAGAGACCCAACTCTTCTGACACATGAAATGGGTTCTCAGCACACCCCATGGCTATTTCTATCAACATCTGTGATTCTTACACGGAGAGGAATATGCACTGATTGGGGACAAAGATCCAGTCTCTCTGAGGCTGGAGATCAAATTGAAAAAATGGAGAGAAAGTTTTTATTATCATTTAAAGGGACAGTGGTTGTATTTCCAAAAGAAAAGTATAGCTCCAAATCCCTGGGTGGAGGGAGGGGATTGGAACAGGATATAAATGCAGGAAATATGATGCTTGCTGTTGCCTTCCTCCATAAAAAAGTATACTTTCAAAGAAGATGCATTTAATTCATTTCAAAGTACGACAGGTGACCCTTTCTTTCAGGAAAGGCAGCCCAGATATATAAATTCACAATAATGGTTTTAATTAAATTGTCTGAGGTTATCCTTGCTGTTGTTTTAGTTACTAAGTCATGTCTGACTCTTTTGAGACGCTATGGACTGCAGCCCCGCTGCCCCCCAGTCTTTTCAGTCCATGGAATTTTCCACGCAAAAGTCCTGGAGTGGGTTGCCATGCTTTTGTCCAGCAGATCTTCCCAACCCCAGGATCAAACCCATGTCTCCAGGTTTGCAGGCAGATTCTTTACCTTTGAGCCACCAGGGAAGCCCTTGTCTGAGTTACTTTCTAGTAAAATAGACCACAGCTTAGTCCTTTCTATGCTCAGAGTCTTAGTGCTGAGTCCTGAGGAGCTTACAAGGGTCATATCTAATCCTGCCATATGTCTCCGAGTGGTTTATAAAATGGTCTGAAATGGAAGGAATCACTATTATTATTACATTTTCATAACTGACAATTATGACATTGATTTCTGTAGCTGGGTATAATGTAGCTAGATTTCCTACAGGGAACGTAAAGAAAATGCAAAGAAAGGAAATTAGAAAGAGAATACAAAACAAGGCTGGCTTGCTAGGAAATTGATACTGTATATGTAAAATCTAAGCTGAGCCTTTCACCTGTCTTTTCCCAATATTGTGTTTTTGGACTTGGTAAATAATTGAATCAAGGTATAGGAAAAAAAACCATCATTTTTGCTTACCTCCTGGTTCAGAGCCCTTTGTTGTCTGAACATTTCACTATGCAAATCATCCAACCCCTCCTACTGGGGTGGGGGTTTGGACTTCTCCTGTGTGATAATAGTGGCCTCAGAGAAGAAAATCATCTTCCTGAGAAGCGGGAGAAGCTATAATGCACGGTGCGGGATGGTGGCGTGACTCATTCAGAGCCCACTCCCATCCCACCCTCGCTGTACCCCACCTCGGATGTGGGGTCTGAGTGATCTCGCAGTTGACGGTTCTGTCCAATATTTCAGCAGGAAACAAAGATGTGTGGAAACCCTCCAGCCCGTGGGGGACCCAGGTGTTCCCTTTCTGGAAAGTATCCAGCTGCCCCCAGGGCTCAAAAGAGGTGAATATCCAGGTGTCACTGCAACTTCTGTTTCTTGTTGCTTCCCAACCTGCGCCCTCCTGCCTGCACCTGAATGGTCTCGGGCAAGTGCCAAGACCACACGTTCATGTTCTGCCACGTGCAGAGGCCAGAGGCCACCAGGGAGGGCTGTAACGTGTTCTGTTCATTCATTTAGGATGATTAGGAAAATAGAGCATGAAAGTTCTTCTCCTGTACCTCCCCTGGAGGACCTACCAAAACAGTTCTCTAAAGACAGACCTTTCCTGCCTCGTAAGCCAGAATCCTCTCCCTTTTGACAGAGAGGAAGCAAAATGCTATACAAAGAGCTCTGCAACCCATTGTAGGGAGACTGCATTCAGGCTCTCTCCCCTTCTTGTTTTGTTTCTTCCCTCACTCCTTGAGGGCTCTGTCTTTGAGGAGCTCATTATCTAGTGGGGGATGTCCACCACTTAACCAATAAAGGTTAAGAGGACAGTAGTGTTGAGTGCTACAAAGAAGGGCATGGTAGGAGAAGCAGGTGTGGACAGGGGATCAGGCTTGGAGTCTTAGGGAGAGACTCCTGGAGAAAGCCAAGAAGGAACCAGCATCCTTAGGATGGAGAGGATCAATCTGGCTGCAGGGAAGGAATGGGCAGAGCCTATCACAGTTCTGGAGGGAGCTTTGATGGTGCCCTTGGGGAGTGGAAGGGAAAAGTTCAAAGCTTTAAAATGTGATCCACAAATCATCTGATCTCCTTTCATCAAAGGACGGGGTTTATGTCCTTTGAAAATGAGTAGTCCATGGGGTCGCAACTGAGCGACTTCACTTTCACTTTTCACTTTAATGCATTGGAGAAGGAAATGGCAATCCACTCCAGTGTTCTTGCCTGGAGAATCCCAGGGACGGGGCAGCCTGGTGGGCTGCCGTTTATGGGGTCGCACAGAGTCGGACTCGACTGAAGCGACTTAGCAGCAGCAGCAGACTTTTGTGATGACCTCGAGGAATAGAACTGATGGAAGTGATGCTTTGTGACCCACAAAGCTAGAACATGCAAGGCTATGCACTTTCTGGCAGCCTGTCCTCAGCCATCCCAGCCCAGACCCCAGGCTCATGATGAAGATGCCATCACGGAAGGGGGTCCTCCAGCCTTCTGAGCCCCAGCCCCTGGTCTCAGACATCTTCATGGGGCTCTTTCTGAATTTCCCACCCATAGAATTTCTGGTTTCATGAAACATTGCTGCTGGTTCTTCTAAATGTGGAATGGTTTATGTCACAGCAAAGGACAACCTGAACAAATGGCCTGGGTAGTGTCCACCAACAAGGTCAGGGATGCTGTGAAGTGAGATGGGAAGATAACATGCTCTAGACTGTACCTGGCCTGGGGACCAGATGGTAGGCTTTGATGGCTATCCATAGAGATGTGAGAATTTACTGGGAGGTTTTAATACAGGAGAAACAAATCCAGATTTGTTTTTTGTAAGATTATAGACGCTTCAGAGAATGTTTGAAAGCGGCATGGATTGGGTTTGGAATTAGAAATCATTGAAGTGTCTGGATGAGAGATGATGACATCATGAGTGAACAAGACTGTGGTGGATCTTAGTTTAAGTGATAAGAGTAGAAAGAGGGTAAAACTGCCTTGTCTTGGCCGTGGGTTGACTAGGAGGATGAGTCTCTACAAGAGGGCCTATTGACTCCTAAGGGACCAAGCCACATTGCTTATTAATGGTGATGCCACTTATTACGGGGCTTCTCAGGCGGTACTAGTGGTAAAGAACCTGCCTGCTGATGCAGGAGACATAAAAGACACAGTTTTGATCCCTGGGTTTAGAAGATCCCCTGAATGAGGCCGTGGCAATCCACTCCAGTATTCTTGCCTGGAGAATCCTGTGGACAGAGGAGCCAGGCAGGCTACAGTCCCTGGGGTCGCAAAGAATCAGACACGACTGAAACAACTTAGCACCGCTTATTAAGATGGGGCATGACAAAGATCAAGAATTTGGTCTCAAACATTTTGAGTTTAATAGAACTTTCAGCATTCAGAGTGGAGGTAATGTATAGGTAGCTAGATATATGGGTCTACAACTCAGAGGAGGAAACTTGTCTTTATCCACCAGGTTGGAAGTCACCAGTCTAGAAATGACTTCTGGAGCCAGAGGTTGAATTTATTTGGTTTAGGAAGGAAGTACAGAATAAACATTTGGGGTGGCAGATGAAGGAATGCCAACATTAAATGACAGTAATGGCAGAGAAGAAACTCATCTATGGAGGAGGAAAGCCAGAAACCATGGGCCCTGGAAGGTTGAGGAAGACCATGGACAGGATGGAACACCCCATGGCCTGAGGAAGAGCATCTTGAAGCACAGATATGAGCAGAATGTGAATAGTTATGACGGAAATGTGATGCTTAGGGATTTCAACGGGAGCAGTCTCTGTTCATAAGACATCAGTGAAAAGGAGAAGTGATTAAAAGGAGGTTGAGGGCAGTACTCTTTTTGCTCTCTAAAAATGGCAAGATCACGATTGAATGATTGAATATTGTTGTCAAGAATTTAGCAAAGTGTACTGGAGAGAGACAAGAAATAACTGAGCTCTTGAAATGTATGAGAGCAGGGAAGGCCCTCAGAACATGGGGATAGAAATAATCTTCCATGAAAGAGGGTGTCCCCTCGAAGTTACCAGAACAGAAGGACAGGATGCAGGTGAGCTGAAGGTTCAGTATTCATGTGAAGTTGAGAGGGATCTCATCTCATTCTCCCAATTTTCTCTGAGATGCTGGAGGTTCTGCCCTGTTCTGTGTATTACAGAGAGAAGTGGTTAGAGTCTGACATATTTGTTGTAAAAACAGGACCTTGATGGGCTCCTGAAACCCAGGAGGGCTGCCTGGCGCTGGTGAGTCTGCTTTTGAAGTTGATCATCAATACATTCTTCCTTGCTGGACCATGTCCCACATTACTTTATTCTTGAGTGAAGATGATGGATCCCTGAGATCTGCTGGAGTTTGGATTTCACTCAGATGATTGTGAAAAATGGAAGTTAAGGGATTAAAGGGTATTGGCAAACATATTCCTGAAATAATCTAGACTGCTCAAGGAGGAAAGTGAAGACAAGAGTAGGGAGAAATCCAGGAGATTGATTGATTGGAGATTTTTAACATCTTCTTCCAGGTAACCCTGGGAATTGCTCAAAGACACCAGAATTTATTGAGAATATGAAGCCCTATGCAGCCCCCATACATGTTCTAGAAATATGAGGCAGTTCAGCATAGGAGCTATGAGGTCAGAAACCTACATCACGCTGGCCAGAGCTCAATCTCAATTCCTCTACCTAATAGAGTTGCTAGCATTGGCACATCACTCAGTCTCACAGGAGGACCACTCTCCCCACCTGTAGGATGGAGAGGGTGGTCATTGTCGAAACTACTTCACAAACATGCTGCACGTGAGTTAATATGCACAGAATATATTGACAATGCAGGCCTGTGTAAACAACGCATGTTAGATAGCATTGCCTCAAACACTCATCAAAAACCTTGAAGCAGTTCTTACCGCCTCTCACACATACTTGAAGAAATGGAGATATGGAGAAATTAGGCAGTTTGCCCAGGATCTCAGATAACGAAGGTCTAAGGCCAGTGTAACCATACTAATACTTAAATCTTACATATTGATAGGTTTGCTTGACATCCATTGCCTTATCTAGCAACTGGGCCAGTTGGAGCATGAACAGAGAGCTGGCTGTACGTCTAAGTTGCTGCACCTTGCACTGTTCCTAAAATGTGTTCTGGAGAGTTCCTTAGGCTGTTTCTTCATCTGCACCTTGGGGGTTATTGTATTTGCTCTGTCCACTTTATAGGTGGATTATACATATGAAATGGGATGTGAGAAATGGATTTGACACCTGTAGACAGTTTCTCTTCTCTGACTTTATCTTCCTCCTTCTTTCTGCCTTTCGTATCTTCCCATCTTCTAGGGTACCTTGTACCTCAGTGTGCAATAGCCCCTGGATGTTTCTGCTTTGCTCCAGTCATGCACAAGAGGATTGGGAACAAAATTGAGGGATTTCAGCCAAAGAGATCTGTCAGCAGTGCCATCGGCCTCTTAAAACAAATCCTCTAACAGAGATAGTGGATATTTTACCTCTTTCTTATCAAGACAAAGTCAACTAAGGAGATGGAAATACAAGATAACAGAGGACACTCTTTATCATGACCGTCTGGAAGGGTCCCAGTCTTTGTGACCTAGCCACACTATATTCTGTATCTAGCAATCAACTATTTCCCTCTTGGGAGCTCAGAAGCCAGAATCAGCTATTTCCTTCTTGTGGCTTACTAAAAAGATGGAAAAAGGAAAAATGCAGGGTGGTCATAGAGAAGCTTAGTGACTGAAAGGCACTCAGTCATGTCTGACTCTTTGCAACCCCATGGAACATACAGTTCATGGAATCCTCCAGACCAGAATACTGCAGGGGCTAGCTGTTCCCTTTTCCAAGGGATCTTCCCAACCTAGGGATCGAACCCAGGTCTCCTGCATTGCAGGTGGATTTTTGTTTGTTTGTTTGTTTGTTTTTACCATCTGAGCCACCAGGGAAGCCCAAGAATACTGGAGTGGGTAGCCTATGCCTTCTCCAGAGGACCTTCCTGACTCAGGTATCGAACTGGGGTCTCCTCCATTGCAGGTGGATTCTTTACCAGCTGAGCTATCAAGGAAGCCTAGAGGAGGAGCCTCAGCATCTCTCAAAGACAACTTTGCCACTTCTCTCTTCTTCAGGTTCATCTGTGCCTGCTATGTTAAGGAAGAAGCCTTTATCTGTCAGAGCTCCTCTCAATAATGCCGTCCTTCTATCCTCCAACACATCTGGGCCCTTGCAGTTGAAAAGGGGATCCCGTCAGTGGCTTGCTACACTTTGTCACCCTCTGCCCAGCACAGAGCTAACCTGGCTTTCGGATGCTTTATTTAACTCCTGGGCTTCCCAGGTGACTCAGTGGTAAAGAATCCACTTGCCAATGCAGGAGATGCAGAAGACGTGGGTTCAATCCCTGGGGCACGAAGATTCCCTGGAGGAGGAAATGGCAATGTACTCCAGTATTCTTGCCTGGGAAATCCCACAGACAGAGGATCCTGGCAGGCTACAGTCCATAGTGTTGCAAAAGAGTCAGATATGACTTAGCGAATGAGCACCGCACAGCACAGTTGAACTCATGACTTGACATACTCCCAGCGGTTCCCAGTCTCTACAGAAAAATACCCGAACCTCTAGCAAGATGTTTTCCATGGAAGGAAGTCAATGAATAATACTGGAAAGGGGAAATTAAAAGAGCATCATAAGGATATCATTCTAAAGTATATCAAGACATAAACATGTAGATGAGATGCAAGTGCTTGGCTCTGAGAAGCTGGATTTGGGAATGGACAGGAGAGGGGTCAGAGATTATGCACCATTTGACTCATTATATTATGTACATAGATTACTTTGATAAGCGTTAAATATAAAAATAGCACTTTCTGAATGTTTAGATTCTATCTGTTGAGGGGTGGGAGAAGATAATGACTTTTGCTAACTGCTACTCTTTAAGAAAAGCCAAAATGTAATTTTTCCACTAATACTTCAGTGCCGTCTGTGTTTATCAGTTATGACTTATCTTTTTTATTTCATCAGAAACATTTTATAATTGGAAAGAAAACAGGTAGGGGAGAGATGACAATCTAATGTACATGGTAAAAGAATATTTAGAAAACCATTAGATAGCTAAGGTCCAAGGGCAGCCTACCCATTTAAAGTTTGCATGTTGCTTAAAGTTTTTAACATTTACTCCTTTATCTTAAGTTTGCAGAGAATCAGAGCTTACTATCTCCATGTTAGCTATAAAGATGCTGATTCTACACAAATTAGTTTGCCCATGGATTCATAGTCACAAAAGGAGTTTAAACTGGAAAATGGTAGTTTCTCTCTTCTCCCCTCCTTTTGCTGAGCTCTGTCCAGGACCTTAGATAAGCTGGGTCACGCTGTAGGAAGAAATAGCCCCCACATCTGGACAGAAGAGATGTCATCCTGCACCACGGAGATTCCTTCCTGCGGTAATGTTGTCCTCCCTTTACATCTGTATGGACCGAGGAGCCACTGACTGGGTCAGTGCCAGACACCATAGAAGGACAAAGATCTGAGGCATCTACCTGGACAATCATATACTCTAGCCTGGAAATGCTGCCCCAAACTTCTGTTCAAACTCACCAGTCAAAAGACTCTTGGACTCCCAGATATACTGTGCTTCCAGCAACATATTTTTTTTAAACTTATACTTGCTTTTTTTAATTTAATTTTTTTTGGTTGTGCCAGTGGTATGTGGGATCACAGTTCCCACAGGGATTGAACCCCTGTCCCCTTTATTGGAAGCATGGAGTCTTCACCACTGAGCCATGAAGGAAGTCCCACTTACAGTTATTTTTACAGCTCAGAAGGAAAGGGATGAGGTATTTGTAGAAAAGGTCTGATGACTACCTTGTCTTCATGTGCCAAAACCACTCTTCTGTAACCACAACTCTGTTTTTTTATCACAGCTAGCTATGACAAACGTTTACCCTTATTTTCTTCTCATGGTCTGTGGCTCATTGATCCCCACCTAGCAGCAAACACTGGGGCAACAGCAGGAGAGGGGCTGAGGAAGGTGATGAGTATTATTAATAACACAAGTGAAATATATTCTAGGGAATCATCAACTCAGTAATAGTTTAACCACTGCTTGCTGCCCCAGGTATGAAAAAGAGGACCTTCCTTGTGTGATCCCCACCCCAACCCCTGTAGCCACCTGAATAATTATTATCATGATAAATCATGGCAATAATGATGGTAGGTTTGAAGTGGAATTTTATTTGTTTTTTTTTTTTTCTGCCACAAAGATAATCTCTGGGAAGGAAGAAGCTTCTTTCACGTAAACAAAAAATTAGGGGAGGCTAGGTGAGGATGGAAAACCCCATGGACGGAGGAGCCTGGTGGGCTGCAGTCCATGGGGTTGCTAGGAGTTGGACACGACTGAGCAACTTCACTTTCACTTTTCACTGTCATGCATTGGAGAAGGAAATGGCAACCTGCTCCAGTGTTCTTGCCTGGAGAATCCCAGGGACGGGGGAGCCTGGTGGGCTGCCGTCTCTGGGGTTGCACAGGGTCGGACACGACTGAAGCAACTCAGCAGCAGCAGCAGCAGCATGTGAGGATGTTCAGAGCTGGAAGACATAGCATGAGGACAGGCAGTCAATACAATTATTTATCTTTGCACTGAAGATGAGGCTTTGGAGGGCAAGAATGGTTACACTGCTTCCTCACAGCCATCATGAAAGAGAGAGCTAAAAACACACATCCATTACCAGGAGTGGCAACCAGAAGACTAGTCAAGAAAAAGTGAGCGCTTGAGAAGAATAATGGTATCTTATGTATATGGTTAGATAGCATCACTGACTCAACTTGACATGAATTTGAGCAAACTCCAGCACACAGTGGAGAACAGAAGAGCCTGGATTGCTGTAGTCCATGGGGTTGCAAAGAATCAGACATGACTTAGGGACTGAACAATAGCAGCAATATATTGATACCTTTTCTGCTAAAATAATCCAGATTTTGATTGCCTAGGAAAGTACAGAGTAGGCAGAACCATATATAAAATCAGCCTGCTCTTGGGAACTTCAATAATGAAACTTCAAGTCTTGGGGAACAAAACAACAACATCTAATAGTGTGGAGAAGAGGGGTTCCAAGTCAGGGCAAGTCGTGGTGAGTCCATATCCCCTTCACAACTCAAATCAGCAGGTGCTTTTGAAACATTAAGGGGATAGTGCATGTTTTTTACTCTACATTTCAGTTATATGTGGGATCTAAAAAGACAAATGAACAAGCTTACCTAAACAGAACCAATCAGAGATTCGGAGAACCAACAGGTGGTACCAGAGGAAAGACACATAAAGGGTTGGGAAAATAGGTAAAGGGGATTAAGAGATGTAAACTCCTAGTTACAAAATAAATAAGTCATGGAGATGCAATGTACACACAGAAAATACGGTCGATAATACTGTAACAAATTTCTATGGTGACATCAACTGCACTTATTGTGGTGATCATTTTGCAGTGTACAAAAGTATCAAATCACTAAGTTGTACACAGAAACTTCTGCCCCTTCTTTGGTCTCTTAAAGTAACGAGGTATAGATCACACACTGAAGGAAAAATCCCTACTGCTGGCTTTATTCAGGACAAGCCCTCATTAGTAAATTGAAACCCAAATGAGATGGAAAATAAACTTTTCTTGCCTCTAGATGAATGAGACTTGTCTCTTCTGTGTACCAGTATTTTTCCTCTAGGGCTGCCAGGCAAATGACCACAAACTGGTAGGTTAAACAATATAAATTCATCCTCTAAAAGTCTTGAAGACCTGAAGTCCAAAAGTGAGACGGAAGCAGGCCCACACTCCCTCTGAAGGACCAAGGGTAGAATGCTTCCTTGTCTCTCCCAGATCTTGGTGGCTTCAGGCATGCCTTGGCTTCAGAAAACATCACTTGTCCCTGTGTCTGTGTCTTAAATATCCCTCTGTCTTTCTCTTATAAGGACACCTGTTATTGGATTTAGGACATACCTTAAATCCAGGATAATCTGATCTCAATATTCTTAATTATATTTTCAAAGACCCTATTTCTAAATAGGTGGTTGAGTGGTAAAGAATCTGGCAGTTAATGCAGGAGACACAAGGCAGGTGGGTTCAATCCCTGGATTGGGAAGCTCCCCTAGAGAAGAAAATGGCAGCCCACTCCAGTATTCTTGCCTAAAAAATCCCATGGACAGAGGAGCCTGGTGGGCTAAAGTCTGTGGAGTCACAGAGTCGGACACAACTGAGATCACACACGTGCACACACACACACACCCCAATAGATACATACATACACACATGCATTCATCCATTCATCATTTAAGTTCTCCTCTATCCATCCATCCGTGCATTCACATGTTCAGTTATCCATGTATCCATGCATGCATCCTTCTGTGTATTCATTCATCCACATATGCAAACATACAAAACATATATACATCCATCCACATCAGCTCATCCATCCACTGCCCTTTCACACTGTAGGGTGAGGGCTGCATTCAGTGCTGAAGGTAAATAGGGTGAAGTAAGATTTATTGTTAAAGATAAAAAAAATGAGGTGAAACTTAGTTCAGGTAGGCAGGGTGAGACCAGGTATAGGCTTATGGATAGATTGGATAAGATTAAGTTTAGGGTTAAGAGTGGGCTTCCCTGGCAGCTCAGTGGTAAAGAATTCACCTGCCAATGCAGGAGGTGTGGGCTTGATCCCTGGGTAGGGAAGGTCCCCTGGAGAAGGAAATGGCAACCCACCCCAGTATTCTTGCCCGGGAAATCCCAAGGATAGAGGAGCCTGGCAGGCTGCAATCAATGGGTTGCAAAGAGCTGGACATGACTTAGCAACTGAGTTTGGGCAGGAGGGTTAAGGGTGGAGAGCAAGGCTAAAGTTTAAGTGTAGGAATGAGTAGAGTAAGGCTCTCATGCTTCTCAGGTGGCGTTAGTGGTAAATCATTCACCTGCCACTGCAGGAGACATAAGAGATTCGGGTTCAGTCCCTGAGTTGGGAAAATCCCCTGGTGGAGGGCATGGCAGTTCACTCCAGTATTCTTGCCTGGAGAATCCTATGGATGGAGGAGTCTGGCAGGCTACAGTCCATGGGGTCACAAAGAGTCAGACACGACTGAAGCCACTGAACACAGGCACAAATCTCCAGGGTAGGGCTTGGATGGGGAGAGGGAAGGCTAGGTTTAGGGAGACATAGATATCTTCTGTGAGAGGTGATATGTGATCTGACTCTTGAATAGTCAATACGAACGAGTGTGTCCACCGACAAGTGGATTCAGAATTACTTCCCTGCAGAAAGAAGGGCATGATCATATGATCGAGGAGGGGAAGCAGAAAGATGAATGCAGGGGACTTCCCAGGGGACCCCAGGCAGGCTGAGGGTGTTAGGAGGTGATGAGAGACAGGATGCTGAGGGTCAGGAAGGAAGTACCGCAGCAGCAATAAAGTGTTCAGTGTAACCTGGAGATTGTGGACAGTGTGGGAGGATTTTAGACAGGGGTTACCATCCAACACCTCCTTCCAGCTGTGAAGAATTCTTTCCTTTTCCTTGGATGAGTCCTCATTTGCCTCTGGAAAGATCTGCCAGCATAGACTGAGGGGATTTCAGAAACCCCTTTCCTAGGCAATGAAAGACTCTGAAGATATGAGTGGTCAGTTCAGAAAAGCTCAGTCTTCCCTGTTGCTGTACCTCTGGCTCCTGTTTGACCCCCTGTAACTCATAAGGATTTTAGCAGGATTCCTTGCCAAACCATAAACAATTGGTGTGTGTTCTTATTCCTCCACTCCCCCCTTCCTTTCATTCTTTCTCTCATTTGTTAAGGAAGAACCAAGATATTCTTCCTAGTTATTAACTGGGGAGGAACACTGAGAACACGAGCAGCCTGGCATCCTACAGAGTAGCAGGCAGAATGTGCAGAGGCCCAGGGACACAGGAGATTCTGGGCCTTTGAGATATAAAATGAAACCCTTTCTTTTTGAGAGCGGATACAGACTGAGTAGGAAGAAATGAGGTGATGGAGGTTATGAAAGCCCTATTAGCTCACTGGATTTAAATTTGGTTCTCAGGAGGAAGAAGGTAGAAGACAATAACATATTTTAAATTTAGGAGGGAGGTATTAACTTTGCGTGTTGAAGTCTTTAGTCATAGCTACAAAAGTTACTGAAGACAGAAAAGGGGTGTGTGTGTACACACATGTCATCACTGTTGTCATTTAGTTGTTAAGTCGTGTCCGACCCTTTGTGACCCCATGGACTGCAGCCCACCAGGCTCCTCTGTCCATGGGATTCTCCAGGCAAGAACACTGGAGTGGGTTGCCATTTCCTTCTCCAGGGGATCTTCCTGACCCAGAGATGGAACCCGTGTCTCCTGCTTGGCAGACGGGTTGTTTCCCACTGAGCCACCAGGAAACCCCGTACGTGCATTTATATGTATGTGAAAGAGAAATGATAGAAAGGTAGGAAAACACATAGATAGGTTACATCTTGGGGTGGATCACATCTTCCAAAGAAAACGTATGAACTAGAAGCCAAAAGAAAAGAGTGGCATATTCAAATATATAAAAATATAATTTTATGCCTTTGAAGATGCTATCGGAGAAGGCAATGGCACCCCACTCCAGTACTCTTGCCTGGAAAATCCCATGGGCAGAGGAGTCTGGTGGGCTGCAGTCCATGGGGTCGCTGAGGGTAGGACACGACTGAGCCACTTCACTTTCACCTTTCACTTTTCACTTTCATGCATTGAACAAGGAAATGGCAACCCACTCCAGTGTTCTTGTCTGGAGAATCCCAGGGACGGAGGAGCCTGATGGGCTACCGTCTATGGGGTCACACAGAGTCCTACATGACTGAAGCGACTTAGCAAAAGATGCTATATAAGAAAAGACAACAGATGTATAGAACAGTCTTTTGGACTCTGTGGGAGAGGGAGGGGGGGGATGATTTGGGAGAATGGCATTGAAACATGTATAATATCATATAAGAAACGAATCGCCAGTCCAGGTTTGATGCAGGATACAGGATGCTTGGGGCACTGGGATGACCAGAGGGATGGTATGGGGATGGAGGTGGAACAGGACAGGGAACATGTGTACACCTGTGGTGGATTCATGCTGATGTATGGCAAAACCAATACAATATTGTAAAGTAATTAGCCTCTAATTAAAATAAGTAAATTTTTTAAAAAAGAAGACAACAGACTGAGAGAACACACTAGCCATAAATACATAAAAATATTATTTTTCAAAAACAATTTAATAGGAAAATTAGCAAGTGAATAGAAGAATGAGATATCAGTTCACAAGAAGAGAAATGCAATTAGCCACTACTAGTCTGAGAAATGCAAATCAAAGCAATAAGACAGCATTGTTCAACCACCATAATGTTTTTCTTAAAAAAAAAATACAATAATTCTAAACTGCAGAGAGCTTTCACTTCTACTGAAAGCTGCTCAGTGAAATTTTAAAATTAGTGTGATCTTTTTGGGGTGCAATTTGTCCGTTAACTTTCACATATTTTAAAGGTGCACAACTTTTTATCCAATGCTATGCATGCCCCAGAATGTATTTATTGCATCACTACTTACAAAACAAGAATGGCACCCAAACTAATTCTGATGTCTATCAATACATGAAAAAAAAAAAATTAAAGTATCCTAAATCCCCAAGCCCTGAAATACCAAAGATCCATTGGAAATAAGATGGGTGGAGGAGAAGAAAATAAGATAAGACAGCCATATGAACTGATTTGAAATTCTCTCTCTACTGGTTGGAAAGAAAAGGCCGAAGAAATCGATGAATGTTCACATTCATCTAAACACACAAACAGAAAATAGAGTGTGTATAAATAGTTCTCAATGAATAAAAGATGGTCTGGAGCCTGGGGGGTTGTTTGAGGGTGCTATATTTTTTTGGGGGTGAGAGGGAACTCTTGATTTGCCCTGGTGGCTCAGATGACAAATAATCTGCCTGCAATGCAGGAGACCTGGGTTCAGTCCCTGGGTTGGAAAGATCCCCTGGAGAAGGAAATGACGACCCACTCCTATATTCTTGCCTGGAGAATCCCATGGACAGAGGCGCCTGGAGGGCTACAGTCCATGGGGTCACAAAGAGTCGGACACGACAGCGACTAACGTACACACACATTTTACAGTGAGAATGTATCTATTATTTATCCATGTGATTTTAAAGAAAACAAAAAACATGGCTTCAGAAATAGATCCTTTTGTTCTATTTAAAGTGGGGATACCGATATAGATCTCAAGGATTGCTGATGGGATTTTTTAATCAGATCATGTTTGTAAATTCTCCTGCCTACAGTAAAGGATCCAGAAAAGTTTTCTCCTCTCCTTTACTGGTTGACCTCTTTGATTCCCCGTCCTTGTTCTGAGTTGGAATTTCCTACCATTTCAATGACCTTCTAAGACTCAGCTTTTTATCTTTAAAGCTTTCCTCCAAATTACACTCATTCAGTTCAAAAGGCTTTGTTCAAGTCAGTAGATCAGGACTGAGGATCACAAGAGTCTCTACAAAGCTGGAACAGGATTCTTGGTCATTTGACTTCAAAGTCTAGCCTCATTTCACCACACCAACCTAAACTTTCTAGCAAGATCAGACATGACAGTTGTATAGCTCAAAGATGATTGGAGAGAAAATATGGAGAGATAAAGTATTGAAAGAAATTTGAACAGCTTTCATGATCAGTTCAGTCCAGTTCAGTCTCTCAGTTGTATCCGACACTTTGCAACCCCATGGACTGCAGCATGCCAGGCTTTCCTGTCCATCATCAACTCCTAGAACTTGTTCAAACTCATGTCCATCGAGTCCGTGATGCCATCCAACTATCTCATCTTCTGTTGTCTCTTTCTTCTCCTGCCTTCAGTCTTTCCCAGCATCAGGGTCTTTTTCAATGAGTCAGTTCTTCACATTAGGTGGGAAAGTACTGGAGTTTCAGCTTCAGCATCAGTCCTTCCAATGAATATTCAGGACTGATTTCCTTTAGGATCAACTGGTTTGATCTCCTTGCAGTCCAAGGGACTTTCAAGAGTCTTTTCCAACACCACAGTTCAAAAGCGTCAATTCTTCAGTGCTCAGCTTTCTTTATAGTCCAACTCTCACATCAATACATGACTACTGGGCAAAACCATAGCTTTGACTGGACAGATCTTTATTGGCAAAGTAATGTCTCTGTTTTTAATATTCCGGGTTGATCATAGAACCCCATGAACACTTTTTAATTAGTTTTTAGGACTTCCCTGGTGGCTCAGCGGTAAAGAATCCGCCTGCCAATGCAGGAGACATGTGCTCAATCCCTGGATCAGGAAGATCCCCTGAGAAGGAAATGACAACCCACTTCTGTATTCTTGCCTAGAAAATCCCATGGACAGAGGAGCTTGGTGGGCTACAGTCCATGGAATTGCAAAGAGTTGGCCATGACTGAATGACTGAGCATATGACCATTCTTTAAACAAGAAAAATAATTAAATTAACTATTTATACATAAAAAGGAAGTGGATACTTCTGGCATTGATGCCCATGATAGATTGGAGGGATACGAGAGAGGAGGCAGGAATCTGGTGAAGAGGACCCTGTGGACAGAGTCTGAAGGTATGTGGGGAAGAGCTTCAGAGTCTGGAGAACAGAAGCTGAAGTCACGAGATGCTGAGAAGGCAGAATCCGGAGCACAGGGCGAGGCACCTGTCAACAAAGATGCTTGGAGTTTATTTGGTACGTGGCAGCATGCGGGCAGTACTGTTAACAATGATAGTCACAGAGAATGTGGAAAAGCAATTGAATTCTGAGCAAACGTGTATGACATTATTTTAGGCAAGGGCTATACATAAGAAAGAGAAAACAACAACTGAGATCAAGGCTGGAGGAGATGTGTGAGCAGGTGGAACATTTTGTTTGGCCTAACTTAGGTGCAAACAAGTTGACTTAAATTGTCATGTGGCAAAGGTGAAATAGACAAAACTTGGCTTGGCTCCTAATCTAATGAAACTGAACTTTTTTCTAAAGCTGCTCAAAGATGCCAGGGAAACTCCTAACAGGTTGGCAGTGCTTTCAAAAGCCTAAAGGAAACCCCCTATCTGGGATGAGGCTGCCCTCACTGACTAAACAGTCCTTTGCTTTGCTTTTGCCTGAATTATTCCACATCTCTTGCTTGCCTTTGGCAGCTTTAAAAGCTCTTAATGATTAATTAAGTGGGAAAACCAAGAAACAGTCAAATACTTGTGGAAAACAATGATCTACAAAGAACAAGCTGCATTCCAGACATCTGTGGATTGGGTAATAGCATGGACCTCAAGGCTGGGAAGCCTGGACATTCACTTTGCTCTTTCCCAGACTGGCCAGCAAGCCTTTTAGGGCTTGTTTTCTCCTTGGCAAAATGGATTCTTTTAAGTTCATTTCTGGGCCTTCCCTAGTGGCTCAGTGGTAACAAATCTGCCTGCAATGCAAGAGACGCGGGCTCCATCCCCTGGTCAAGAAGATCCCTCGGAGAAGTAAATGGCAACCCACTCCAATAGCCTTGCCTGGGAAAATCCCATGGAGAGAGGAGCCTGGCAAGCTACAGTCCATGGGGTCGCAAAGAGTCAGACACGTCTGAGTGACTAGACAAGTTCGCTTCCGTTTCCGTGTGACAACGTGTGATCAGCCTCAATCTTGCCCTCTCCCTACTCTCACCCCTCCATCAGTGTATAATTTTTTCCTCTGAAAGGATAGTTGATTGATGGTAGAAGAGAGGATGGTGGGAAGAAAAATAAATTGAATTTATGCAAGTGGGGAGGGAATTGCCTCATTAACAGAATAATTGAGCTGTTAGTTAATTTTACTTGTTATCCTTAGAAAAGGGCAAAAATCTTCTAAGCAATGACTCCTCTTCTTCCAAATGATTAGAAGAACAACAAAAAGGTTTGTAGCTTAGATGTATCTAGTAATTATGTGCCTAACACTTTTTTTTTCCTCTTTTTAAATATCATACGAGGCAGATGTATTTTTAAAATCCTGGCAATTTACACAACACTGTGAAAGTGTCAGCTCTTCCTAATCAGAAATTTTCTGCACTTCCCCCAACCTTATTAGCAGTAATTCCTGCTAATTGATAATTATTACCTTTTCTTAGTCAAATCTAGTTGTTGGTGTAACAACACTTCCTGCTTTGCTAAGATCAATACGTTTAACTATCACTGTAAATAATGCATAAAATTAATAAGAAAACTATGCTTGCTCAATAGAATGCAAACTTCATCTATTTTCATATCAGCTTCTTAATTTACAGGCATTTCATTTATTTATTTTTGTCACAGACTGGTAATAATAAGTAGTTCTTAAGTCCAAATAATGAAATTCTTCACATGTAAGTGTCATTAGGATTTTGACTAAAGCCCACTGGCTCAAAGATGTGAACCGTGGGCTAAGTTCCAGGGGAGAATAAATCTGATCTCTCCTTCAAATCAATTGCAATCAATCTTCGTTGATTTGTATACGAGCATTATTCTTTAAGTACTTAAGTTGGACTGGACTCAGCCCTGTGTGATCACTCACGGGTTTGTGAAGGCTAATTTCCTGGACATTGATGATGTCTTCAAGGCAGTGAAGGGCAAGCCTAGCAGACATGTAGGTCTTAGTCCAAAATGACTTCTAATAAAGGAATATTGGCAAACTGCCTTGGAAGAGTTTCAGAGAGGGTAGCATAAACATCACATTATTCTGGCAAATGTCCCCCACCCCAAATCTACCTCCTTCCCACATTCTCAATTAAATTAGAAACACATAAGACAAAGACTGTGACTTCAAAAAAATTGAAATATAATTGATTTAAAATGTTGTGTTCATTTCAGGCATACAGCAAAGTGATACATGTATATAGATATATAGATGTGTGTGTGTATGTGTGTGTGTGTATGTGTGTGCATGCACGTGCATGCTCAGTCTCACAGTTGTGTCCAATTCTTTGCAACCTCATGGACTGTAGTCCACCAGACTTCTCTGTCCATGGAATTTTCCAGGCAAGAATACTGGAGTGGGGTGCCATTTCCTACTCCAGGGAATCTTCCCAACCCAGGGACTGAACCCACATCTCTTGTGTCTCCTGTATTGGCAGCTGGATTCTTTACCACTAGAACCACCTGGGAAGCCTCATATAGATATAGAGATATACAGGTATATTTATATGTGTATATATATATATATATATATTTTTTTTAGGTTCTTTTCCACTATAGGTTATTAACAAGATACTGAGTAGAGTTATCGTTTGAATATAGTAAGTCCTTGTAATTTATCTAATCCATATATATGGACGTGAGTTTGAGTAAACTCTGGAGTTGGTGATGGACAGGGAGGCCTGGCGTGCTGCAGTCCATGGGGTCTCAAAGAGTCAGACACGACTGAGGGACTGAACTGAACTGATACACTAGTGCGTGTATGTTAATCCCAAACCCCTAATTTGTTCCTTGCCCTCTTTCCCCTTTGATAAACATAAGTTTGTTTGCCCTGTCTGTGAGTCTATTTATATCTTGTAAGTAAGTTCACTTGTATCCTTTTTTTATAGATTCCACATTTAAGCAATATTATATGATATATGTCTATCTCTGTGTGATTCTTTAAAAGTATGATTCAGAAACCTGAAAATACAGAAGGAAATCATAGATGGAAGAGACGTACTTACAGAGTCAGGGCTTTCTCCTAATCTTGCAGCCGGGATACTGAACACTGCTCACGGTGGCAGGAAAGGTGCTCCGGGTTCTGCATCATCTCCTTGTTAGAAATGATGCTCGCTGGGTGCTGCAGCAGAAGAGCAGGGCACGTCGGCTCCTGCTTTTGTGAACCTTTGCACCTTAGCTGTGTGACTGCACATGCCTCATTCTTTATGGGCCTCAGTTTTGTCATCTGTAAAATGGAGAATTTCACAGTATTAGAAGCTTCTCAGCCTCTTCCTACTCTCTCTGTTGTTGTTGTCCAGTCACTTAGTAATGTCTGACTCTTTGTGACCCTATGGACTGCAGCATGCCAGGCTTCCCTGTCCTTCACTATCTCCCAGAGTTTTCTCAAACTCATGTCCATTGAGTCAGTGATGCCATCCAACCATCTCGTCCTCTGCCATCCCCTTCTCCTCCTGACTTCAATCTTTCTGTTCGTTACATGAAAGGATAGACATCTCCCCTATGAGATAGATTATGTTCACATCCACATAGCAAGCTCTATACCCAATAAGGCACACAAACCTACTGTACACAACCCTCATAGGAAAGGAAATAAATCAAATCTGACTTATCACCCTTCAGTCTGTTAATTGTTGGTTAATTTGCTGTCTTCTCTTCTATTGGATTTTGAGCTCCACAAGGGCCAAAACCTCATCTCTGTAACCTCTATGCAGGATATTTTTCTTAAAAGTAGAGAACTAATAACTATTTGTGGACTGCTGGTGAATGAAACCTGAGACTGCCTTATTATGTGGTTCATAACTAATAAAAGCCCCTAAGTTTACAAAAGATCTTAGCATAAAGGTTAAAGTATAGTCTGTGATTAGGGAAACACAATAGAAATAAAATTAAATCTATAGATATCCTGAGAAAATGATCGTGAATCTGCCAGGTCCCAATGTCCATGGAATTCTCCAGGCCAGAACTGGAGTGGGTAGCCTATCCCTTCTCCAGGGATCTTCCCAATCCAGGAATCGAAGCTGGGTCTTCTGCATTGCAGGCAGATTCTTTATCAGCTGAGCTACCAGGGAAGCCTGGTTAAAAAATAGTCTGCCTACAAATGAATAAAAATCATACTGCTTTGAACTCTTTCTCTCCAACACAAAATGCATATAGACTGTTATCTACAGGCTTTGTGAGGAAAATCATTGTGGCCTAAATCTGTGTAGCAGATAATGTTTTACTCCATCTAGTGCTTCCCTGGTGGCTCAGATGGCAAAGGATCTGCCTGCAATGTGGGAGATCCAAATTTGATCCCTCGGTCAGGAAGATCCCTTGGAGTAGCAAATGGCAACCCAGTCCAGTATTCTTGCCTCGAAAATGCTTGTGGACTGAGGAGTCTGGCAGGCTACAGTCCATGAAATCACAGAGTCAGACATGACTGGGCGACTAAAACTTCAACACACGTTTGTCGTTGTTATTTTTATTTTAATTGGAGGCTAATTACTTTACAATATTGTAGTGGTTTTTGCCATACACTGACATGAATCAGCCATGGGTGTACATGTGTCCCCCATCCCGAACCCCACTCCCACCTCCCTCCCCATCCCCTCCCTCTGGGTTGTCCCAGTGCACTGGCTTTGAGTGCCCTGTTTCATGCATCGAACTTGGACTGGTGATCTATTTCACATATGGTAATATACATGTTTCTTTTCTATTCTCTCAAATCATCCCACCCTCGCCTTCTCCCATAGAGTCCAAAAGTCTGTTCTTTATCTCTGTATCTCTTTTGCCATCTCACATATAGGGTCATTGTTACCATCTTTCTAAATTCCATATATATGTGCTAATATACTGTATTGGTGTTTTTCTTTCTGACTTACTTCACTGTGTATAATAGGCTTCAGTTTCATCCACCTCATTGGAACTGATTCAAATGTGTTCTTTTTAATAGCTGAGTAATGCTCCATTGTGTATATGTACCATAGCTTTTTTATCCATTTATCTGCTGATGGACATCTAGGTTGCTTCCATGTCCTGGCTATTATAAACAGTGCTGCGATGAACATTGGGGTACACGTGTCTCTTTCAATCCTGGTTTCCTCGGTGCGTATGCCCAGCAGTGGGATTGGTGGGTCGTATGGCAGTTCTATTTCCAGTTTTTTTAGGAATCTCCACACTGTTCGCCATAGTGGCTGTACAATCAAACCACGTTTTCTACTCAATGTTGGAAGGAAGGAGGATGGCACCATCATCTATCTAAACACTCAGAAATGGTGCCACTCACTAATCCTTCTGGAAAAAGAAATGATGAAGAGAAACAAGTTTTCTGAAAGATAAATCCAATTTGAGATCCTCAACGATCAAAACATCATAGCTGTTAAAAAATAAGATTAAGGTAACTGTGTTGGTAGCTTCTGATCAGAGGCTGTTTTACTGCAGATGGAGTTGTAGGTGTTTCCTCAGTTTAGGTTTCGGCAGTAGTAATCTACTTGGGTCCTATGTTACCTGTGAGATCCGAGGATGAATTTTGTCCCTAAATCGGGAAATATACTTTCTCAAGCCCATTTCTCAACCCACTTCTGTTGCCCAAATTTGATGAGCCCTCAGATAAGTCAGCTTTGCTGCAATCACAAATGAAACCCAGACCTTCGTGGGATACAGTAGCAACTGAGTCGAGTCTTTTTCACACTGAACTTCACCCATGAAGTGTTGCAGGTGCGCTCAGGTCTGCTCTGCCTGTCTGCATGATAGGCTCAAGACAAAAGAGATGCTTCTCCTGGGACTTGTTTTCATGGCCGAGAGATGAGGATGAGAAAGCTGTGAAAAACCAAACCCATTACGGTTGTCACAGCTCCCGCCTGATGGAGATCTGTATATCGCTTCCGCTCATATGCCATTGGCCAAAGAAATTATAAGGCTACACTCCGTGTCGGTGCAGCAGAAAAGCATATGTCTTATACAGGAAGGGACTGCAGCAATGACTGGAGATGTTCTTTTTTCCCTTTACTGGGAGGAGAAGTGAAAACCAGAACACAGGTTAAATTCAGCGTGGAAATGAAAGAAAAAGTTGGTAACGGGTCTACATGTGAGGCAAATTACTGAGCCATCCAAGCCGCCCTCAGAAACTTCAGAATCTGACCCCCAAATTACCTAAACTACTGTTTCTGGGCCAGGTTTGCTATGTCCCCCATATATCCCATTCTGTTATTTCCTTCTCTCCCAAAACCAAGCTGTTGTTTTTGTTGTTCAGTCGCCCAAGTCGTGTCCGACTCTTGGCAACCCCAAGGACTGCAGCATGCCAGGCTTCTCGTTCCTAATCATCTTCCAGAGTTTGCTCGTGTTCAGTGAACTGCTGATGCCATCCAACCATCTCATCCTCTGTCACCCTCTCCTCCTTTTGCCCTCAATCTTTCCCAGCATCAGGGTCTTTTCCTCTTCACATCAGGTGGCCAAAGTATTGGAGCTTCAGCGTCAGCAGCAGTCCTTCCAAAGAGTACCCAGGGTTGATATCCTTGAAGACTGACTGATCTGATTGCCCTGCTTTCCAAGGGACTCTCAAGTGTCTTCTCCAGGACCGAAGTTCGAAAGCATCAATTCTTCCGTGCTCTGCCTTCTTTATTGTCCAACTCTCACATCCACACTTGACTACTGGAAAGACCATAGCTTTGACTACACAGACCTTTATCGGCAAAGTGGTGTCTTTGCTTTTTAACCAAGTTAGACCAAGCAAAATAACGGTCCAATTTTATTGCCAGAGAATTTACTGACTAACTTTCTGCTTCTTTCAACTTTACACTGAATGACTTAAGTTAATTTGAATGACTAATAAACTATCTAGTGATAGATATTACTGCTTTAATCAAATCTAATTCATTATCAATCATAAGAAGTATCATTGTTTCATGTACCACTAAGAAAAAAAAAAGGTGTCAATTAAACTATGATATGCCATTAATTATAGCATGCATCCCAATTTCAGAGATGTTAAAATGTGAAAAATATGTCTTAGAATCAATGAAATATGATAGTTAGTATAGTTCTTCATTTCCAATTGTTTCAGATGAGACCTATGAATTTTGTACTAATCATAATTTAAAACCAACTTATATACAAGATGACATCAACAATGTAAAACTGAAAAATATGTCAGCCTTAAAATATTCTAGAATATTCAAAGTGATTGTTATATCTGGATATTAAGACTAATTAAATTTCAGTTTCTTTGCTATATTTTTGTGGCTTTCTATTTTTAATAAATTACTGTAAATTTCACAATCATTAGTACTGTTTGTAGTTTAAAATAATGACATATGATTTTATATATGCCATATGATCAAAATTTTTGTAAGATACTGAAAAAGAGTAATAGGGAGCCATCAAATTTTAATGTTTCTATATCTTGTAATAAACTATGGCTGATATTTTTTCCTTTTCTCTACTTGTTCTCTTTTTTCTGAAAATTTTAGAAACAGGAAAACTTTTTTCCTTTTTTTTTCCCAGAAAAGCAGGTTATGTCCTTTTACAGAGATTTGAACACACTAGTTGTAAGTCAAAAGTGAATTAATATTTGCCACCAAGGACCCATTCTCTCCTTTCTTAAGACGATTCCATGTTTATTCCAAGTAGTAAAGCACTGAGCTAAAGACTACTTCCCTGTCAGTCTTCTTCCACCGCAAGTGGCCATGTGAATAAGTTCCCATAAAATATATATAAGTGAAAATATTCAGTGAGACTTCCAGTAAGCTTCTTAAAATCAAGGCAGGTGTTTCTTTTGTCTTCCTTTCTCCCTTTTTGAATACTGCCATAATGGCCAGAGCTTCAGCAGCCATTCTGGGCTTTGGGTTAGCTTGACAATGGGAGCAAAGCATGCTGAAGCAGACTGACAAAGTAGCCTGGGTGTTTGCTAATGTTGGAGTTATCAGACTACCCTCAGGCTTCTCATCTTTGGACCACATATACAGGAAAAAGAAATAAGCCCCTACCTCATTTAAGCCTCTTTCAGTCATAACTGGTGGAAATTTGTAACTCACGCAGAAATGTAAATGGAGGTATAACTCAGAAGCCCTCCTCTGAGTCTATTCTACGTATGATGTTGAATGCAGACAAATATGTTCCCAGACGATTTGAATTAAACATTTCTGAGTTGTCAAAGTTAGGTTAAAATCAGGCGTGTTCCACATGAGTGTCTAGAGCAGGAGGAAATTCTGAAATTTTCCTGCAATCAGATGAACCTGGCTACATGGATGGCATGATCTCTGTTACAAATGAGTGTTTTTTTGTTTGTTTTTTTTCTAGCCATTTTCACTATTCCCCATATGGGTCAGGGTTTCTGACCTCTTCTTTATTTCTTCCTGTGCTACCTTTTCCCTGAAGCACTTAGCTAATTTTGTGCTCCAGTGACTAAGATGGGCATTTGTCACTTTCTTCACAGAGAAATGAAAGCAGGTGAATGTGACGTTCTTAGCCACACTTAACTGAATCTTGGCTCAAGTGACAGCCCACAAGGCACTTTGCTTGGATATATATGTATCTAGAACATGGACATTTTTCACAAGAAGCATGTATGTATGTCTTTCTATACTTCATGACAATGAACTTTTTTTTCCCCCAGAATACAGAAGATAAGATCTAAAAAAAAAAAAAAGTGTTCTAAAAACACTTGAAGAATTCTTTCAAGAAAAAGCCCCTATGTAAGAGCTCTGCCTTATTTAGGGAATCTAATGGTCAGGCCTTAGTAATGCCGGGCAATTAAATCAATACACCTACAAAATGAATTGGCATGGACAGATTTCTAATACAAACAAACAGATCAACTTAGGTTTTTGTTGTTGAATTTTGTGGAAAAAAATGCTCTGCCCTCTCATTCACCTTGTAAACACTGTGGGGTTGATGACTAATTGAGGCATATGATTTAAATTATCCGACACCACAGCTATGGTCTTTGGCAAACATGCACCTCTGAGTTGATGTTACGCACTGGAAGTCTTGCCCAAGTGCAGCTCCCCACTATCTTTAGGAGGCTGAGTGAGGCAGTCCACCATCAGGACCATTCCCATCTGCTCCCTCCTTCTGATCTTCAAGGTCCATACTTACCCATCTGATATTAAACTCTTTGCATAAGCTCTGCCTCAAGAACCACATTCCTGGAAGTCTTCTTATGTTTGTAGATTCCTCCCTTTGTATGGAATACCATTCCTATTCCCTCTGTTTGCTTAAGGAACTCCAGCCCAGTCTTCAAGATCCCGTCTAATTATTCCATTTTATGAAGGAGAAAATGGAGACTCAGAGAAGTAGAATTATTTGCCTAAGACCACAGAAGTGGTACCATGGTCAGGACTTGACTGTACCAGTCCAAATTTTGTATTTGTATCCGCTTGTGGGCAGAAAAAGAGTGGCTATATGCACTTATTAGATCACAGGATTATTCATTTATGATATCATTTATTTATATCAAACCCATATCAGAACCCAGATTCATTCATTTATATTTAAATTGGGTTTAATTTTATCCTTTTAGCTTCTTAAAGTGGAAGCTGAGGTCACTGATTTGAGGTCTTTCCTCCTTTCTAACATAAACATTTTAGTGACATAAATTTTCCTCTAAACACTGCTTTGGCTCCATCCAACAAATTTGCTAGTCTGTGTTATAATTCTCATTTAGTTCTAGTATCTTATAATTTCTATCTTCTCATTCTGTTTTTTATTTCTTCTAATTTCTGCTTTTGATTCTTTCTGCCTAGAGTTCACTGAGATTCTTGTGTATATAGAACTATAATTTTGATTAATTTTTAAAAATTTTAGTTGTTCATTTTTCAAATATTTTTCTACTTTTCCTTCTTTCAAGGATTCCAGTTGCATATATTTTCCATGGGCCTCTAATACTCTATTCATTCTTCTCTGTTTCCTATGTTTCATTCTGGATGGTACCCATTATTATATCTTCAAGATCACTAATCTTTTTTTCTGCAACGCCTAATCTGCTGTTAATCTCATATAACATATTTTTCATCTCAGACTTTATAGCATTCATTTATAGAAGTGTAATTCTGGTCTCTTTTCACATGTCTCATTTCTTAACATACTCATTCCTCTAGATCACTGATCATATGAAATGCATTCAAAAATAGTTATAAGGCTTGTTTTAATAGACTTGTCAATTAATTTTATCAACTATTTAATTTCTGAGCTTCAGCTGATTAATTTTACTTCTCATTATGACTCATATATGCCTTCTCCCTTCAATGACTTGTAATTTTTTTTTATTTGATACCAGAGACTATGAATTTTACTTGTTGAGTGATGGATAATTTATAGTCCCATAAATATTATTAAGTATTATTCTGGTATGTAGTTAAATTATTTGAATACAGTCTGATTCATCTGGATCTTGGTTCTAGGATTCATTAGAGAAGACCAGAGAAATGCAAAAAACAAACAAAAAACCCCTCATTTGACTGTCCTACCTGATGTCCTGTGAGTTATTAGTTTTCCCACTCCTACTGATGGGACAAGGAACTTTTCAAGCCTGTGTGAGCTCTGGGGGACTTTCCTGGTGGTTCATGGGTAAAGAATCTGCCTGTAATGAAAGAGATGCAGATTCGATTCCTGGGTTGGGGAGATTCCCTGCAGGAGTAAATGACAACCCACTCTAGAATTCTTGCCTGGAGAATCCCGAGGACAGAGGAGCCTGGCGGGCTACAGTTCGTAGGGTCACAAAGAGTTGCATACTGTAGCAACTGAGCACAGCACAGCATAGAGCTCCAGGACAGTTTCCTCTGATTATTTCAGGGAGATCTTTCCTAGTCTTTTATTCCTCACGTGCCTGTGCTGATCAGTCTTCAGTTGGAGACTTGAGGGAAACTCACTACAGATCTCTGAATTCTCCCTCTGGGCAGCTGTCTCTTCTCCGATACTCTGCCTGGTGAACTCTATACATCTTGGCTTCCCAGTTATCTTTTGTCCACTCCTGGAGACTGCTAAGCTCTGGTAGGTTGCTTTTCCTTTTGCTGTAGACTGGAGATGCTCTCTAAGCAATAAACTAGGATCATTTGCACTACATCTGATTTTATTCTCATTGCTCAGGTATCCCTGCCCTTCATTGCCTCATGGCCAATTCTTGAAAACTCTTGATTTGTATATTTTATTATCCTTTTCTATTTATTTCATTTGTGACAGTACATCTGGTCTCTTTTACTTCCTCTGGTCATAAGTAAAATTTTGATTCAGCTTTCTATTGTAAAAAAAAAAAATGACTCATGTTTGAATATTTGAGAAATGTCTGAGACACTTGTGCTGATTAGTAATCTTAATATTTTTGTAATATTGTAGGCAATTATTTCCTTAGCAGGGACCACGTTTCTTTGACCAGCACCCTTCTCCCTTTGCCCCCAGTCCCAAAGACTAGTTTCACATCTCAATTGCCTCTTACAAGATACCTGGTATCAGGAAAATCATCTGAATTCTCTGACTTCAATGTTTTTTAAATCTGTAAAGTGGGAATACTACTATCTACCTAATGGACTTGTAATTGTTAAATAGCATATAAAACATTTTTCTCATAAGAAATGTATGAAAACCAGTTGTATAATTAAAGACAATTAAAAGTTGTATGCTCTAAAGTGTCAGAATTTGACATTGTGTCAAAGTCAATTATAGTTTTTTATATATATATATATTTACATATCTATTTTTATTTTCATCAAGGATTGTCTATAAAATGATCTCCTTTGTTAAAAGAACTTAAACTTTTTTTCTTTTCATTGCTGTAATTAAAATGATGCCATAAAATGTATAGAAAGAAAATATTTATTTGAGTTTGATGTCTGCAGCCGTGTGTCTCACGTATAAATGGGATTGAACTTCCTCTTCCAGGAGATAGCAAATTCTTCAATTAATTGGTTTATCTCCATAAGATGGCATTTTATTTGAGAAACTTGTTGCGATTCGGTGGAAGGTTCATCACTGGCAAAGCCAGAAGTTCCTACAATTCTGCCTGGTTCTCACTGAACTGTGGGTACAGAGCTGCCCCCAAATCTCAGTCTGAAGACTGCCTGTCGTCTATTTCCCCAGAGAGAGAGCATGTAAGACGCAGCCAGGCACAATGCTCTCATATTCTGACCAGGGTGCATTGTGTGAAGGAAGCTTCCCATGTTGGTATTTAAGCTTCCAGAGGTTCACAGTGGCTTCCAGTTGATGTTTTAGTATGATCATCCATATAGTTTATTTTCCTCCACTGTTCATTCTGTAACGACCTGCAACAGAAACCAAGATTATTTCCTTATGTCAGTGGAATCCCCGGTGAAAAAGGGGGAGGGGACATTCCTTTATTTTTATATTCTTTTATAAATAAAAATGAGATTCTTCTTAAACTCTCACTGTAGTAGACATACTCACAGCCCCCTTAAACATACCCTTACATGCAGAAGAGGTACTTCAGAATCCATATTTATAAATGGTCCCAGTGGATTGGGCCAAGTGTGGACAGCTGACACAAGATGGGTGAATACATTTTAGAACTGACATTTATCAATTATTATTATTTTTTTAATTTGTTATTTGTTGTTGTTCAGTCACTCAGTCATGTCCGACCCCATGGACTGCAGCAGGCCAGGCCGCCTGTCCTTCACTATTGCCCAGAGTTAGCTCAAAAACATCAATTCTTTAGCGCTCAGCCCTTTTTATGGTCCAATCGCACATCTGTATATGACTACTGGAAAAACCATAGCTTTGACTGTATGGACCTTTGTTGGCAAAGTGATGTCTCTGCTTTTTAGTACTCTGTCCAGGTTTGTCATAGCTTTTCTTCCAAGGAGAAAGTGTCTTTTGATTTTATGACTGCAGTCACCATCCACAGCGATAGTTGACACTAGATTAGCTGCTAACAACAACAACAACAGCAGCAGTATCTTTGAAAGCCCAGAGTTGTGATTTAGATGTCCTCTACCAGATGGATACTATAAGCAGGAAAGAATGTATGCAGCTGTAAGAGAAGGAGTTGGGTTGGAAAAGTGAAGCAGAAATAGGACACAAAAAGTCCATTCGCTAGGCTTTCCAGATGTTGTTTCATCTTTTATCCAAGGACTGGCTACGTTCCCAACTTAAATTCCTAGGAGGCATGAGTATGTCTTTAAACCAAACACTACAATTTTACTTTGGCTTATGTTAGTTTCTTCTGCTTTCAAACAAAATGCCCTAATGAAGAACGATGGAGTGATGAGATGGGGGCAAGAGGAGAAGGGGATGACAGAGGATGAGATGGCTGGATGGCATCACTGACTCGATGGACGTGAGTCCGGGTGAACTCCGGGAGTTGGTGATGGACAGGGAGGCCTGGCGTGCTGTGATTCATGGGGTCGCAATGAGTCAGACACGACTGAGCGACTGATCTGATCTGATCTGATCTGATATACCTCTAAAGAGAGAGGCAGAACACCTTGAAATGACTAAACATTCAATGCAGACCAACAACCTTGCTACAAATAGATTCATTTCATCCAAAAAGCAGCCCGTAGGTGGTAGGCTTAGGTACAATTTACAAAGAAGTAAACTAAGGCTTGGTTAATTTAAGCAATTTGGCCAAGATCATAAAGTTAGTAGATTCTGAAGCCAGGTTAGCTGGCTAATTCCTCCAAGAACAAAAAAAAGTGATGGGTGTCATGAGGCTTCTGAAGTCCTTGACCACATGCTGGGTTTGGCTTATTGACAGATCATTGCAGTTTCCTCATCAAATTAACTTAAAAATCGTCTCAAGTGTCACTTAAAAGGAGTAAGATACAGCTAGGGACCCTCAGAGAAGACCTATTCCCTCCATGTATAATAATCAATTAGGTGAGTTTTGTGTTAATTCAATCAGAGAAGCAGAGAAAGATTACAACTCTTTGGATTAAAGTCTGAAATCAAATATTTTTTTTACACAGTTGACCTTTGTCAGTTTATTGTAAGAGGAACTGATGATGAGCCACTGAACTAGCAAATTAGCTTTGCAAAGCTGTTGACAGGGTCAGTAGGAAATCAAACCCATTTGAACAAATATGAGCTGGTTTCTAAGCTGTAGGACTCAGTTTGGGAGACTTTAGCCATAAAGATATTCAGAGGCACTTTGGAAGCAAGTGCTAAAAAAAAAATGCAGATTTTTTTTTTTTTTTACCTTGAGATACTTAACTCTTTACTTCTTCTAGAACCAGTCAAGAGTGTAATGTTGGCTTACTAAAGTCTTCAGGAAGGCTGGACTCTTTCAATTGCTTAAAATCAAACAGAAATGTCAGGCACCTAATGTTTATCAGGCACATTCACTGCCATGGTGTATTGACTCCTCATATCATAATCAGAGGCCTTCCCTGGTGGCTCAGATGGTAAAGGATCACCTTCATTGAGGAAACCTGGGTTTGATCCCTGGCTTGGGAAGATTCCCTGGAGGAGGGCATGGCAACCTACTGCAGTATTCTTGCCTGGAGAATTCCCATGGCAGAAAAGCCTGGCGGACTACAGCTCATGAGGTCGCAAAGAGTTGGACTCAACTGAGCAACTAAGCACACATCATAATCAGAAGTTGTTTCCAATTTACAAGGGAATAAAAGAAGGTACGGGAAAGTTTTGAAACTTACTCATCTCTTATCCCCATACTTATGTCAAAGTTTAAGATCACTGTGGAGGACATAAGATGCAGAAGTAAGGCAAAGACTAGATAGATGATCACGAATCCTGTTCCTGACATATCCCAATTAAAAGCTTCACTTTATTTCCCAGGTAATTAAGTTCTAGTCAACGGGCAGTAAGCAGAAGAAATATGTAAAAATCACTTTCTGGTGTATAAAACATTCCCACAACCTTTTGATTTTCTCTTTCAATGGCTTTATAAACACAGCAAATCGGATGCTCTGTGTTAGACATGAGGGAGTCACAAGGCGGATGTCATCTGGGCCCCTGGATCACCACTTGGAGGAGGGCTCCTCACCAATTGGGAATATTTATTTTGGATTTCACAGGGCAAAGAAAAAATAAATCAATGGTAGTATGCTTGAATCACCAAGACTGTAGCGACTTAGCGTGCAAGAACACACACACGCTCCACAACTAATGTTAACTAGACAAAGAACAAAGGACCGTGAAAGTGATGAGGGCGTTGACGGAAGGTCTCTTACAAGGGCAGGAGGAGAAGCAAGTAACAGAGGATGCAGTGGTTGGAAAACGTCACCTTCTCTACGGACATGAGTTTGAGCAAACCCCAGGAGCTAGTAAAGGACAGGGAAGCCTGGTGTGCTGCAGTCCATGGGGTTGCAGAGTAGGACACTGAGCAACTGAGAAACAACAACTTTTACAAAGAAATATAGTTCTTTAGTGTGATGAATAATTTTATATATCAACTTGGTTAGACCGAGGAGCCCATAGTCTAACACTGATCAAATATTTATTAGTCTAGGTGTTTTTGTAAACGCATTTTTATTTTATTAAGTTTTTAGTTGTTCGTTTTAATTTTTTGATATCAAAGTGTAGCTGATTAGCAGTAATGTTATAGTTTCAAGTGGGCAGCAAAGGGACTCAGTCATACATGTACATGTAACCATTCTCCCCCAAACTCCCTTCATTCAGACTGCTCCATAACATTGAACAGACTTCCCTGTCTCTGTCTCTTTCTTTATAGACGTGTGTGTATGTGTGTGTGTGTGTGTGACTTTTAAATATGTCATCACAATTCTAATTGGAAGGGCATGCAAAAGCAGGTCATGAGCTGGATTTGGATGCTAGGCATAATTGGCTAACCCCTGGTTGTACCTATATCTTTTGGGCCTATTGTGCCCATTTCTTTTGATTTACCTTATAGGAGATCTCCACCTAACTTCTTTTCTGGAAGGAGCTAAAGGCTTATCACAAATAGGTATTCACCCCACACACACTTTGTGCATGCCCTGTACTAGTCAGCACACTTTCCCTCAATGCTGACCACGGGTCATCGGCTCTGCTCTTAGCTGGCTTCAGTCTAATAACATGGAAATGATATAGCTACTTGGCCCCTGTCCCTCAGGAGTAAGGTGGTCTCATTCATTCCTCCAGTAAGTACAGCTCATGAAACTGATTCTTGCAGGGAGAGCAAATTGTTTGTTTATGTGGATAAACGTTGATGAGCCACATTGTGACGTAACAAAGAACTTCCAGTGTGGGTGCTCAAGGTTGGCTTGCTGGATAGAAGCAGCATGTGGTTAGCGTGGATTCGACCTAGCCCTTCCTGATGGCCAATGTGGTCCACAGAGGTTATGGATCCACTTGTTGAGGGTTGTTATGAGAATTGGATGAAGCAGATGTTTATGGTCCATTGTAGAAAATCCCCACTGCAGGATAGTTTTCAAGATTGGCCCCTTCTAATACTTAACACAATAATCCCAGCCTTCCAAGTTCCTTGACAAAGCAATAACTGCCGTAGCAGAATCATCTATTTCCCTAAGAAAGATCTCAGGCTGCCTTGCATCACTTCTCTGTAGGCATGGCCCTACATTGGTTCACACTGGCTGAATCTGACTATTTTGCAATCTTTTTTAATAATGTTGTCTAACTCAGCTATTGCCTCTTCTAGTCCTTGGCATTGGCTTTGTAATTCTGTTTGTCCATCTGTTATTTGTCCTTCTGACATTGTTGCCTGCCCATTTTTTATATTTTTCTGGATTTTTTTTTGTTTTGTTTTTCCTTTTTTCCCCAGTAATTTTACAAAGCCTGTCTACTGTTTGATATTCTGTCTTGCTGCTTTTCTGAAGACATGCTGTGAGAGATTCTAGAACTGGAGGGAAATACTGGGTCTTGTTTCTCTGAGGGTTTGTGTCTCAAACTGAAGTGTCTCTGGGCACATTAAGAATGCAGCTGCAGATTTGTGGAAGCACAAGAAAAAGTCTCCATATTTTCCCAGGGCAGTTTTACATCACAAAGACTTTAATCTCTTTTATTTTAATAAATGTAGATTTTACACAGACTAGGTCAACCTTTCTGTTTGTTTTTAAGTAAATAAAAGTGCAACATTGCTGAATGCCTCTTTGGGTTTTGCAAGTTCCCCCTCTCCTGCTGGTAAAGGACTTGGATGAAAAAATCTGAGAAACACTGACTAAGTGATGGGTGGTAGGGGAGAGACCCACCTCCTGTACCTTCCTGTGCATTGGCTCTGCGCTCGATCCCCTGGTGTGTCTTCTTATTTAATTCTCATAACACATGGGGCCACAGTGATGTTTACACTTTTGATAAAATCAAGGTTGAAAGACTCAAACTCAGAATAAGACCGATAATGTTATTACCATTATATTAAGTAATTGTGCTAAAGGCACATCTTAGAAACAGACCAAGCTGCAAACAGAGTGCCAGTCTCTCACTTAGAAGGAGATATTGTTCCATGATATTACGGCCTGGATTGTGTCTCCCCTAAAATTCATATGTTGAAGACCTAACCCCTAAAGTGCCTCAAAATGTGACTGTGTGGAGAAAGGCCTTTAAAGAGGCAAGTAACCATGAGACCTCTAGGGTGGACCCTGATTCAGGTGTGTTTATAAGAAGAGACACAGACATACACAGAAGGCAATGTAGAGATACAGGGAGATTATCTAGAAACCAAAGAGAGAGGTGTCCAACCAAATACCTTGATCGTAGACTTCAAGTCCCCAGAACTGTGATAAAATAAACTTCTCTTTAAGCCACCAAGTCTTTGATACTTTGTTACAGAAGCTGTAGGAAAATTAGTGCACATGGAAAGGCTTTTTAAAACTCAATTGTTTTTAATTGAGGAATACTTGTTTTACAATATTGTGTTGCTTTCTACGACAGGCTCTTGATCATTCTTTTCTTTCTTTTTCTTCATTCCTTCTTTCTTTCTTTTTCCACCAAACTTTTTTTCTCTCTCTACCTATCCATCTATCTACCTACCTACCTACATATCCCCTACTGATTCATCTATCATCTACAGCACATACAAACATCCAATTCATATACAAAAGTCTACAGGAAATATCTTTATTTATCTTTATCTTATTTATCTTTATTCCTGCTATCCTAAAACAGTTTCTGCTTTAATGGTGACACAGTCTTCTTATTTATACCTGCAAAATCACGGCAGATGATGATTGCAGCCATGAAATTAAAAGACGCTTACTCCTTGGAAGGAAAGTTATGACCAACCTAGATAGCATATTGAAAAGCAGAGATATTACTTTGCCAACAAAGGTCCGTCTAGTCAAGGCTATGGTTTTTCCAGTAGTCATGTATGGATGTGAGAGTTGGACTGTGAAGAAAGCTGAGCACCGAAGAATTGACGCTTTTGAACTGTGGTGTCAGAGAAGACTCTTGAGAGTCCCTTGGACTGCAAGGAGATTCAACCAGTCCATCCTAAAGGAGATCAGTCCTGGGATTTCTTTGGAAGGACTGATGCTGAAGCTGAAACTCCAGTACGTTGGCCACCTCATGCGAAGAGTTGACTCATTGGAAAAGACTCTGATGCTGGGAGGGATTAGGGGCAGGAGGAGAAGGGAACGACAGAGGATGAGATGGCTGGATGGCATCACCAATTCGATGGACAGGAGTCTGAGTGAACTCCGGGAGTTGGTGATGGACAGGCAGGCCTGGCGTGCCGTGATTCATGGGGTCACAAAGAGTTGGACACGACTGAGCGACTGAACTGAACTGAACCATAACATGTATATACATGCACATGTGCAGGCTCAGTCATGTCTGACTCTTTGCGATCCCGTAGACTATAGACTATCAGGCTTCTCTGTCCATGGAATTTCCCAGGCAAAAATCTTGGAGTGAGTTTTCATCTCTTCCTCCAGGGAATCTTCCTGACCCAGGGATCAAACTTACATCTCCCGCAGCCCCTGCATTAGCAGGTGGATTCTTTGCCACTAAGCCACCCAGGAAGTCCCCAACATGCATATACAAGAATGTTCTCATACTTCCCCTGATCTTCAGCGCTTAAATATTGATTAAAATTTACAGAATATAATGAATCCTGCTAAAGTACACATATTTCTTTGTATATATTTATTGAAATATTATACATTTAATTATTATTTTCATGTGTTTATTCTAGAATCATTCTAGAAATGTACACAGAGTAGGAATATAATCTACAGAAGAAATTTTAAACTCACTCATAATTTCATCATGCAGAGATATTTGATTTGAACTTTTTGCCTTTCGTATTTTATTCTATATTTGCATGGATATAAGGACATACACAGAGACCTCATAAATATGTAATATACTTTATTGTTTTCTTTACATAGAAAATATAGCAAGTCATTATCTGTTACCTTTGAGGCAAAGAGTCTCCCAGATTTCTGTTATTGTTATTTTCATTTAAAGAACTTTTAATTCTTACACATTCCGTGATATGTAATCATGTGGGATTTTTGTTATTTTCCTGCTCCAAACTTGTATCTCTATTCTGAGATGAAACAAATAGTCACCTAGACACTCTAAGATTTCATTTTTTTCCACTCAATTGTTTAATCTATCTGAAATTTGATTTGCCACAGAGTATTTTATGCAAATTACTTCATAAGTAATTGATAAGCTGTTCTATTAATATTTGTTGGTAATACTACCCTATTACTATTCATTTTCAATTTCTGTGTTACAAACCCCACAAACATGTTAACTTAAGATGTCACCTAGTTATTAGCTCATGGTCTGTAGGTCAGAAGTCCTGGTACAGTCTCCTGCCCAGGGTCTCACAAAGCCAAGGTCAAAGCAGCAAAGGCTATGTCTTCATCCAACAATAAAAGTTTTCATAATATAGTTAAGCTAGGTGCCTCTCCCTCGCCCCCCATCATTTTATCTTTTTTTTCAAAAATAATTGTCTGTATTCTCTTTTATTACTTATTTATTCTCTCAGATGAAATCTAGTGTGATTTATCAAAGATTCAGTCTCCATCTAGATATACTGTCATTTAAATTTTGATTTCAAGATAGTTAAATACATGCTTTTGTATTGGGGGATAATTTGCCTCTTTACAAAATTAAGTTTTATGTATAGACAATGCTCAGAGAAGGCAATGGCAACCCACGCCAGTACTTTTTGCCTGGGAAATCCCATGGACAGAGGAGCCTGGTAGGCTATAGGGTAGTCCATAGGGTCTCAAAAAGTTGGACACGACTGAGCGACTTCACTTTCACTTTTCACTTTCATGCATTAGAGAAGGAAATGGCAACCCACTCCAGTGTTCTTGCCTGGAGAATCCCAGGGATGAGAGCCTGGTGGGCTGCCATCTATGGGGTCGCACAGAGTCGGACACGACTGATGTGACTTACCAGCAGTATTTAACTTAATTGAAGGAATGTATGTTGTGTGTTTACCTTGCATCAGACATAGAAATGAACAAAAAGAATCATGTTCCATGGAGTTTTCATTTAAGGAAAGGAGATGGATGATAAATAAATAAGTGGGTAATCTCAAATAATGGTGATAGTTGACAAATAGAGTCAATCATATAAAATGACTGGGGATGATAGTGGTCAACTTTGGATGAGGCATAAAGGAATCTTCTTTGAAATGACATTTGGGCGGAAGCGGCGGGGCTCGGCGGGCGCAGTGCTGGGCAGCGGGTGCGGATTCTGGCGGCACTGAGGTCCTTGGTCCTCTGGCTCCGGGCGTGGGCGGGATGACGCACTTCGGTAAAAAAAAAAAAAAAAAGAAATGACATTTGATCTGAAGCTCAGAAAAACTCTGAAGCATGAAACAATCAGAGGGAAAAGCATTATGGGCAGAGGAAACAGTAAGCACCAATGCCTCAGAACAGTGTGAGATAGAATCCACCAGGTGAGTAGGAACAAGATACCTCAATCAAGTCTTTGTTTCTATTTTTAATTAATGAATTTATGCAATGTTACCTGTGCATACACAGTATATATAGTTCTAAGTTTGACTTCTATAGAGAATAATTTTTCTCTGATATTTTCTACATGATTGATGCTAGTTTACAGAAAAGTTATTGATTTTTAGAGTATTTCTTTTGAAATGGTCACCTTACTTAACTGTGGTTAATTCTGCAAATTCTTCAGTTTATGCACAAATGGATTTTCGCTTCTTGTCTTGTGTTTTTGAGACAGACACCCAAAACAAATGTAGTAATACTATTTTTGCAGTCACATGCATTTTTCATGTTCCTTTTAAAAGGTCATTACACCTTTGATTTCTGTTTCATATCCTAACACTCGTTTTATTTTCACACATCTCAGTAGGAGTTATATTTCCCTTCTATAGTTAGTTGCATTTTTGTTTAAAATGGAAGGCATGGTTCTTTTTTTAAAAAATATATTTTCACAGTGAATATAGGAGTGTTTCCCTATTTGGATCTGTTATATGTAAAACCACTCTAGAGTATTTGCTTCTTTCAGCATTTATTTCTCCTCTAAATTATTCCCTTCAAGTGTATTAAAAGACCTCAAATTTATGGGTTAAAAGGAATCACTGGCTGTTGGACAGGGGTCACTGGGCTCTGGACAAACTTTACTAGCTACTTGCCTTCAAAAACCTGTCTAGGAGTTTACATTATAAATAATAATTTAATTGTCTTAGAGAAAAAGTGAAACTTTACTACAAAGTTGGGGAGGAAAAAAAAAAACAAAACAGGAAAGGCAGACTGAGCCAGTCAGGGTCTTGAGAATGTGATTGGAAGTCTGCACCATCCCATTTTTGCTAGGCGGTTCCTGACTGAGGAATTGGCTCTCTCTGTCCCTGGGGAAGCTGTACTGTATACTGACCTGAATTCAGACTCTGCGGTTGATTTGCTGTGCAGCTTTGGACAAGCCGGTTAACTCCTCTGAGCCCCATTTTTCTTCGAGGAGACTATATCCTGTAGCTTCAGGGGCTGCAATTAAATTACAGAAGGTACCCCATTTAAAGAGTCAAGCGTCTTACTGTGGACAGAACAAGTTCTCAAATATACTAGTAGTTCCTTCTTTTTCCTTCCAAGCCAAAGGGGCTTTCTAGCTCCCATGTAATCTACAGATGGTTTCCATTTGCCATCTCGCATGGAAAGCAGCCCCTCGGTGACTGGGAAACGTTGACGCTGTGGCTGCTTTGTTGTTACTGTTTTTGTCGTCATCACGAAGAACATCATCATCACCTCTACGGAGATGAATATGGGTCGTCTGGGTCACCTGGTGAGCATGGCTTCTTAATCTCCAGGCCAACTATGTATCTTGAAATATTAAAGCATGCAGGTAGTTACAGGCAAAAGAGGTGCTGTGTTTCTCATGCACTACAGGGGTGAGCATATTATTGAACAAAGCATCCCCTTTGCCTCTGTCTCTGCCCCGTGGAGACTCCTTCCCCACTCCACCACCTCAAACCCCCTCTGCTCACCAGCCTCTTCTGACTGAACAGACACTTCCGAGAGCAAACGTACCTGCATTTATCATAACTGCTCTTTACACGTCCTGAGACCAGACTGCCACTCTCTCCTCCCCACCCCACCCCCAAGCCCAACACACCAACTTTCTGTCAATTGTATGAATTGGTATCCAAACTCGGCCATAATTTTTAACCATCTCTTTGGGTGCCATGTTTCCAGAATTTATTATTTCCTTTTCCACATCATTTCACAAAGAATGGGCAATGTACACAATGAAATGTAAAATGGAAGGAATGATCAGAGAAATTTAGAGCACAAATGCCATTAAAATTCATGTTCCTGGACCTGAATGGTTGTGTTGAAACGATGTGGGCAGGTTGTGCTTCCTCGGGTACAGCAGTCCCTGTGCTGCCTCGTGGAGACTGGCTAGTGGTGACTTGGGCACTGTCCATCTGCCACGAAGAACCGTTCACGAGGGCCATTCTTGGCTCGCATGCAGACTGTCCACAGTGAAGAAAACAAAACAAACGAAAGGCTCTGCGGCCAAACTGCTGATCTCTGACATGATGTCAAATAATCCGATAGATCAAGCTTGAAATCTCGGCTCCTACACACAACTCTCCCAGAACTCAGTTTTCCGCCTGGAAAATTGAGAAAAGAACATTTCCCAAAATAGGAGCTTTTTGAGAGTGTCAGTGAAACAGTACTCATTTTATTTTATAAATAAAATATTTTCTTTATAAAATAAAATTTTATCAATTAAAAATTTTATTTATGAAATAAAATTCATTTTATACAGACTGGCACTTTGTAAACCTCTAATAAATTATAACCCTCATGGGTTTATTTATTATTTCTTGAGCCTCTAAAATAAAATGATTGCCATCGGTTGAATATTGATAGCTTGTACTCTGAGCTGTGGTTTTAAGGACCAAGCCCTCGTCAACACTTGTGAAGTCCATTTGCTTATTTAAAACTTGAAAACAATTTTCTCTCCAGTGAGCTAATTTAGGTGAACCAAAATCAACTTTCTTTTTGCAACCTCTGCTTGCTTCATCTCATTTACCCAACCCTGCTGCTGAGGGCCACCAGCCTTTCTCTTTGAGCCAAAGCCATAGCACTTTAGGAACCAAGCCTGGGACAAAACAGGAGCCTCTTCTGGGTTGTTCAGTGGGGTCTGGATGATGTTCATTTGCCCCTGTTTCATTGTGTGCTTGCATTAGGGATAGATTTAGGACAGATGGTAACTGCAGCCATGAAATTAAAAGATGCTTACTCCTTGGAAGAAAAGTTATGGCCAACCTAGATAGCATGTTGAAAAGCAGAAACATTACTTTGCCAACAAAGGTCCATCTAGTCAAGGCTATAGTTTTTCCTGTGGTCATGTATGGATGTGAGAGGTGGACTGTGAAGAAAGCTGAGCGCTGAAGAATTGATGCTTTGAACTGTGGTGTTGGATAAGACTCTTGAGAGTCCCTTGGACTGCAAGGAGATCCAACCAGTCCATTTTGAAGGAGATAAGCCCTGGGATTTCTCTGGAAGGAATGATGCTAAAGCTGAAACTCCAGTACTTTGGCCACCTCATGCAAAGAGTTGACTCATTGGAAAAGACTCTGATGCTGGAAGGGATTATGGGCAGGAGGAGAAGGGGACGACAGAGGATGAGATGGCTGGATGGCATCACTGACTCGATGGACATGAGTCTGAGTGAACTCCAAGAGTTGGTGATGGACAGGGAGGCCTGGCGTGCTGTGATTCACGGGGTCGCAAAGAGTCGGACACGACTGAGCGACTGAACTGAACTGAACCGAACCAAGTAGACACTGCAAAAGATCAGCCCTAAGTCCTGGATGGTCAGACTACATCACTGCATATCTTAGAGCCTGGTAGTCCCAAGAAACAGAGCCTGAGATGGAGACTTTTATGCAAGTGACTTATTGAGAAAGAAACTTAAAACAAGAGTGAGGAAAACAGGGAAAGGACAGGGGAAAGAACTGTTTCTACAAGATAAAGTTGCAGTTTTATGTGGAGTCTAGCTTATGCCTGATCCCATGAGAGCTGTGGAGTATGAATTGTACTGCAAGGCTGATGCCCCTTGTGACCCAGGCACCAAGCCTTAGCTACTAAGTGTCAGTCATCTGTTAGCTGCAGGTCACCTGTGTCAGGGGTGGGTAGGTGGAGAATGCAATTTTTAGGACAATTCTCCATAAACTCGTTCAACAGCCAACTCTTGGAGTAATTGGAGGATGGGTGCTCTGGCTCTGTAAAGCCAACCTCTACAGAACACTCAAAGTGACTGCTAAACTGACCCTTCTTCTTGGGTCCCTGATGCATACATCTGTTCCCATTTTGTGTAGAAATGAGGACTTGGTCACAGTTCTCAAAGAATGCCCAGAAGATTCAGCAGCTTTTCAGAACTTGATTCTGCACCTGACAATCTCCTACAATACTGACTGCTAAGAGCATTTATTACATTCATTTATTTAACTCATATCTTTTTCAGCAGATGATAAACTTCAGCCTGATAAGGACTCTGCACGGTAGGCCCTGCACCCAGACCAATACCCAGCTTATAATAGATGCTCAGTAAAAAATCATGGGCAAACATATACAAACACACATGTCACACAGATACAACATTACAGAGACACATAATATTCAGTGACATATAATAACTCTCAGAAAAAGAGCAGTCTAAGTTCGTGTTAAGAGAAAATTGGCTATAACTGTAACATAATCTGCTTCTGTGTGCAGTGGAATTGGCACCATCCATCACATACATCATCACACTGAAGAGACCCGGTCCTTTCAGTTAATCGTCCTGATTGCTGACCGTGCTGGAGTTCACCATGAATAAAAATGGACCCCACTACAAAATGACTGGTATCTCAGATAGATAAAGACTTAGTAGAAGTTTGTAAGAATGGATTTTCTTCATCTCAAAGGACTGTAGTTATCCAAGTGACCCCAACCTGGCCCAGAATAAAATCCCAGGGAAGATCTTCAGGCATTTGACTTCCTCTTGGGTGCTAAACACAAGCAAGAAAGAGCCATATCCCAGTACTCACACCATGAAAGGAGGTTGCAAGGGATCTCATATCCTTTCCTGGTATGCAGAGCACCCCTGCCTCTGGTCACCCTCAGTCCCAAAGTCTCATTCCAGTCTGTTACTCCAGTCCGAATTTCCAAAACTCTCTTTTCTCTTCGGTTTTTTGATAGTTCTCCTCTCTGCATGCCCAAAGCATAAAGAGAGTAGAATCAAAGTTCAGCCAATGCAGCTCAGGATGATGGTATACAAACATAACCACAACCCCGTAGTCCAAGCTGTCCCCAGACGTGAATGGATAGACAACCATTTGTTGTTCAGTTGCTCAGTCGTGTCTGACTCTTTGTGACCCCATGAACTGTGGCCAGCCAGGTTCCTCTGTCCAAGGAATTTCCCAGGCAAAAATACTGAAGTAGGTTGCCATTTCCTACTCCAGGGGATCTTCCTGACCCAGGGATTGAATCTGAGTCTTTTGTGTCTCCTGCATTGGCAGGCAGATTCTTTGCCACTGCGCCACCTGGAAAGACAACCCTTTGCTTTGAGTCAAAAATCACCCTCCTTATTCTCCAGTTCTCATTCTGTCACCTATATGCATACACAAAATGCGTTTCTAGTTTTCATGATTGCTGTCATTTCTGAGATGATGGCAAGCATAAGCATGTTGCCTGCATGTGGTAACACACAAATCTAGGAAGCAGGACTTGAAACTAGAGGCAAAAATAAAATATTATTTAGATATAGGGAGGGTCTGAGCAAACAGAGCTTGAGATTCAGAGAATATAGCTTTTCTAGAAGGGAAGTCTGGAATCAGGCCTTAGAATTTGGTACAAGTTAAAGGGTAATGGCCACTCTTAGAGCTAAAGGACTCATCTTGGTTAGGCTGCTGCTCCTGAGGCTACAGAAGCACCAAGTGCCCCAGTGGCTCGATGGGGCTGGTGCAGCACGGAAACCTGGGAGACAGCAGCACCTCCGATGGGCAGGCTTGATTTGGTAGCTCAGCCCATATGATGCTGGGTGCTGGGGCACTCATGCCTTGCTTTCAAAGAAGCTCCTGAAACCTGGCTTCCTACAGCATCCTCCCGAACTAGATCTAGGGATGCTGAGACTGAACTTAGGATTAAGTTCACCTGTGAGAAGCCAAGGATATAGTGGGTAAGCCAGAAATTATCAAATTCGTCTTTCAAGCTTTTGAAGGTAAATGTTTCTCAGCCAAAGCTGTGTCTTCATTATGCTAAAAATCTCCAGCCAGCATTGCCACTGCCTGTACTTAACTCAGAAGTATTTATCCAGCACCTCCTGTTTGACAGACACTGTAGAAGGAGCTGAGGCTATTCACACAAAGTCCTAATTCCTGCCTGTGCTGGTTAATTTTATACATCTGCTTGATCTGATAACAAGACTCAGATGTTAGGTCAAACATTATTACAGATATTTCTATGACACCATTAGTTGGAAGAGATTAACATTTAATGGTAGATTTAGTAAAACAGATTGCCCTTCCCAATATAGATGGGCCACATCTAATCAGTTGAAGACCTGAACTGCTCCTCCTGAAAGTAAGTGGGAACTCCTCCTATTTGTCTATGATTTGAGACATAATTTCTTTCTGTCTCTGGACTCTAACTGAAAGATGGCTTCCCTGGCTCTTGAGTCTTCTGACCTTTGTACTACACTGTCAGCTTTCCTGGGGCTGTAGATTGCAGACTACAGATCTCAGGACTTTTTAGTCTCCTTAATCATGTAAACCAATTTCTTCTAACCTCTCTGTCTCTCTCTCTCTCTGTCTCTCTGTCTCTCTCTCTCTCTTATTGGGAACCTTAAAGAACCCTGACTAATACGCCGTCTTCAATTTCATAGTATAATTACAGATATTTCATGTGGGAGACATAGAATGCCAACAAGAAGCCTGTCAATGCAATAATATGGGAAAAGGGTTGCAGTCGAGGGTAGTCCTGGTATGTATGGAGTTCAAGCTTGAGGAAGGCAGAAGATTCCAAATAAAGATTTTCCATTGCAAATGCAGACCCTTGTGCCTGGTGTGCAAGGACACCCCTGCATCTGACTTGTGCTTCCCTACCTCATATCTCTTCAGCATCATTTCCCCTCAGCTAAAAACCTGGGCTTTCAAGTTGAGCCATGCTGTTTGCATGCCACCTGTCCTACTTATGAAGTATAGGACTTCGGGTAAATTACTTGACCTCTCTTTCCTTACAAACCTTAGTTTTCTTATCTGTAAACTAGAAATGTTAATATCCACCTTGCAGAATTTTGTAAAGATTAAATAAATACTATACTTAAAGCACTGAATGCAATGCCTGATACATTAAAAATGACCCATGTTAACAATTTTCAGCATCTTCATTATCATCATCACCACCAAAATTTTCAGCATCACTGTTACCATTATCATTACTGAACCACCCACTTTCCTCTTCATCATCATCTTCATGGTCAACACCACAGCAGCATCGTCCTCTATTCTGTTTATTCATCATCTATTTCACACATTATATGTGTCAAATAAAATAAACCCCTCCTCAGATTATTTTAAATAAAATATACATCTTTGGGGCTTATATAACTGTAGAATTCATACTCATCTAGTCTGAGGTGAAGATTGATCCAGCAACTCAAACAATATCACGTGGACCCATTTCATCTCTGTCTTTCTGTTCTGACTTCCTGCAATAGTTCTGGCAGTCTTGGATCCTTCCCTGTCAGTTTAAAAATAAAAGGCTGACACAGGTGTAGACCTTACAACCTCATACCGCATTATCCAGAGAAAGAGTTCTGAGAGATTTGTGGAAGAGAGAGGAGGCTTCTCTTTCCCAGAGTGCATGTGTGCTCAGTCACTTCAGTCAAGTCCAGCTGTTTGTGACCCTATGGACTGGAGCCTGAAAGGCTTTTTTGTCCATGAGATTCTCCAGATAAAAATACTAGAGTGGGTTGCCATGCCCTCCTCTAGGGGATCTTTCCAACCCAGGGATTGAACTTAGCTCTCCTGTATTGCAGACAAATTCTTTACTGCTGAGCCACCAGGGAAGCTCCCTCTTTCCTGGAATCCCCAGAAAAGGCCTTAAGTTTCGTTGGCTTTGAGTGGGTCATGAGGTCATCCACGAACCAATCACAGTGGCCAAAGGTACGGGTACAATAATTGATGAAAACAGTGACAGCCTATCCCTAAACCTAAGGATGGGGCTCAATTGTACTACCTCACATGCCTCCGAGTGTGGGTGGCTCCCTGAATAACGTTCAGTGCTATCTGCAGCGGATAGTTGGATGGAGAGAAGAGAGCAGGCTCCACAGAAGTTTCACTACACTGACCTTCTCAGTTATATCTTTGAGTGTGCTTTTGCTCTCTCTGCTTCATCAACTCCCTTACCCTCATCTCAGACTAGCTCTTCCACACCCAGTTCAGTGCCTCTCCTGACCATCCCCACCCTGGGCTACCTTAGGGGTCCCCTGAAGTCTCCTAACAAACGCCTGCTTTTCTCCCAGCACTTATATCACAATGTATGCTGTGCTCAGTTGCTAAGTTGTGTTTGACTCTTTGAAACTCTATGAATTGTAGCCCACCAGGCTTCTCTGTCCATGGAATTTTCCAGGGCAGAATACTGGAGCAGGTTGCCATTTCCTGCTCCAGGGGAATCTTCCTGACCCAGGGATTGAACCCATGTCTCTTGTGCCTCCTGCACTAGCTGGCAGATTCTTTACCGCTGAGCCACGTGGGAAGCCCTTATATCACTATAAGTGCATGTTAGTATATCGAGTCACTGGTTATTGTTACTGTGACCCATTAGGCTATAAGTTTTGGGGAATAGAACAACTTGGTTGTTTTTCCTATTATCACCAAGAGGAAACATAAAATCAGGAAGTACTAATTAAGCTAAAAAAGATTTTAAAAGGGAACACAGGGCTGGATGAACAAGCAACAGAATGATTGGGTAAATAATGCCGTGATTGAGTGAAGTGACCTGGACTTCAATCTTAACTCACAGGAAAATAAACATCTTATTTCCTGCACTCTAGCAAGCCAGGGGAGATTGTGTCTTCCTGGCTACAAGTCAAAATTGATAGAGGTTCCTGCTTGGAATAAAAGAAATACTGAAACTGGGGACAAAACCAATATAACACCATAAGAAAGAATTATGGATACAAAAAAAATAGCAAATGATCACAATTACTTGTGATTTAAATAGTGGCCATATAGGAATCTTTTCAGCCTGAATTAATGTAGTGAATTCCAAACCAAGGACCCTGTGGAGTCACATGAAGACTAACTGTGGGCCACGGTGCTGTGCTGGAGGACTGACTCAGGTCTCTTCCTCCTTCTGGGAATGTCACCCTTGGAGGTGACATTCCAGAGACAGGCATGAGTCTAGAGAGACATGCAGAGGTGGAATTGGCATAGATATAATCAGAGATGGAGCGCAGGAGTGTCACTGAAAGGGCTTTCCCCCAAATCATGAAGCCGATCGTTAATTGCTACTGTGGAGCTTCATTCTTGCAATCATCCAGGTTGTTGTTGTTTTTTAGTGGCTAAAAGATGTCTGATTCTGTGCGACCCCATGGACTATAGCCCACCGGGCTCCTCTGTCCATGGGAGTTTCCATGCAAGGATACTGGAATAGGTTGCTATTTCCTTCCTTCCAGGGGTCTTCCCAACCCAGGGACTGAGCCCTCGTCTCCTGCATTGCAAGTGGATTCTTTACCACTGAGCCTGATACTCAAAATACAAGTCTGTGTCAACATTGCAATATACATGAGAAGGAACCACCCTGGCCATAATCACAACAGAAATTAATCAGGATGCACGGCCTCGGCACCTTACAGATAGAAGCCATGGCACTCCTCATGTCGTTATTGCTCCTTATCCAACCAGCCAGGAGGAAGTCATGCTTCTCCCATTTTACAGGAGAGAAAACTGAGGCTCAGAATACTAATGGGATTGGTGCAGGGCTACTAATAATTGTTCATCTGATGATTTGAACTCAGATTGCTTTTTCTACGGTCCTTAATACAACTTGCTCACTCTCCTCCTATGTCAAATGTGAGCAGCATTAAATAGAACTTTCTCTAAAAGAACATTTTCATTCAGAAATTGAGGCAAGTCATTCATGGCATTGTATATACATCTGTGTGTGTGTGTGAGCATGTGGGCATATATGTGTTTGTATATATATGTTTGTGTATATACATGTGTGTATTCTTATGTATGCTAGAGTATAAAAAATGTATAAAAAATAAACAAACAAACAAAACCACCCCCCAGAAGTCAAAAAAGAGAATGATTTCCAGTAGGTTCCTGCAGAGCCCTTCTCTTTATTCCTGAGAGGTTCAATTAACGGGTGCAAGCCATAAAACAGTGCGTTTTCCCCCTGCTATGATGCATTGTTTTTAATCTCACTGCCTTGTATTATATCACATTCCTATAATTCTTCCGACAGGAAAAGGCTTGTTTCATAAAAATATAGTCCCCCGCATTTGAAATATAAGTTCACATGCAGGCAACATATATATCACCGCGCCGGCAAACTAACTCACTTACTTAATCCACTAAACTTCAGGTGCTTCCTATATTATGTGAAATGGCTTGAAACAGGCAGCAGCTGCCAGGACCCATCACTGCCTCTTTGCTCAAGAGAGACAGGGAGAGGGGAGGTGGGGGAGTGGAAATCCCCTCGGTGGATGCCAAATAACAAGTCTTTCATTATCGCCCAGTGTCAGGACACTGGGTAATGTTCATTGTGCATGCACAATAAATTACTATTTACCTGGCAGCGCCTTTGATAAGCCCGTCTTCTCTCCCTCTTTCTGTCCACGAAGCACGGAGCAGCGAAACCCCTTTGCCTATAATTCTTATTAAGGTGATACCTTTTCTGAATAAGAAAGTACACACTTCCAAAGCCTGGCGCTCTCCGGGGTTTTTGAGGGACATTGTTTTTATTGGTTCCCTTTTATTTCTCCCTCCCTGCTGTGTTTTAATGCTATAGTGACTTCTGTGTATACAACTCTCATATTGAAATGTCGGCGGCTGCAGATATATGCAATATTAAAGAGCGCTTATGAATTTTTGACATCTAATTAGTCGCTACCCAGTTAACATGTCAGGACTCAGAGGGATTAGGGAGGCAGCCCTTTCTGAATAAGTTACAGCGAGGCCCCTGTCCTTTTCATGTATTATTCTTTAATGTAGGTGGTGATTATTTGGCTGTGATTAATTGATGAAGCTCATTGGTCTGGCAAGTGGTACGGAATCCACCATTCTTCACTTTTATTTCTCACAGTAGGGCTCTGCCACTTACTCGGAAGGACTCACTTCCTTCCAGGCAGCCTGTGCTCTCAGCCCAGTGCTCCTGGTCGGGGGCTGGGGTGGGGGGGTGGCGGCTGTTCCCTGGGCCTGGCCTTGACTTCTCCCACCTCTTGACTCACACATCGGCCATGGCTTTTGCATCCTGCCTTCTCTCGAAGGCTCCCTCTGGTGGTCCAGGCCCCCCAGAAACCCCATGGGACCCCTGTCCCCGAAGAAAAGCTTCTGGTTGCTCTGCTGTCTCCTGGCCGATGTTTCAAGCCTTGCCCCGGTGCCTTTAACACCTGTAGCATCCCAATGGGGTTCAGTTTCCACTGAGGTTCAGCTGCCTGCCAAGATGCCAGGTGACAGGCAGGGCCCTCCGTGGCCACTGCTGCCATTGTCTCCAGTGGTGGGGCCCCGGGAAACCTCACATGCCGCGATGTGCAGTCTGATAGTGTTCTCTCTGCCCCGAAGGGTAAGTGACACCAAGCTCTGAAAGAGATCGCCTTGTAAGCGGAGGTCTGCGGGAGGAAGTGCCCCGGCTGCCCGGAGGGGTGCCTGTCCGATGTCTCAGCTGTCATCCTGAATGAGTGTGAAGGCGGGCTGGAAAGAAACACCTCAGCCTGTTCAGTGCTGGCGAAGCCCAGGTTCTGCACATGACTGGGTCCTCTTTGGGTTTGTGAAAGTTGGGTTTCCATTGTCGTGGATTTGAAGATGAGCATGATTTTTAATTTTTAAGATAAAACAAGGATTGGGATGGTTTGTGATCTACAGCCCTGTATTTATTGCAGGGGTGGGGGTGCTATTAAGATTTATTTGTCTTCACTTTATGAATCTCCTTCAACATACTTGTGTATGCACACAGCCACATACACACTCAAAGACATGCGTGTGAACACACAGGGTATACACACAAGCACACACACATATGTATACATACAGACACACGCACCCAGTCAGGAACAAGCATCTACACTCGCAGACACACATCCCATGCACACGTACAGCCACACACACACTCACAGACATGCATGGGGACACGCAATGGATATACGCAAGCATGCCTACATATATACACAAAGACACACATACCCACGCAGAAATGTAGGCATCTGCACACAGACACACATCTCATGGACACACACAGACATTCACTAACACACATACACACATGCACATTCTCTCCCCTGTGGCTTCTCAAACAAAGGCTCTGCCATCAGACTTTCATACCCCAGCCTCCTGGTTTTATGGGCAAATAATTATTTCCTGCAAAGCAGAATCACCCCCGCTTATGAACCCCCCACCATTTAAATCTATAATTGGGGCAGGAACAGAGCTGTGGTGGATTCTCCTTTTTAAATGCACCAACTCTGGACAAACCATCCTAAAAAATGTATAATTATAAATAAACCTTCACCTACGTCAGCTGGCGGGGTTTTTAATTACTGCACTTGATGTCAATCAAGGCCAGCACTGGGCACGCATGCGAGGGGCAATTTCAGAGAAATTTCACGGACATAAGCTGTCGCCTTATTCCATTATCTATATTTAAAAGAGACGGGAGGAGATGAGGCGGCTGCCACCAGAATGGGAAAGGGAGAATGTGGCGGGCTGGAGGGAATGGTGTGGAAGGCACTTTCCCCAAAGGGCAGTGTCCTGCCTTGGAGAAAGCTGGACTCCACGCAGCTGACCGCTCTTTGTCTCCCCAACCCTTTTCCTCCAGGAGATGAGCTGGGAGTGGGGTGTCTATTTGCTGATGAAAGGGGGTGGGGTGGATGGACTTCTGCAGGGACAAGGCTGGCTGAGTGGGGTGGTTGGGAACCAGGCAGAAAAGCGGGGAGCACAGAGAGCTAGAAAAGAGGGGCGCTAGAAGGGAAAAAAATCAACTGATGCAAATTCACTTTCTCCTTGACGGCGGATTCTCTCTGAAGGAAACACTGAACTTTGTAGTGTTAGCAGCAGCTGAAATTTAGAATTATTGTTTCCTTCTAACAGAAGACTCATTTTCCACGGCCGCATTTGCAGCATAATAAGCTTTTTGTTATTTTTTCAATTAGAGTCAATTGACCTAACAAAATGCTTGGCAATTAAGTGATTTTTGTAATGGTCCGGGGGTAATTTAGTCGAGCTTGTCAGCTGTGTTTCATGAAGCCGAGATGTCTTTTTTTTTTCCCCACTGCCTCTCTCTCTCTCTCTCTCCCTCTCTCTCTCTTGAGCATAATGGCTCATAATTTCGAAATCTTTTCCTTCTGTTTCCCTCACAATAATTCGCAATTACAGGAAGTTGTTGGAGGTGATTTTTTTTTCCTACCTTGCCTTTTGAGTCAGTAATTTTAAATAAAATGTACATACTTATAAAAAGGCAGCTATTACTGAAATCACTTTTTGTGTAAACTCAATTATTTTATGAATAGTGACACCAGCTTATACTGGGTCCTGCTCCTGAAAGCGGAGGCATTATTATCTTCAGGGTAAAAGGTTTGGAACACTCAGAACACACTTTCCAAATCAAACCAGCGTTCAGTAATGTAAACACAACTTGAGGAGACAGGAGGCATCAGGGTTACCTGGTCATGAAAAATGGCAGCAGCTACATCTCCAGTCTCCTGGCCGCCCCCACCCCTCCGCTAGGACTGAAAAGAGGGTCTCAGGCTCTGATTTATGAGGGAATTCCTCATTTGCCTAATTGATTCATTTTCTTAAGACGACATCTGGAGTTACATTTCCTTTTTAAAAGGCTGCAGTTAGATCTGATGACTGGATCAGATGTTCCTTCATTGTACTATTATCTGTTTATACCTATATTGAAAACACACACACACAATATTCAGTTTGTAACTGCATGCACACATACATATACAAATGGCGAGGAAGCCGTGCGCCCTTTTCTTTCAGAACAAATTTGACAAAAGTCACATTTGACAAGGCAAGTCATTGTGGGGATGTGTGTTATCAAGGTTCATCTCTTTTAACCTTTAGGAGGCTTGAGTCTGCTCCCGCGTTAATTTTTTTTAAGACAGTCTCTGGTTTCTAGCCTTGAGCTAGAATCTCCTGTTGACTTCAGTGTGCCCCTTTGTGAAAAACAGCTCAGAAGCCGCCCACCTCACACCTTGGCAGGAAACTCCCCAGTAGGGGGCAGTAGAAGAGCAAGCCAACCAAACCCCATCTTGGCAAGCCCTACAAGAGGGGCAAGACCACCAGCCCTGGGAAACCCATCCCCTCCTGCCTCACGCGTGGCCACAGCTCGGAAGATCCATTAGTACAGATCACTGGTTTTGAATGGGTCTCCCAGTTCTGTCTGAGAAGCATCTAATCAAATGCTCTTCCTTCTCCTCTCTGGGCGTCTGTTTTCCAAAGAGGCTCCTTGAAAACTGAGGCTGTTGTCAGCTGGGTGATACAAGCCTTGGATGCATTCCCTGCCTGGATTGCTCAGGCCGCTTGGGGGGCTGGGAGACTTGTTGAATCCTGGAGGCTTTTGCAAGGCCTGAGAAGATGAGTGGTCAACACTGTTTTTATGCCAGTTTACTTAACACTTAAATTTGGCTATCATTTCCTTTTCTTGCACCTCAATTTCCCCAGTTCTAAATTGGGGAGAGGTCAGGAGGTCATGCTAGCTGCAATCTGCCAATCAATTATGGGTTCATTCATTCTTGGCTACATGCATTTATTCTTTACTATCTGCATTCTTTCATTATTTACTGTACACATTCACTCGTTCCTTCTTTAGTAAAGGCATATTCATAGGCAGAAGACATACTCCGTATTAACAAGGTCGTCATATTCTTGAATTTGATTCGATTATCTTTTGAAATATGGAGACTTTGTTCAACTCTGAGTGGTTCTTAATTTTTTTTTTTTTCTAGTTGACTAATCTGTCCTTGGTGAAGGCATAAAGAGATTTTTGGAGAATTCAGCGTATATCATAGCTTTTAATGTGGTGTGTGCTTTCCACATACCACTTGTATTTAGAGACACTTGGGAATCTCTCCTCATTTCCCCAGTTGTCTTGGGCAGCCCCAGGTCTGGTTTAGTTGAGATTCTAAGTTCTCCTGCATTGGTCTGGGCTGGAGCTGGGCTCAGCCTCTCAAGGCTTTGATTAATCCACTGCACCTCTCATTTCCCCGACTATAAAAGAAGCTACAGTTCTGAATAAGCATCTTGGAGAAGAAAGAAGCCAAAGCAGAAAGTATTAAACTTTCATCCAACACCATAGGAGAGATGTAGTTATTAAATTTCAGCTGCTTATCAAACTGATATGAAAGTCATTTTGCATGATTGCTTTGCATCCTCAAATCTTCTGCTTTTATTTGCAATGCATCTCTGTGCTTTCTTATTAGAAAAATACTCAAAGGATAAAAAAAGCTGATAATATTATTCAGTTTTGACAATTAGGTAGGAAAAAAGCATTCAAAGAAGTGCTTTTTTATTGCAGCTGGTAATAATATCAGGGGTCCTCTTGATAGCCATCCGTACTCACTCTTCCAAGGTGACACTGGTTTTACCCTCTAATTGCTGTTTACTGGTTACACTGGCTCTAGGCAAGAGAGGCTATTTCTAGTCTTTTCATTGGAACATGCAAATCTGGTTTATGAGACATGTAGACGTTTTCTGAGTCTCCTGCATTTGCCCACTTTCATCTTTATGGCAGACCCAGTATGCTTATTGGACCCCAGAAAGGGACTTTTGCTATTTATTCAGTATTCCTTTGTCAAAAAATAACTGTGTTGGGAAATGTGATCAGTCCTAGGGACAAATCTCCAGGCAGCAGTCTACCTACATTTGAGTTTCATCTCTTGTTTATTAAATCATCATAGTTTACTTTTAAATATATACACATGCAAAATTGTAAATTATGTATATAGGTAGGGCCTTTTCCCCCATCACTTCACTATGTTTCCATGGTCTGTAGAAATGCCAAAATAATACATTTGCATCTAGCAGCCTACCTTATTTTATTTTGGCCTTCTTAAAGCTTTATGAGTTAGAGATATTTTCTCATTGGATAGCAGTGGAAACTGAAGCAGACAAATGAAGTGACTTGTTCAAGGTCACACAGCTGGTGCATGATAGCTAAGTGTTTCAAGTTGTATCTGAGTAACTCTCAAAAGGGTGCTATGTTGACCTTCGTCTTCTGTCAAAGCACCTTCAGCCTCATTTCCCCCGTGGTCTCCATTACCCTTTATTTCCAAATATTCAAGGACTTACACAACTAGCATTGCC